>NW_004567106.1:7139136-7141080 GCF_000260355.1 Condylura cristata | reverse complement strand
TTTTTTTGATCTAATGAAAATGCATCCTACAAAATTATTTTCAGAGCAAAATTGCTACTATAAAAGAATGCAATAGCTTCCATATAATATTTTTTGCAAAGAATAAATTTCTTATCTTTCTAAAAGTTGTAGGAATTGAAATTAAATAGTCATACAAATTGGTACTCCTCTAATCTGATAGACTACATGTAGAATCTTACTTCTGGCTAGAGATCTAGATTTTAAGATCCAAAAAGGGAGAGGGTTTATTTTATTTAAAATATTTTTTTAATTATGTAATAGTTTGTTTTTACATCATTTTGTGCTTTTTCCATCTCAGTTGTAATCCCTGTGGGCTTCCCATCAGCATATCAGCCATGTGCCAGCACCATAGGGGAGAGGATTTATTTTTAATATTAATGTCTTTAGCAGCTAAAACAGTATCTGGTCCCTACTAGTTATTCAATAAATATTTGTTGAATGAACATTTAAAATATTGCCAGGACCCAGTATTATGCTAAGCACAGTAATATAAATACTGAAGTTTTATTATACACATGTATTCTTTTATTGAGAAGTATGCATCAGCTATAGTTACTATGTTTACTAACATCTGACCTAAAATGAAATCTCATGTTTTTTCTCTTTAAATAACATGTAAATATATTAACACTACAGGAAGACAAGTTTGTATATTTTTTCCTCTGGCTTAATAGTTTTTCTTTTTCTATATATATATAGGTTAATTAAACTATGTAGACTTTTGACAAAAATCTTGAAGGACCACTCACCTTCACTATCACACCATTCTAGAAACGTAAGGACCCGAGCATTTCCCTGGCACACCATGTATTCTTCTATCAACAAAGGAGCCACTGATGACAAAGTAGCAATTGCATGCAACTGTAATTCTTCATATTGTGCAGCAGACCATTCAACTGTTTTTTGTTTCTCAGGCTTTTTTACATAGGTAAACAAAGCCAAAATAACTTTGCCATCAATTAGTAACTATGAGAAAGGGCAAAAAAGTACTTTGTTAGAAACATAATTCAAACAATTTTATTTAATCTCAGAAAGTTACATAAAAGATTTCCAATAGGATGTTTTATTGATGATCCTTTCAAAATCCTTCCTTCCTAAGGCTCCCAACCCAACTTAAGCACAAAAACAACTTAATAATAACAACCATTCATTATATTCCCCTTTTCTGTAAGCATGCTTTGGCTGATAGTTATATAAATTAAGTATTTGGGTTTTTTCTATGCTGCCCATATATATATATTAGCATTATAGTAAGATCACAGGAGTAGAAAATTTGGGACAAAAAACTGCTGGCATTTCTTTTTTCCCACCTTTTATTTAAAGAAAACACTTCACAGACTAAATTGTATACTGTAAAAATTATATAAGAAATAGCCATGTTTATTTTTGAGCACACCAACAGAAGATGTGTGTATATATATATATATGTATATATATATACATATATATATACACACCCACACACACACACATATATGTATATACATATTCTATTGAGTGAATAGTACTCAAATCACAAGCCATTTTATTTTATTATATGTATGCCTAGAATTTAAAAATTGTATTGAATCAATGATTTCAATAAAAATAAACCAAAAATACATAACTATTAAGGAAAGCAAGTTAAAATTATTATAATGATGCTGATTTATGTACATAAATGGTTTATAAGTCAGCAAAACCACATGCTATATAGTATTCAATTTTCTTTTCATCCGGTATTATTCTGTAAGGAATGTTTTTCCTATGGTTTTTCACAATAACACCTATGAATTTCTCAAATGTCCACATGGAAAGAACATATTATTTAGTATTAAGAAAACAGAAATAATGGGCCCTCCCTGGTGGCGCAGCGGGTTAAAGCACAGCACTAAGAAGCTAAAGCCACTTCCTCATGAGTTCGATTCCCGCCTGCCCCGGAGG
>NW_004567106.1:7123307-7138076 GCF_000260355.1 Condylura cristata | reverse complement strand
GAGATAGAGTGGGGAGCAGAACAGGCAGCGGTACTGAAATACACTGCTGAAGAAGCAGCTGGGGAGACAGGAGAGTTCTGCTGTGCCATATAGGTCAGCTTCCTGGCAGGAGATCAAACTCCTCTGAAGCAGTTGTACTAGTGTAGCAGTGCTGCACTTTAAGCCTTTGCACCACCAGGAAGGCCCAGATTATAGTCTTTTTATTGGCTGCATGACATTCCACCCCATTCCACCTCTTCAATAACTATAGGTTGTTCATATGTCTTTGCTATTGTGAACACTGCTGCAGTGAACATAGAAGTACCTATATCTTTTTGAATAGTGTCTTTGTTCTCTATGACTGAAGACACAGAAATAGAACTGCTGGGTGTGTAGTTGTCTATTTTTAAGTATTTGAGAACCTCCATACTGTTTTCCATCATGGCTGTATCAAAGTCCATTCCTACTGTGTACATTCCTATAGTGTACATCCTTGCCAATACTTGTTATTTCTTCTTTTAGGTGATAGCCATTCTGACAGATGCAAGGTGATATTTCCTTGTGATTTTTAATTTGCATTTCTCTGATGATTCATGATATTGAATAACTTTCTTGTGCCTGTTGAGCATCCATAGGCCCTCTTGGAATAATGTCTATTTAGATCCTCTGTCCATTTTAAAATATTGTTTGTTCTTGAGTTGTATGTGTTCTTTATATATTTTGCTAATACTTATAAATTATTTGGGAATATCTTCTCCCATCCAGTAGATTGTCTTTTTGCTTTGTAGATTTCCTTTACTATGAAGCATTTTAGTTTGATGTAATCCCATTTGTCTATGTTTTGCTTTTGTTTCTCTTGCCTTTGGAAAATTTTCAATAAAAGCACCATTAAGATGAATGTGAAGGAGCTTACTGCTTATGTTTTCTTCTAGGAGTTTTATGGCTTCAAATATTACTTCAGATAATCAAGTCTTTTCAGTTAATTTTTGTGTGCGGTTTAAAATAGTAGTTCAGTCTCTCCAATACCATTTATTGAAAAAAGAGTTACAGGTTAATAGAACAGAATATAGAGCCCAAAAATAAATCCCTGTATACAGGGACAAGTAATTAATGACAGAGTAGGCAAGAATATAATATGAGGAAAACTCTGTTTTTATCCCAATATCACACTATTTTTGATTATTTAGTATATATATATATTTGATGTAAGTAATAAAGTTAAAACTGCAAAGATTTTTTTTAGCATAGTTCAGTACATAGTCCTCAAAGTGTCATTACTAAGGAAATTTGAGCTCATTTACTTCTCATAATAATCCTATAAGACAGGTGGTATCCCTATTTTGAAGTTGAGCTATCTGGGTTTTAGAAAAAAATAAACCACTGATATGGCTAGAAAGTGATAACATTGAATTCCACAAAATGAAAGCCTTAACTATACCACCTTTATATTATCATTGATATTACATTGGTAGAAGAAATTCCCACTTATTTTTCATGGTAACTCCTTGGAACTTGAGTTTTAGAATAACAAAGAAATTTCATTTAAGGTAGCAAATAACTGAACCAATGAATTTTTTGGTATCATATTATAAGTTGCAATGCTCACACCAACCTTGTGGGCAAGGTGAAAATATTACTACCTTTCTTTTGCAGAGGAAGAAACAAACCTCGGAAAGTTAGGCAATTGTAGCAAGGCCTCATAGCTAGTAGGTGAAAAGAGAGAAATGAAATTCCAGTGTTCTTCATCATCATATAACATTATGCTGCTATAATATCATATGGTTATGTAGGAAATAAAGTATTAAGATAATAAAGATGGTAGGTTTGTGTGGAGGAAAAATCATGTTCATAAAAGTTTGAGATTGGCAGCACAGAAGTTAGCAATTTCCTTCAGCATTAAAACATCACTTATACTATGTTCAGAAATATGTCTAGATGACCTTTTTTTCAACTTATGTTCTCTTATTCAGAAGATATAAATATATACATTAATTGCTAAGGTTCTTTTGTTTTTCTTTGGTTTATATGGTTTAGATTTAAGCCAGTCCCATGTTTATTAATAGATAAGCGAAGGCAAACTTTTCAAGTTTTCAAGGTAAAATTCTGACCAATAAAAGATCACTATTTTCTATAGTAAACATATGGCTAATAAAAGATTTACAATATGACTTTTAAAAGAAAACTATTACAAAGTGAAGTGATTTTAGTTTTCATTTTAATTATTCTTTACCTGTACAGTAGGCAAATCTCTACTCAAGATCACAATTATATTGAACAACAACTTCTTCAACTCAAAATCTTCATAGGAATTAGAAAGTTTAATACCTTTTACCAAAGGATTTTGACTTTTCACTGTGAGGGAGAAAAAAAGAAACAAAAAAGCTAAAATCATGAATAGGACTTATCAAGATAATTAAAAGTTGAAAGCTTTATGGTTTTTACCTTCACTAAAGGTTGCAAATAGTATCAAGTCCTTGGTAAAGCCACATTCCTAATATAAATATAAAACAAACAAATAAAAGGATAAGTTAATTAAATGAAAATTAAGACAGATATCCTATATTTATGAATATTTAAGGATGTTTATTAGTTTTCCCTATTTTCACTCATTTAAATTCCAAAAGCAAGGTGTAAAAACCAGAAAAAAAGCATACAGCCAGATAAACTGGTATTTGTCTATACTTTTAAACTTATTTTTGTAAGTTCTAAGAATTTTATACTATTCAATGAATATGTTATAAGATATTGTTTAAAATATGGTAAGAACCTATATATTTGAAACCTACAGATTACTTATATAATTCATTATCTTTACCTTCAAGTGACAAAATAAATGGAGGGAAACACTGTTATTTTCAACAGGTTTTCTTCTTAAGGGGCTCCTGAACCTATCCCTACCCAACCACTCTGTAATGTCAAAAGTTGGAAACATTTTAGCATGAGGGAACTCCTTGATACAGATATTCTAGTTTGGCTTTAGATATTACATTATTCATCACTATAGTTAAAAGCATGCCAACCATGCTTTTGACAGACTAGGTGAAGACCAAAGTTGGAAGAAAAAGGGGCATGAATGCAGTTTCCAGAATTCTCTATCTATTTCTGTAGCAAAGACTGCTAGCTTCTCTGTCCTAATATTGTCCCAAGTATATCCCAGCTTTTCCCCAATTATGAGACAGTAGTCTGCAATGATCTCAGGCTGGCTGATTTCTGACTAAACCTGATTTCTCCCCACCAACTCTAGAAGAGATCTCAAGTTTCAGTAGCCAGAGTCAATTTCCTCTCACATTTGTGCAGTATGAATTCCTTGCCTCTTCATTCTTTTTAGGACCAATTGATGTCTATTGATATAAGATTGGGACTTCAGTGCTGAATATCCTTTAAATATAACTTAGAAACCATAAATTATGTGATTATTGTTGCCAAAGACCTCAAGTCCAGATTGTCAATCATTCAATGATTATTATACTATAAAATATGAGAAGACTGACTCAGTTTCTGGTATGGCTGAGTAGCTTCTCTAAGAAACCCTTTTTCAGGTAATAGTTATAAATGCTAAATAAAATACGAAAACATCTTGTGACCAAAACCAAGCAGATACTAGAAGAGAGTCAGGACTTTAAAGAAGGAAATGGCACAGCATGATATCCCCTATTTTTTTCTTTTCAGTGGTTTTTAAAATGACACCAGGCCCTCATTTGCACCTTTTGGGAATGCTTAAACTCAGAGGAAACCTATAATTATAGTGGGTTGGAGAACCAAATACTGTGTATAACTTCCCAAATGTCTGGCTGGAAACTGCACCAAGCTAAATCAAGAAATGTTAAACCATTCCAGGTCAGACTAAAGGAACTGAAAATCAAGTTGTCATTTACTATAGGGCCTAGGCAAACTAATTACCTATTAATACAAAAAGCAAGTAATTACTTTTCAGAGAAGTAAACAAGAAGCACAATAAAGATACTTATCATGAATGGAAAGACAAACTCTCAGCAGAAAAGTAAAAACTATAAAAAGGGACTTCTAAAATTGAAAATATAACATCTGAAACAGAAATGTTCTGGATGGGATTAATAACACATGGAGATGACAGAAACAAAAGTCAGCGAATTGAATATGTAGACCAATGTAAAATATACAATCTGAAGAAAAATGGTTGGAAGAAAAGGTGAAGATAGCCTGATGCTATGTAATCAGAGTTCCCGAAGCAGAGGAAAAAAGAAAAGGGGGCTGAAAAACACTTGAAAAACAAAGACCAGATATTCTCCAAATTTAGTAAAAGATATAACTTGACAAATTCAGGAAGTTCTATGAAATTCAAGCAGGATAAATACAAGGAATATCACAACCTGACATATCACAGAAAAAGGGCTAAAAACCAAAGATAGTGTGGAGGTCATGAAAACCACACAGAACAAAATGATATATTGTGCACAATAATTTGAAATATTGAATACTTCTCTTTAGAAACAATGGTGACCATAAGACAGAAATCTCTAAAGAGATAAAAGGAAAAAAAAAACTATTTGAATTATTATATTCTGTGAACACAGATTTTAAGAATTAAGGAAAAGTAAAGATATTTTAACATAAAAGAAACTCATAGAATCTGTTGCCAAAAGTAAAGATATGAATCACAGGAAATGGTAAAGGGGGTTCTTCAGAGCAAAGCTAATGATACCAGGTAGAAGCATAAAACACCAGGAAGCACAGAAATGCATTATACATTAGTAAATTATAAACTACTAAGAGGGGCTTAAGCTTCTAAAGGAATGCAAATAAGAATTTGTGAAGTAATGAGTATAGCGGGGACCATCGTGACATTAGAACAGAACATGACATAAGGACAAAGCACATAAAAGTTACAATATAGTTAACTATCCTCATCCCCACAACGTCCACAATTAAAATTAATGCAATTTGGTCAATACTTACAATCATTGGTGCTCCAGGATTTTGAGCAATAATTGTAGTGATTACTAATATATCGTTTCTAAGCTGACGATCGTAATGACTAAAACCTTTTATAACGAGATTTTTAAATACTTCCTTCAAAGCCCTAGAAAGTAAAATTGCACCTTTAAAACCTTATTTCCATAGAAATATTACTTAAGTGTCTATCAACAAAATCCCCCTTTTTATATCATACTATACCTTTCAATGTATTTCCAATTTTTTCCACATTTCCATGTGGAATTTGGAAATTCCCAGTTGCCTCCAATTCACTGTGCATCAGATTAAGAATCCACCAACCCAACCCCTACATTGTGATCAAAGTGACTAATCTAAAATAAAGATGCAAGCATATCACTTTCCTCCTTAAAACTATTAAATTCATAAAGTCTCCTCTTTGATTTAGTTCTTCACCTCCTTACCAGGGCATATGAGGCCTTTCATGTTGTAGCCCTCTACTGACATTGCTAGCATCATCTCTCACTATTCTACCCTGTACTTCCTGCCCTCACAATACAGAATTTCTTTCAGTTCTTGAATTGGCTAAATTCTATTAGAATGTGTCTATTCTCATGTTTTCCCTGTCTAGGATGGTCTCTGCATGCAGTAGTTTTCTGTACTGCTAAATTTTATTTATCATTTTAGTACAGATTAGGCTTCACTAGGAAGTATTTATTAATTCTCCCAGTCTGAATTAGGCTCCTTGAGTAACTGGCACTTGTTGCTTTGCCTCTTAAGCATCACTTGCCTTTTTTTACGATAACAGTATCCTTATTTTTATTTAGGGATTCACTCTTCTTCTACATTTGATCTTGTGATCTTCAGTTTCCTCTTAGCCATTTTTTCTCTGTGCCTAGTAATTCACTTTGTAGCAGGCATATGGGCAACACTAGACCACTCAGGGCCAAGAGGAATTTAATGTGATGTTTACTTTTAAAAATAAATAGCAAGTCTTTTCTTCTGCTTGTTTTGGGATTGAGATGATATAAACTTAGGTCTCATCACATGGACCTTTGAAATAAAGCCAATACCAAAGAAAACAGTGCAGAGAGATAGAGGGTTCAAGTCCTGATATTTGCTGAGTCTTGGCTATAGCTGTGCATGAAACCAGTTTTATTCTTGACTTTGTAGTTATATGAGCCTGTAAATTTCTTGTATGACTTAGATCAGTTAGGTTCAATGTTTAGTTACTTGCAAACAAAAATGTATGATTCACCCTCTTCTGGAGAACATGTAGCATCTTGAAAAAAAGTCTCTCATAACATTTAATGTGGTATCTAGTAGTTGTCTTATTTACATCTCTCATAAAGTAATGCAAATTTCATGAAAGTAGAGACTAGTCTGCATTGTTTCCAGTTGTACTTGTACAGCTGAGTACTGACCTTGGCACAGAATAGATAATAAGTGAATAATAACTAAAAGACTCACTCATGTTTTATTACTAATGGCTACTATACTACTTGTAAATTAATAAGTACATTAAGGTTTAAGTAAAATAGTTCTTTGAAATGTCTGATTTTACTTATACATATTCAAAAATACAATTTAATCTTATTAACAAGCTATTCTAAAAGCCTTCCACATAGAAAAAAAATGGTATTATTATGCAGATGCATTTTTCTATCATGCACACACACAAAAAGATATTCTGAAACATTAGCCATTCCATGAATCAAAAACAAATACAAATTCAAGTAAAGATGTTAGATACGTCATTAGTATCATTTAGTATCATTTTAAATTAAAGCCTAATTATATCTAATCACATATACTTACAGCAAACATTCCAAGTTACTGAGTTGTTGTATGATTTCTTCCTTTGAAGACTTTTCCAGTAAGTTCCAAAGTATTTCTGATGAACGAAATAGGAGCTGTCCGGAAGGATCTGGGTCATTGAGGTGAGCACAGATTTCACTGGCTGCCTGCGCTTTCATCATTAAGGTACAATTAACTTCTGAAAATAAATTTTGAAAATTATATCATGTACTCTTGAAATTATTAGATAGTAACAAGAATGTAAAAGATAAAAGTATTCAGATTTAATAATATACAGACCAGAGGTTGAGAGATGTTGCAGAGCTTTAAGAACCCAAAGTTTCTCAACAAGTTGATTTTCAAGCAAGGCCATTGACTGGACCATTGTTTTTGCTAATCCTCCAACTTCGGCCATTTGTATCTTATATGAGGAACTAGCTTGCTGGTAACCTAATGACATTCAGTTAGTAAATTTCTACAGTATTTCACATCATAACAATTTACATTCAGACAAAATAATGAGTAATTTACAACACAGTGAAAACAAAAGTTTTTTGAAGTATGTGATGTTTTAAAATGGCTCAGGGATAGGCTGACTTTTTATATAAAAGACCAGGTAGTAAGTATTTGACTTTACAGGTTGTGAGGTTTTAGTCTCAAATGCTCAACTCTGGTACCATAGCATGAAAGCAGACATAGAAAATACACAGAGATGAGCATAGCTGTGTTCCAACAAACCTTTATTTACAGTAGGCCAGTTTTGGCATGGGGTTCATAGTTTGCTGATCTCTGGTGTATCATTTGAAAAAGGACCACAAGTTTGGGGGACACATCTTACAATCCAAAAAGAATACTTCTTGGTTGTCGTAGACATGCCTTTCAATGATAGAAACTGGCATGACTGCAAATATGAATGTTTTCACTATTAAGTCAATATATTACTTAATGCTTTTAAAGGACAGCAATTATGTGATGTAGGCAATGAAATACTAAGTGAAAAATGCAATGCTGTTTTGAGAAATACTTGTGACTGTAATGTTATTTTAGGGAAGCTTGAATCCTAGAGACATGTTTTATAAAAATTATCACCTGTGAGAACACTACCTCTGCTTTTGATGCAGCTATAGTCAGTCCAACTACCATCAGTGTGAGAGATTAAATTGAGAGCATTCTTGCACACCTAAGATGGGGCTATTTTCTCTCAGTAATATTTCTTAATCTAACCCCCAGCTTATTCATTTTTGAAGTGTCTGTCAGTTTGTCTTAGTGTTCTGAATTTGAAAGCTGGCTGTAGACAAGGTCCTGTCCATTCCTGTGATGGTTCTTTATGGCATGTCCTAAGAACACAATCTGGCATTTAAAAAGTACAAAGAAGACAAAAACTGCCTGTAATATCACTATTTAGAGATAACAACTTTAACATTTTGGTGTATTTCTTGCTGCTATTTTTGATGTATTATATAATTTGAAGAATATACTATAGGTGTAATTTATATTTTGCTGCAACCACTAAACATTTTATTGTAAGTTCCCCATGCTGTAAAATATTTACCAAATCATGGTTTTATTTGCAATAGCTTTTTAACTGCATGACTGGGCCAAAATGTACTTTATAATTCCTTATCTTTCCCTATTGCCTTTACATCTATAGAGAATGCAGTGATGATAAGACTCATGGATTTGTTTCCTGTCTCCAGGGGTATCTCTCTTATATTTTTCTCTACTGAGGTCTTTTCACTTGCAGTCCCAGTTGAATGCCCAGCCATGCCCACCACATGAAACTAACTATGTCACAGTTACTGAGGGCTTTGCCTAAGGCTCCTAATTTTCAGAGCTTGAACAAATTAAGGCCAAACTCATAGCTCTGCATCTTAATCCCATGGTCTTATATCATATGATGTTTGTCTCCTTCCTATCCTAACGAAGAATGCCTATATCTTGCCAGGAAAACCCCTAAGATTGTGCTCTTAATTCATTTTCTTCTAATTTCTTTGGAAATTTTACTCTTGTATTTCTCACTAACTAGCTTCTTGTTCCTTTGCTTACAAACTTAATTTTAAATCTGAAAAATTACAAAATCTAATCTTTCTTTGAATGTGCTATCAGGTGAGCTGTTCTCCATCTTCCTTCTCTTTTTTTCACCATTGGGTCTTAAATATTAGTCTCTATTCACTGACTCCACTCCCTCACTTCCACCTCCTCTGTTCTCACAATCCTTTTAAGTACCGTGGCCACACAATGGTAACTGACCTGTCAAAGTTTAACTACAACTTTTTAATTAGTGCATTAACTTCACCTTTCCATTTCCTCAATTACACAAGTCTCTGTGGTATTTGACACTGAGACCATCTCTTCTTTTCCTTTATCAAATATTTAGCTCATTACACTCACTCCATGGTGTCTTTGAATTTTCTTCCTCCTCTTGAACCTCCCTTCACTGCCAGTTTCTTTGAATAACTTTTATTCCAAACCTCAATCTAGGCACTTTCCATGATGCCATTCTTGGTCCCCTGTTGTTTATATACTTTCTCTCTTGATAAACTTAACCCTTTCGATGACTTCAATTTACATCTCTATTTGGATGAGTTCCAAACTGCTATTTCTGGTCTTTGCTTTTAGTATCCAATGTCTATTATAGTCAAAAACTTGCAACTGTTGATGCTATCAATAATTCAAATTTGACATTTAGTAATCTCCTTAATCATTTCTGAATTCCTTGCCTTTTCATTTTTCCTTAGCTATAATCTTTTTTTTCTACCACCTAGCTTTGTACTCCTTGCTTAAGTAACATATAACTTTTAAAATGTTTGTTAGATTTTCTTGCTTTTCCTGATTATAAATTACAGAAATAAGGTAAGAAGTATGTGCTAAATAACATGTTTTTCATACATGCAAGTATCACACATTTCAATGTGATTCATTTTGTCATTTCATTGGTAAGATCCCTTTGCAATACATGTAGTAATCTTTCCAAGCATGATGGAGAATAGTATTAGCATTATGAATTTAACATCTAATTGTGTGGGACAGATGTCATAAATAATTATAAGGTGTTAGAAAAACAGTGACTATGTCAACATTACTAAGTAACATTAACTAATAGTAATAATTATAATTAAACTAATTTGGGTGTGACTTTAAAATCTGTCTTAAAAAATATCTAGCATCAGAATAAAAACAACATCATGTAAATCTTAAGTTGAAAAGTACACATATAAACTTTTGTTGAGGGCTCTCTCTGGTGGCACAGCAGATTAAAGCACAGCACTATGAAGCTAAAGCCATTTCAGCATGAGTTGGATTTCCAGCCAGGGAGGTGACCCACATGGTGTGGCAGACCTTTCCTGACCCATTTACTGCTCCCCTCAGCAGTATACTTTGTCAGTTGGCCTGTTTGCTCCCTACTCTCTCTCTCTCTGGTGAATCCTCTCACTGCCCCTGCACCTCTGGCCTTTACCCCAGTTCTGTATGCATAAGTAATCTTAAAAATTTTTGTTGTTGTTGTTTGAAAGGAGTACAAAGCTTAATACTACAAAAATGCATTGTTTTTGAAGCATTGTATTTATAATTCCACTGTATCTTCCCAAGTTCAAAGAGAAATGAGACTGGCTATTATATTTTATGAAGACATTACTGAAAGAACACTGAAAATTTCACCTGTAATATGTTTCTTTGGTGGTTCTGCATGGTAAAAGTCCACAATACACTTACAAATTTGTATCCTCAATTCAGAACTTGGTATTTTCATTAAGTTACCTGCCAGAAAGATAAAGGAATATTATTTAATAATGCTGTCATAAGTTTATTTGTAAATTGAAGCATAAAATGTTAGTAATATGATTATTGAAAATATCATAATCAGAGATTTAAATACTAAATTAAATTAAATACTCACAAACACTCATATTTACAGAGCACACTTTATAATACTTGGTCTCTCAATCAACTCAATCTCTCTTTCCCAGAAAGGAAAAAAAATGCTGATTAACAGTATAAATGCTGGAACCAGACTACCGAGGCTAAATCATGGTTCTGTCACTTACTTACTGCCTGTAAACTTATGTCTTAGTTTTCTCATCTACAAAATGGGCATAACAATAGTTAGTACCTTTAAGATTGGTGTGAGGAGTAAAAGAATTAGTATGAGTTAAGTGTCTGGCATATATTAAGTTGCTATTATTATTTTGGCAAATTATGGGTTACCATTTTTCTCCCTATTTAGAGAGTGAGTAATTTGTCACCTTTTCTTAGAAAAGTTCCAATTTGCAGACAGATAGACAGTGATTTTTCTAGGTAGTCTTTGTCTTACAGGTAATAGCTTTTTATGCATAACTCGTCCATCTAAGTGGTGATAGAAGACAAAGGAAGTTCCTTTGTATTCATAACTAAACTACTTTTGAATTATCTTCAGCCTTATTTCAACTGGGTTGCATTTGCCCCTAGTGAAATCCTTGTAAATACGGTCCCAAAGAGCCTGTATCCACACACACACATATATACACACACACTCATATATATCACTCATATATATTTTTTTTCAGCATCAATATTAATCTCTTAATTTTAATTTTGGGACCCTTCCTTTGAAGTTGAAAAATCATTCTCCCCTACCCCCCAAATATCAGCAACAGGGTTAACTAAACTATTCAGATTTGGGGGGGAATTCTATGGTTTCTCATTGCTTTCTCTAACATTTTAGTTTCTGTAGTTTTAGATAATTTTTTCCATAGTTTCTATTTCATAATAGAGGGCAGAGTACCAACTGCTTCCCTCATACATTTCCAGAATCCTGTTCTTGAGTCAGAACTAGCTATCATTTAGGGCCTCCCTGGTGGTACAGGGGTTAAGACTCAGGACCACCAACCTACTGCCAGGCAGTAGGTTCAGATGGCTCGGCAGACCTCTCCTATCTCTCTCCTACTTCTCCCCTCAGTAGTTCTGCTCCCCCCTCTGTCTCTGGTAAATCCTTTCACCACAACATACCTCTGACCTATACCCCAGTTTCTTCTATGCATAAATAAATAAAATAAGTCTTTAAAACAGAAATATCTGGGCCCTCCCTGGTGGAGCAGTGGGTTAAAGCACATACTAAGAAGCTAAAGCCACTTCAGCATGAGCTCGATCCCACCCTGGGGGTGACCCACAAGGAGCAGCAGACCTCTCCTGACCCACCCGCTGCTCCCCTCAGCAGTGTACTTCATGGATTTGCCTGTTCTGCTCCCGGCTCTGACTCTGGTGAATCCTCTCACCACCACCCCTGCACCTCTGGTCTGTACCCCAGTTCTGTATGCATAAGTAAATAAATCTTTAAAAAAAATAGCTATCATTTAAAAGAAAAAGTAATATACTAGAAGTTATAAATAAAAATGATTAGTCTTTGCTTAACACTTTATACTATAAATAATTAGTTTAAGTGCATGTTTCCAGCAATTAGAAAATAAGAACAGAGCAGCAGTATTTGCAGTCAGTAATCGGTGATGGGACCTCATTATAAGCTGAGTTCATATTTCTTCAAATGAAACAGCACCAGTGCATACCCACAGCCATTCCACAAAGAGCAAACAAACAGTAAGAAACAGGCTACATGTTTATCATGTAAATGTATGCTGATACTCTTTAAGAAAACATTTAAAAATTTAAAAGGGCAAAAAAAAAAAAAAGGGTAACAGAGGTATGTTATTGTTAAAAATTTTATCAACCAAACTTACACTTTTAATCTGTCAGTACTACTATGTCTTCTTTGAAGCTGGCTTCCATTGGTGAAAGAGAGTCACAGGATTATAGTTTGCCAACTAGTTTTCAGCCTATTTGCTCTTAGGTAATTTATTTAACTTCCATATTCATTCTAATTTCAGTAACACTTTATCTATTCTAGCTGTAACTAGTCTTCTGGAAATAGTCAGAGTTGATGACTTGGAAACTTACTTTAATATAAAGAGTTAGTGTATGCATTAAAAAAAAGTTTTGTATTCATTCCAGTTGGATCTCTGCTGTCTCTCATTATAAAGTATAATGCTGGGAACAGATACTTACTTTTCATCTGCTGGGTCAATTATTGAATAATTACATAATTATTTCTCCTTTATAAATGAAGACCTTAATTAATCAGAGTATAACTAATGTAGGATTTGTTTTGGGAACATGTTGTCATATCTCAAGAGCTAATTCAAGAAACTAGTGTTTAATTCATCTCATTTTCTAGGAAGTTATTGTTTCTCTAGGAAATCAAGCAATAACCCAAACAGAAACATCTGTTCTTTTATGATGCTTTTTCATATTTTTATAAACACAGGCACCCACCCACATATATTATGCTAGACTTCTTAATATTCTACTATTTATGATTTTATTTTAATATTTAGATTATTTAATAAACAATTTGGTTCTTAATGACTAACTGTTAATTAGATTCTAGTAATTACTACAGTTGAAAGTATTTTGTGATTACTGAGAGGGACACATACTTATGTTTTATAAAATATGTAAAATATTTCATCAAATTAAATAATAACATCAGGACAAATAAGCACAAAGCATTATCCTTATAACTAAAAAACAAAGAATCTTGTTAGTAGAATGAGACACCTGTGTGGAAAACAATATAAAGTTTATCATCAAGCATGCTATGATTAATTCCCAACCAAAAAATTAAGTCCTAAATTTGGGGCATTATTCTTAGTGAAATTTAATGAGAGAGATAGTTCCTTCTTGTCAGTATGAACTGTCATATGTTAAACCCTCTATTTTAAAGGAAATCTTAACTTACCCAGAAGCGCAATTGAATTAGAGGTATCTTCAGCATATGTTATTTCATCCGATGCTTTCTTTTTCAAAAATGGCAAGCTTCAATAACAATGTATAATGTATAAGTTATGTCTAATAAGTATTTAATTGAAGCATTATTTACAAAGGGGAACATTTCCCTTCTAAAAAATAAAGGGAGAGTATTATCCTATTCTATAGCCCGGGGATACTGATAACTCTGGAGAATTTTGTGTTTCTAATTAGTTGACCAAAAAGAAAAGAAAAGAAATTTATAAAAATGAAAAGAGATGGCTATAAAAGGCATGGGTTAAGAAAACTATTTTACGATACTGCATCAAAAACAGAACCTTAAATTTTCTCTCGATGAAGGCAAAATAATAGTTTATGTTCATAGCACAATAAAATATAGCCATGGAAGACAGTAGATAATTTGATGCAAATCATAGATTTAAGTTTGGCTATAAATTAAAATCCATTGAAAGGCTTTTTTTGAAGTTTTTGTAATAGATGAAAAAAAAATTAGTTAATAGATGAAAAAAAATTAGTTAATAGATGAAAAAAAAATTTCTTAAAGATAATGCCACTTTCCTTATTAACTGAATCAGTTACTATCAAACAATTACATATACTTCCTGGGATACTAAAGAATTCCAGGCATTAGTTATATTAGAATTGTATTTTACAAATGATCAAAGTTATTTAACAGTAACATTTAAAAATCATCAAAGATAGGATACTCAGACTTAGGTCCTTAGTCTAAATGTCAAAGGAGAGATAAAAATTATTTCTTAAGTACAAAATACAAACTATGTTAGCATTTCATGAGTTCAAAATTCAAACCTCTTGTGCTATTTAAAATATATCTTATAGATAAAACTTTTGATTCCTGTTTTTCAAGTGGTTAAAAAGAATATTTAGAATTATCACATGTGGATAAGGGGACAATTGATATGTGTGTGTGTGTGCACTGCAGTGGCTGCCAGTAGCTTTAACCCCTGTGCCACCAGAGAGGCCCCTTATGTGTTACTTTTAATATCAATGCTCCTACACATCTCTAACAAGAATTTGGTTTCAGTTCCTTTTTGGTGGCCTGTATGCACACACACACATGTATACACACATAACTTTTATATATGTATACATCAACTAAAATTTAAGGATATTTCATAGACAAGCTATGAAAATGAATTTTATATATACAACAAGATGCTAGAATTTTCACTTGAAACAAGTAATTTATTCAGCTCATTGGTGGATTTCTAAAGTGAAAAATTCTGAAACTAGTTCTTGTTCCTTAACTTACTCTTTTTTTTTTTT
>NW_004567106.1:7115560-7122497 GCF_000260355.1 Condylura cristata | reverse complement strand
ATGGAACTCACACTGAAGCAGCTGTGCTGGCTTGCAGTGCTGTGCCTTAACCTGCTGTGCCACCAGAGAGGTCCCTGTGCTTTAATTTAACCCCTTGCACAACCAGGGAGGGCCTGAAAATAAGATCTTGTTAGAGATGTACAGGAGCATTGATATTAAACATAAAGATAAGGGGCCTCTCTGGTGGCACAGGAGTTAAAAGTTTCAGTGCTATCAAGCTATCAGCAGCCACTGCAGCATGCATTGGATGCCTGGCCAGGGTCCTAACCCACAAGGTGCAGCAGACCTCTCCTGTCTAACCTGCTGCTCCCCTCAGCAGTATATTTCAGTAGATTTGACTGTCCTGCTCCCCACTCTGTGAATCCTCTCACAACCCTACACCTCTTACCCACACCCCAGTTCTTGTATGCATATATATGTAAAAATAAATCTTAAAAAAGTCATGAACAATAACCTGGGTTTCCAGGACTTGCACAGCCTCAAAATTTGGAAGTGTCTTCATAATACACTCTCACATCAAAATGATGGTTTCCAGCTAGTATGTAAAATTTCCTTGAAAGTACCAGAGGAATAATTTCTTTTATCCATTTTCTTTTTCATGGTCTTATTTTAAAAAATTAACTTAACTTTTACCATTTTCTTCAATATAAAAAATAAAATCTATTTATAAAAAGTTTATACTGTAATTTTAAATAGATTGTTATATCTCAAAGTGAGTTAAAATCTACCATATTTACATAGTCCTACTAACATTATTATTTGTATATTAAAAGAAACAAACAATTTAAAACATAAAATTGTAAAAGGTTTACAAGGCTTAATTGTCATAAAGGTTTATTTATACTTCAAGAAATTTCATTATGTTGAAGTTGAAAATGAATATGTGTCCTGATTAGCCACTGTGTGGCAGCAAAGAAGCAGAAGAGTAACCTAGTTTCCCCAAAATGGCTGCAGAAGCAATAGTGCAGGAGATGGGAACAAATGGGAATAAAACAATGTCATAATTCTGATCTCTAACTTACATTTTTTAAAAATGCCAAAAGAATTAGCGACATTTATTTTCCATTTAAATTTGGAAATCAGGCCTTCCCTGGTGGTGCAGCGGGTTAAAGCACAGCACTGAGAAGCTAAAGCCACTGCAGCATGAGCTAGATTCCTGCCCGCCCAGGGAGGTGACCCACATGGCGGCAGACCTCTCCTGACCTGCCCCCTGCTCCCCTCAGCAGTGTACTTCGTCGATCTGCCTATTCTGCTCCCCACTCTGTCTGTGGTGAATCCTCTCACCATCCTTGCACCTCTGGCCTGTACCCCAGTTGTGTATGTATAAATAAATAAATCTTAAAAAAAAAATTTGGAAATCAAATCAAACATGACACCTAGTATAACTTAACTCAATTTTCTAATGAGACAGGAAAAACTAGAGAACATACTGTTCATAAATTTAGTCAATGATTCTCTAAAAATATGAAAATTTCTTGACTTTATCTACCATGTATCATTTTCTTTTTTTTTTTTTTTACTTAGAGAACCTTGCCTACAATAAAAATTGATTACCTTTAAAATAACCAACTACTAGAGTCCAGTGATCAAGGGAAGTTTTTTCAGGTCTTTGTCATATTTCTACAGTGTGTAGCATCTTTGTAATAAAAAAATAAAATAACAAAATACCGTATGTTACTATAACATTAAAGAAGAAAACTTACCCACATAATTTTAGGATATCATATGCAGATTCTATAAAATTAGGCTGGTTTTCGATTTTTCCTGCACATAGATCCAGAATTTTAAATATATGTGCTAAATCCCTTAGGGGCTTTAATAGTATTAGTTAAGATATATAATGAATAATGTTATAACTTAATCTTCATAACATCAATTTTGTTAAATATAGTTGACACTATTTTAATAATACTAATTTTAAATTCTAAGGAGGAAAACTGAGAACTACAATTTCTAAAAGAATATGGTTTTTGATTTTGTCTCAGTAACCTTTTACTCAAAATATTTTTAGAAATTGCTTACCAACTACTACTACACTACAGATTAAGTTGATCAATAACTTACTAGTGACAATGAGTAATAACACAATGAAAAAAATTAAAACTCAATTATATACTTCATTTCTACTCACAAGCAAATAACAGAATTAGTAATCTAGGTCTGCTGTACTTTTCTCTATTATTTTACTAATGTCACTCAGATTTTCTTGTTTATAAAGTTTAGATAGAAATTTTATTTCATTTAAGCTAGTTTGAAAGCAAAATGTACCAGCTCTAGCTCATTAGGTAAAAGTACTCTAAAACCTATTTAAAAACCAAATTGGTACACAGATCTCCTAGATTTTGTTTTACAGATCAGGGAACATGATAGTTGTGACTTTCATTTCTTGGTTGAATCCTAGTTTTTAGTCTCATGCTAGGAGTAGCTTCTTAGCAAAAGTGGGAGACTAGGTATATTAGAACTATAAATCTCCTGTTAACTTCCTAGAAAAGTGACCGAGATACTTAAACTTATCTTTGCTTTACATTTTACAATCTACTAAACCCAGATTGCAGGACACATTTGAGTATAGTGTAATTTGCCAACAACTCTCTAACCTGATGAAAAAAAAAAAAAAAAGATGGCAGTAATGAGGCATTGGGTTAAGAGAGGAAAAGAAAGCGGTAAACAGTGTTTGAAAGTGACAAGACTAGCTAATACACTGATACCACATATCTATATAAAACTCAGGCTAAAATAAAGAAAAGATTTAGATAACACTATGAAGCATGTTTCCCTGTACAGGAAACATAGTAGCTTATTTTGAAATACCAGAATAAGCTAGTATTATTAGACTGGTGTCTCCTTTGGAACAGGCTAGAACAATGTCAGGGAGACTGCAGCCTATACATCTCTGCTAGTTTTGTGATAAGATGACTTCTGAAACTAAGAGTTCTCTAGGACAAATTTATTGTACTGTACAATAGCATATATAAGGGAAGGTTAAAAACAAAAAAACAAGAGTGAACTGGTTAAGTATAGTTTTGAGAGGCACTGGCTTCCATATATTCTGATCAGATGACATTCAGTTGGGATAATAATTTATATGTTGTATAGGTTATTAAACACTTAAATGCACGTTATTTCATGAGATGATGTTATCCCTATTCTATAAGGTGACAAGTTAAGATTATCAACATTGGAAATACGCAAATTGGTGGAAGCAAGGCTTTGAATTGGCCTTCCTAGCTACAACCCACTGTCTCTCTGAATCTATAGAAACTGGTATCAACTGTACTTACACTGGTTTCTTCAGCTTTATATTCCTAAAAAAAAAACTACAATTTTATTAAAAACACAGAATGTTAGATATTTTTGTGCTAGACAGAATACCACCTGACTAAAGGTTCTAATCCCCAAAAGTTGTAAGTATGTTACTTTCAATGACAAGGGACTTTTTAGATATGATTAAGTTAATAATCTTAAAATGGAGATGTTACCTTAAATTATCCAGTTAGACTGAGGTAATCACAAAGACTTTATAAAGGAAGAGAGAGGCAGGAAAGGATTAGAGAAGATGTAATGGCAGAGGCAGAGGTGAAAGCGATGCTGCTCAGAGAAAGGAGACTTGAGTTAAATTCAGGCAGCCTCTAGAAGCTAGGAAGGTGTAGGAACTGGATTCTCCCTTTAGAAGGCACCAGTCCTGCCAAAACCTTGACAGAACAGTGAGATTGGTTTTGGACTTCTGACCTTCTGTAAAACAGATGTTGTCTCCAGACACTACATTTGTGATAATTTATTGTGGCAGCAATAGGAACCAAGTACATTTTCTAATAAATATTATCCATTTTAGGGTGAAGAAGATGAGTAAAATATATACATAAAGGATACAAGTCCATTTTGATAACATTGCACCAGTTTCTTGACAGATTTAAGTTGTTTTTCTTCTAAATCATCCTAAAACAAATGCCTTTTTTAGTTTTTTGTGCAGTTAAATCAGTTGAAATTTTTTTAAAAAGGTAGATACATTAAAATATTACATCGTTTTTAATTATTATAATATAAGCATTATATAATATTTCCTGAAATAGTAAACGTAAAACTAAGCTACTGTCTAAATAAAATTAGGAAATTAAGACTCAAAACTGGGTTTCATAAAAGCAGTAACTTTTTTTTTTTTTAATTTATTTATCCATTCAAGAAATGGGGTATAGGTCAGCGGTGTGGGTGGGGGGGTGAGAGGATTTGCCAGGGACAGAGTGGGGAGAAGAAAAGGCAGATATACTGAAATACACTGCCGAGAGGAGCAGCGGGCCCCACAGGAGAGGTCTGCTGCTCCAAGTTTGTCACCTCCCTCCCCAACCATGGATCTAACTCATGCCACAGTGGTTGCCTGTGACTCCACAGCACTGCACTTTAACCCATCGTGCCACCAGGAAGGGTCAAAATCAGTAACATTTTTGCAGAATATTAACAATACCTAAATTATGTTGAGTATTTTTCTATGCTACTTATCATATTTAGGTGCAATATATACATATCATTTCATTAATCTTTAAGACAACCCTATGAGACCAGATATTATATATATATTTTTACTTTGAAAACAGGCCCAGAGGCCTCCTACATGGCCTGGCGCTTAAGGTTCACTGTATGGCCTGAGTTCCATCTCTGGCCAAGAAACTAACACATGTGGCACAGAAGATTTCTTCTGTCTTGCCTTCTGCTCCCCTTAGCAGAGTATTTCCATAAATCCACCTGTCCTGCTCCCTACTCTGTCTCTGGTAAATCCTTCCGTCCCCCAAGCCTCTGGCCTACACCCCAGTGCTTCAATGCAAAAAAATTAAACAAATCACATAAAATATGCCCAGTATACCAGTGCATACCAATTATCTTCAGCTAGTTAAAAACAAAACAAAACACCGCTCTTTTAATTTTCTTAAACTGTTTGTGAGAAGTAGTGGCAGTTTCCATACTTTTTTTGTGTCTAGTAAGCCTCATTGAACAGCTAGTACGAGTTCTATATAGTTGAATTCTCTTTTTAAAAGTGCAGGTATATTCACAATTAAAATACTTTTCACAATAAACTTAGTGAAAATGTTATTCTTAGTCATTTTTAATTGTGCCTTTTCTTCTTTTTATATAAAATTACAGAGCTAAAGATTAAAACAATAACATTTTGTCCCTACTGTTCATTGGGAATTATTTTGTTTTGAGAGGTATCTACCAGTCAACCCACTTACCCCCTTATTAAAAGTATAAATCTCCTTTGTTCTATAGTAATTTTATAGTGTTGCTGACTTTTGAACCAGTTAATTCCTGGGCAACCTCAGGAGCATGTGGAATGTGAGCATGTATGCATGTGCATTTATTATCCTTTCCTCCAATGCCGAAGCTCTCAGCTTTGAATCTCATGTCTGAAATATATTTCCATTACATTCTTTATAAGCTTTCTCTCAGAAAAATTACCTGTATATGTATGAGTGTGTACATATGTCCTGATTACATATCAAAAAATTTTAAGTATACATCATGATACACTTATCTACCTTTACTCCCTACATCCTACTTGATGACAAGAGACTAGATGTTTTCTCTATTCATATAATTTCTTCTGTTTATATTCACTGTGGATTTGTCCATTCCACAAAACCATATCTATTAATTTCCTACAGTTGATCTATCAGGTTAAATATATATATATATATATATATATATATACACACACACACACACATATATTTTCAACATAAAATTGAAATAGTCTATACTATGTGACATATATAAGACATATACTAGATTTCACCAAAAGAGGAGACATGGAATTTATATTTGGAGCAAAACATGTTACTTTTCAGGTAAGTCATGATTTATAAGTTAGCAGAGACAGTGTCTCTTAACACTTACTCCTTGATCAGTTTCCTCTAGGAGTTTGATGACACGATTTAAGTCCATAGGCTTAAAAGTACTCTAAAAACACACACACACACAAAAACAAAAGCAAAAAAACACAACATAACTCTTAGTATTCTATATCATGAAAGTCAACAAATTACATCCAGCATATTACTTTTATATATTGGTCCCTAGCAACTTAAACAAATCTGTGACAAAAAGACAGTAAGAGGAGACTGAAAGACAAATGAAATCTTATAGGAGGAAATACATTTTGGAGTTTAAAAAAGAAACAGCTCTTGAATTCTTCTATCTTAAAATCTTTGTCTTTACATTTCATTAGTCCTGGGAAGCCGAAGAAAACATCTGCTATAACAGAATTTCCATATTTTGGAAAAATAAAACAATCTTATATATACAATTACACTTCACATGTATATACATTACACTGAGTTTGATAGATAGAGATAGGTAGCTTCTAAACATCATGTTCCAGGTAGGAGATCACCTTCCTGTGCAATTTATTATCTTTTCTTTCAGTTGGGCACCAGCCCTCTTATAGCCATCCACATCTGAAGCATGAACCTCCAGATACTACAAATTTTACATCTTAATTATTCTTGAACCTATTCCATCTTACTCTTATTCAATTCTTTCTCATGCAGTTCTGAAGATTTTCTACTGTTTTCCCTATTTTTACTCCTGCATCCTTCAACTACTACCCTCTATTCTCTGGTTGGAATAATAAAGTCCAAGTCTGAACATAATCTGAATGTTTCACTGAGTCTTAGCTCACACCACTTCACCCTCCTCTACTCCACTTATGTTGTTACAACCCTGTTTCTTTCCTTGGTTAAGTCCCACAGGTCCTTCAAGACACAGCTTAGGTGTCACTTCCCTGAGGGATTAAAAAAAGGGTAGAACAGATACCCCTCCTCTTTCTCCCATAACACCCTTAAGCATACACTCATCACAATTCCCATCCCAGGGTTCTAAAATACTTTACCCCCACCACAGTCTTCTCTTTCTCCCATAGCACCCTTAAGCATACACCCATCACAAT
>NW_004567106.1:7106653-7114925 GCF_000260355.1 Condylura cristata | reverse complement strand
TCTCAGTGCTGTGCTTTAACCCACTGTGCCACCAGGGAGGGCCCTTCACATATACTTTTAAAGTAGCTGTCTCAAAAGACAATATAGTGATAGTATAAAAATACTTTAAAAAGTATCCTACTTATTCCTATTATCTAAACACATTTAGTTTTTAATATATAAAAATCTGGTTCTTTATATTTTTATCTTATTTTATTTTGGTTTACAAAATACATAATTTCAGTTAGTGTTAATACTATTATATTTTCTGTTGTTTAAATCTATAACATGTCTTTCCAAACTTCTACATAATCATTATATTATTGCCTGCTAAGTCTACAATTTCCTTTTCTTTCATAACAACAAATTCATATATTCTGATCACCAAAAAATGTCTTTCAGAAATATTTTTTGTTAAGCATTCTATCTTTAAATCTGCATAATAAATATTTAAATCAGTTTATGTACTCAGACATTTTTACTTTTAAAATTAACTATCTTATGTTTTGCTTGCTTTATATATATTACATGTTTTAGACTCTCCCTCCCTTTAGTCTTCCTTCAGTAAATATTTATAATCAGTTTTTTTTTATGTTTCAGGAACTATGTTAGGTGTAGGGTATACATTACCCTATAATATAAATAACATGGTATGTAATACTCCAAACTCTTGAGCAGTAAATTCTAGAAGCACATAGAAGAAGCACAGAGTAGTCTATGGAGGAGGAGACGGAACCTGGGAAGGTTTCTGAAAGAAGTAACCTGCAAACAGTGAGATTGAATAGAACTGGTGAGAATTGAATGAAGGTTTGAGAGATAGAGGCAGAGAAAAAGTAGCATGTATGAAGGTTGGAGATGAGAGAAAAAGCAGGACTTTCAGGGGTCGATGAGTTGTTTGGTGTGCCGGAGAGGGTAATGCAGAAGCTAGGGGCTACAGACGATGCTGATGATGTAAGCAGAAGTCAGATCATGAATAATTATGGTGATATGTAAAACTTTAATATTAGTGTCATTTTCTAGGTACAATTATAAGCACTTTACGTGCTTCTAACAGTTCTGTGAGGTAGGTACTATTACTAACTATAGGGCCCTTGTATGCTATACTGGGGATCTTTAGAATCTATAAAATGGGTTGAGATATATGGGATAAATAAATAGACAGTTGCCAGACTATGTCAGTAGAACTCTTGCCTACCACCTTTGCAAGGAGCAACCTAGGAGGCCATGTTACACTTTTTCTTTTTTAAGATTTATTTATTTACGCATAGAGAATTGGGGTACAGGCCAGAAGTGCAGGGCAGTGAGAGGGTTCACCATAGTCAGAGTGGGAAGCAGAACAGCAGACTGAGGAACTACACTGCTGAGGGGAGCAGCAGGCGAGACAGGAAAGGTCTGCCAGGCCTTGTGGATCACCACAGGGGCAGAGGATACAACTAGTACCCAAGCCTGCCGCGGTCAGCTACACAGTGCTGCATGCTGTGCTTTAACCTGCTGCGCCACCAGAGAGGATCTGCAGTCACAACTTCTGCAGCAGTTGGCTCATAACAGTCAACTGACCAGAGTCTGGTCTTTGACAGTTAGATTCCCCATTTGCAACTCAGTCATTAAATAGAAAAATCCAAATAAGTTTCCCAAATCAAAAAAAAACTATGTTGCTTTTCTAGACAGCCAGCCTCTCCCTAGCAACAACCTCCAACCATAACATATTAGGAGTTTTCTGTTTCCCTTGTTTCACTATTAAGCTTCCCTGGGTGACTTGGAGTCCCTGCCAAATGTAGTGCTGGCTGTTTCTAAAGCAAGTTCTGAATAAATACCCTCATTTGTTCTCTTTGTGATAACCTGTATTTATTTCCATGTTTTAATCACCTGATATAAGAGTAAAAAGATAATTTTGTTTGCTGAATAGACTACTGAAGGTAGGTGAGATATCAGTATATAATTCAGGCCTTGACTAAGATGGTGGCTACTGGGATAGACAAAAGAGAATGGAATGAAAAAACTCAAGGAGGTTGAATTGGGGAAAAAAGAAAAGAGGTGAATGACTGACTCCATGAAATTATGTAAGTGATGGCACCTTTTGTTGAGAGAGGAATGTTGAAGAGGTTTGTGTTGAGATTGAAGATGAATTAAAACTGGGGCTGAGATTTTTACATCATATGTTTAAAATAATAATTGGAGGAGTTGTGGTAAATGAGATCACACAAGCTCTGTGTAGAAGCAAAAGAGAACACCCAGATGTAAACATAAATATAATTGCTATTGTTATTCATAAGATGTTTATGGACAATTATAAAAACATTTAGCATAACATAAGATCAAAAGTTTAATAAACTGCCTAGAAGAAAATGAGACCTCCAGTTCAAACTATAGGATGAACTTATGGTCCCGCTTCCCCAAGGTTTATTTCAAAAGGGAAAAATCTTGCTCATTTGCTACTTAGTTTAGGAATAGGAACTAAAATTTATTGTTGTCCTTTTATGTATCTAGTACTTTATATCTCAATAAATCCTCAAATATTCCACATAAAGGTGGCATTATTGCCTCAGTGAGAAACTGGGGCCTTGAAACCTTACCAGTTAAGGTCACATAGCTAGTAAATGGGCTCACAAACAGGTTTGTCTGATGCAGGGACACTAATTCTTCACACCACAGTTCTCTACCTGACTCCTCAACTGACGAAGGACAGTCTATCTAGCCATTATTCCAAAAATGGGGTAGTTTAAGGATACACAGTCCAGGGCAATATTAGACAGTGGCAGGCTGTGACATCAATGAACAGACTGTGGAGGTTCCCAGAGGCTCTTAAAGGGAGAGCAAATTTAGCAAGCAAGCTCTGCCTTGATACCTATGCAAGCACAATTTTACATTTACTCTATAACTATTTTTATTGAGGGCCTACAGATTTTTAGTGAATGCCAGACATTGTTCTGGGCGCCAAAGATGTGATATTATATATTCAACAAATTAGATCTGCTTTTAGAAAGAATTTATATGCTGTGGGGGAGGAAAAAGTAGTAAATTATATAATGCAGAACAATATAGTAATGCTTTGCCCCAAAGTGGTCTGTAAAAGATTCACAGAGAAGGTAACATTTCAGCAAAGTCTTTGAAGGGGTAAGGGGACAAGCCGAGACTGTGGAGAGAAAACTTCCAGGAAGTAATGTATCAAGTATAGGAGGCAGGCGTGGTTGAGGAGAAGCCAAGAGGCCGGTGTGGTTGGAACACAGAAGCTTTGCAAGCGATTTCCTAAGGACTTAAATTTTTACTCTGAGTTTAAAGTAGAGGAGGGGAAGGACAAGCATGAAGCTATATTTCCCACACTTAAGGAACCCAAAATCTAGTGAAGAAATAAAATTTAGACAAATGAAGCAGTGATTAACACAAAATAAGTGATATTTAGGTGAGAAATTGTAACTCAGACCTAAGACTCCACCCACTTGTGAGAAGATCTGTGAGGGGGAAAAAAATGGGATGTGTTTCCTATTTGGGAGTACTCTATATTAGATTCTAGAGGTTTGGTAAATTTAAATTCTAAAGTTAGGGTAAGATTTAAATTCAAAAAAGAGGAAAGGATATCCAGTCAATAAATATTTAGTATCACCCCTTCATACAAGTATTGTGCTGAGTGTTATTAAGAGTCCCTGTGTACAAGGTATTGGAATACTGAGAGATTATGGGTGACACTACAGAAAAAAATATAAGATTTCTGTCCACATGGAAGTTGCACTCAACAGCACATAGAGTACAAATAAAGTATAAATTATATGCTGAAAAATCTTAAACTAGGACAGGAAGTGAAGTTGAGGCTGTGGGGATGTCAGAGAGACTTAAGCTATCATCTAATTCAGTGGTTATGTGGTTAAAAATCCCCTGTAGGAGTTTTCTCAGAGTCCCAGACTCCACATTGGGGATTCTTACTGGGCAAATCTTGGGGAGGGCCCACCTATCTAGTTTTTTTTTTTTTAAAGCTTCTCAGATGACTGTGAAAGTACACCAGGTGAGAGGTGCTAATGAAAGAAAAGGAGAAAAAGAAGGGGAAAAGGAGAAAATACACAGATATATACAAAGGAATGCATGTTTTGTTTTACTTGGAATATTGTGGGCTGTTTTGACAATGACCCCTTGATATCACCACACTGTCCCCCATCCCCATCTTTTTATGCTAGACTTGTCTACCACATATAACCTTGCCCTCCCTCCACCCCTTTCTTACACATCAAATAAAGAAAGAATCAGATACCAAATTCACCTGCTTGTCTGGGGCCATGCTTGGGATAACAGCAGTAGTGTGGAGCACCCTTGCAGCCTTGCAGGAGTGGAGAGCTAGTTACTTACTGTTCCTCAAAGTTCTTCTCCCCGCCCAGATTGGAATTCTTCCACAAAACCGATTAGATAAATTCCCCTAACACCTGCTCCTCTCCTTGTGCAAGTGTTGTTGCTGCACAGGTTATTGTGTAAATGTCTGGCAGTCCTCAGAGAACTCATCGCTATTCCCAAAGTAGAAGAGGTCCCCAGTCAACTGACCACTCCCAGGGAACTCTCCAAGGCTCAGGATGCGGACGCAGGAGACGGGGTTCCTGACGCAGCCTGAGACCTGCGAATCCTCAACGGAAATTCCCAGAGTGGCCCCAAGCCATTAGTGTGGGGAGGCAGCGTGGATTCCTCCATAGAATTCACATTTTAGGGTGTGGTCATTACTCTTTGGGAGAAGCCTCAAAACCCGAATACGAATGGACATGTAAGTGAGAGTTCCGAAGTGAAATGTCTCAACAGACCAAATCGAAAGAATGAACTTTGTATTCATAACAAAAGTAACTTAAAACCCAAACAGTAGTGCAATAAAATCCCTCTTTTTTTATTCTCTCAAACTCTCTTACCCACCCCACAACTAGCTTCCAATTTCATATAAAAATGAGATGCTTAATCTCTAACGTTAACTGCATTTCCTACTTTCTGGGCGTAGTAGCAACGAATTTAGATGTGGGAGAATTCATGTTGATATCAACAACATCACTTGCAAGTAAAAGCTCAGAGCAAGCAAATTGGTCTCCAAATCCTTGTTTTCGCTAGTTACGACCTCTTCCTCCCAAGCCCTTTACGGTGAAGCTTTCCTAAGAGAAGCAGAAAGCCTTGCCTACTCAGTTTAGTGGGAAACTCCGGGAGGACCACGCGGCACGATTCCCCAGGCAGGTTGGTTGACGACAGTCAACCCCCCTCGCAGGTGGCGCAGTTCTCTGGGGGAATCAGCTTTGCGCTTGGAACCTGTCCCGCGAGCTACCCTTGGTTGCATTCGGACCCCATTTCCCCCTTTGTCACCCCAAACCCTGTCCCCGCCTCCAGATCCCACCCTTTCCGCGCCTCCCCAACCCCGCTTCTCCAAGCACAGACGCTGTCCGGTACTTGCGCCTCTTCGCCTTCCGTCACCACTCCGACCACTGGGATTTGGCGAGGGCTGCTGGATTTGTTCCTGCTGCCCTGTTCCTGGGCCTCAGCTGTCGCCGCGGCCTCTGCAGTTGCTGTTGACATGGCTGAGGCGGCCGCGTGAGGGATGCGGGTCCTCTCGTTCCACACAATGCCCGCAGTCTCGGGACCAGAGACCCCTCCGCCGACAAGGGTAGGTCGTCTGACAGCCGCTAGAGTCGCAAAAAGTCTCGGGGATTTGACAGTGGCCTCGGCCACAGCGATGCGGCCCTCATAGCGCTGCCCCGGCCCACCCACCAATTTAGGTGCGCGCGGGCCGTGGGGTTGTCAACACAGCCAGCGCGTTGCTAGGGGCGGGGCCAGGTGCCGGCTCCTACGGAAGCCCTGGAATCCAAACCACGCAAAAACCTTTTCCTCACCTCTTATGCTAGGAATGGGGTTTACTTGCGCCCTCCAAGGCGGTTGAAGACTTGTGTAGATGGCAGGGGAGTGTTAACCTTAGGTTACCTTAGCCCTGGTATTTTGCGCTGGACGTTCTTAAAACGGGCATGGGTGGGGGTTGAGGGTTAAATGATGGACGACGGTATTGGAAATCGAGTGCGGTTTTTGTTATTCTAAAGTTAACAGTGGTTACCTACGTTCCTCTTTGTTTTTTTAATGACCCCCAACGAACAGTAAAATAAACATGGTTTTTAATCAAATCACTGGATCTAGAGCTATTTAACCCTTAAGAATCCCACTTTTCACAGCTGTAAAATACTATTGCTGTAAGAAGATTGAATGAATGAGATAATTTTATATAGTGGTTCTTGGTACATAATGAACACCTACTAAATGTTTAAGGTTATCATTATCTTTACTATTACTGTATTATACTGAGTAATACTACGAGAAGAGCCAGGACTTTAATGGAAAGCTTTCATAACCACCAGAGCAACTTTGGCTTTGAAAGCTTATTTAAAAATCTTTAATCTTTTTTTTCAAGCTTGACATGTGAGCTTTTATATCTTCTATAAAATGTGTGATTTAGAAATTATACAAACTCCATGAAAATAAATTTAATTTCACTTCTCAGTGTTTCTTTCCTCATTTGTAGAATGAGCAGGTGAATCAGTGAACTCTGTTTCCTTGACTAGTACAGACACTGAATGATATTTCTGGGCCTACAAGTAAAAAGAAATGGAGAAATAAAATGGGACTTACAATATGTGAGATAAGTCAAAGCTGAGAAAACCATGCTTCTTTGAGTTTGAGTACTAAATTACTCAGGTTGGCTACTGAGAACTTCCAGTCCCTCTCTTCTCAAAAATCTGTTCATTCTTCTACTATCCTCTTCCTCATTCTGTGAAACTGCACTGATTCAGGTAGCAGCAACATTTGTGGTCCAAATCTGTGGACACTTTCCTGTCCTCATCGTCTGCATTTGCTTGCAGTATTTAACACTGTTGACTGTACTCTCTCCTTCTTGAAAACCCTTCCTTGGACTTCAGCATTCTTTTTTTTCTTTACCTTTACAAATATACATTGATGTTTTTAGAGGTTCTCTCAGGCCTTTCTCAGAGATGGGTTTACTAGGTCTGTTTGCTAACACCCACGGAGGGTGCAGAGGGCAACTTGAAAATGTATTACCAATACGACTTTACTTGCTGTTACACGTTCCTGTATTCTACATCCAAAAAAAAAAAAAAAAAGAGTAAAAGGGGAAAGGATATCCTAAAGGAATTCTACAGATACTGGTTTTGTGAACTCCGCCTCCACCCCAGACACTTGAATTACAAATCCCAGCATCACCAAAGGGAAACGTCATGGGACCTGAGGGTTGAATTAAGTAGTGATGTTTGGATATAAAACTAGACATGTGGGCTTTGTGGTCTTTCTTTGGCCTTGTGACTCACAGCTTGTCTCTTGGCTTTTCACCTGCTTTCAGTGTGCTAGTGGGGTTCCAGGTCAGCAGAACTGGTAGGACGCATTAACCAACTTATCTTACACTGAGTTACTCATTTCCCTTTCTCTTGCAAATAAACCAATTATTAACCTTTTTGTGGGTGCCTGCAGTTGAATCTTATAAGTCCCTTTAAGCACATGGGTGAGAACCCAATTCACATTGGGTTGCCCTGTAACAAAACCATTTCAATCCTGTGAAAACGGCACATGAAACAAAGACACTGGCAGAGAGCTGACAAGCAAATGATTTTCTTATCCTTTGTGTGCTTATCCTGTGAACTTGGAACAAAGAAGACAAAGAGGTGGGATTGCCAAAGAAAATTTTCCACTTGAAGCAGAGCTTACCTGGTAGATGACAACTGACTGGTGTTTCAGCAATACATTGAAGCTGATAAGAGTTCATAAACCTCTGTGACCATGGAAAGTCACCTCTTCATTGGACTTAACAATATTTTCCAGAACAATGAGCAATGGGATTGCTGTTTTATTTTACTCAATTATGAAAAGATCTATATATTTATTTTTATCTTATGTCCAGAGTCCTAGTTTTCATTGCTCAATAGCCAAATTTCCCATGAATTCCCTTTTTATAGTCCTTAAAAATCCTTGAGTTGGGCCTTTCCTGGTAGCACAACGGGTTAAAGCACAGCACTGCGAAGCTAGCCTCTGCTGCTTCGGCACATTTTTTTACTTTCAAAAGCAACAAAGCTAACTGTATTCCATTCTTCATTTTGTACATTTTTCCATCTTAGCTGTAATCCCTGTGGACTTCCCACCACCAATTCACCCATGTGCCATTACCATAGTCCCGTGTGCTCTTCCCACCCCAGCTAACTATATTCTTAATGTAATTGAAATATTTAGTATTATTCTTCTGATTTTTTCCTGGTATATTTTTGCATTCTGCCTAATTTGTAGTAGAATTTTA
>NW_004567106.1:7072695-7106533 GCF_000260355.1 Condylura cristata | reverse complement strand
ATATTCTTAATGTAATTGAAATATTTAGTATTATTCTTCTGATTTTTTTCCTGGTATATTTTTGCATTCTGCCTAATTTGTAGTAGAATTTTAATTAAATATATAAATTTGGTAATCTTTTTTTTTAAAGACATATTTATGTATATAAGAACTGGGGTGTAGCTAGAGGTGAGTGAGGTAAGAGGATTTGCTAGAAGCAGTGGGGAGTAGAACAGGTCAATTTACTGAAATACATTAGTAAGGGGAGCAGCAGGTAAGATAGGAGAGGTCTGCTGCATCATGTGGACCAACTCAACTCCCTGGCTGGGGATCAAACTCAGGCCACAATAGCTAATGATAGTTTGATAGCACTGAGACTTAACCCCTGCACCACCAGGGATACCCATATTTGGTAATCTGAAACTAATGCTGGGTGTTCTGATTGTTCAAGCCAATGTTATTCCTTTCTGAATCAGAATAATTTATTTTAATAAAGAGAATTTTTATAGCATTTATAGAATTTTTATGAAATTTAATGAATGTAGTCTTAGTAAGTTAACTTTAGGGGGTTTATGTAATGGAAGAAATAGATACAAAGTTGAAGTGTAATCTACTTCATGTTTTAAAAAAATGTACTTCAAGTTAATTGCTACAGAAACAAATCCTAAAGAAGAAACAAACATTATCTCTTTCCAACGGAATCAATAATACAAATTTGGAAGAAATAAATATAGGGAACAAAAAGTAAAGTAAAAATACAGCCACCTTGAAGGCAATTATTCTAATAAAGAGTGTATAAATAATCCAAATTACAAGTAATTTTTCACATAGGAAGTTGGAGAAGATATTCATGTTTTGTGTAGAAACTAAATAGTAGTCAATGAAATGATCTTACAAACAGTAACTTTTAATGATCAAAAGTTCAGCTTCATAACATGGGAAAATGTCCATGAAATGAAAATGTTTTCAGATAAACTCATTTGCAGCAATATGGATGGAACTGGAAAAGATCATGCTTAGTGAGATAAGCCAGAAAGAAAAAGAAAAATACCGGATGGTTTAACTGATCTTTCACTGATCCTTAAGGGAGAAAAAAGGAAAGATATAATAATTGTAATAAAAAGAATATCAGCCAACAACTATAAACCAGAGACATTCTACGGGGATAGTGAGGGGAATAGGATCAAAACAGAGTGGGAAGAGCACACAGGATTATGGTGATGGCACATGGGTGAAGTGGTGAAGTCCATGGGGCTTACAACTGAGATGAAAAAATGTACAAATGAAGAACAATGTAGTATATATATGTGTATACATATATATATTATATATATACACACACACCTGTACACACACACACACGAAAATATTTTCCAACTTTTCAAGCTAAAACATAATTATTGTGTTTATATGGTTGGAGGCTATAGTGAAGACTACTAGGAAAGAACTGTCCTTACAAGGGCTCAGGATTTATCAGATTAGTATTACATTGACATTAATTATTCAAATTATATAACTTGTTATACTTTCGTAAACCTGTATTAGTTTATTTGGTCTGCTGGGACAAAAACAGACCGGCTTGCTTATGCAATAAAAATTTTATTTCCTCATAGTCTGGAGGTGTCCAACATCAAGGTGTCCAACATTGGTTTCATTCTGAAGCCTCTCTGGTTTGTAGATGGGTTATAGATATTTTTGTCATCACTTGGTCTTACCCCCATGTCTTTCTCTCCTCTTCTTATAGGGACATCAGTCACATTGGATTATGACCATAATAACCACCTCATTTTGCCTTAATTATGTCTTAAAAGGCCCAGTCTGCAAATATAGCCACTCTGACTTACTGGGGGTTAAGACTTCAACATATGAATTTTAGGGGACTACAATTCAGCTCAAAGCAAACCCCAGAAGCCTTTGGGATATAATTTTATTTCTTAAAAAGAACAAATTTGGGCCTCCCTGATGGTCTAGGAGTTAAGTGTCAGCATTATCCCTGCAATGACCAGACCTAAGGGAACTAACCTATATGGCGCAGCAGACCTCTCCTGTCTCACCCACTGCTTTCCTTGGCGGTGTATTTCCTAGATCTGCCTGTTCTGCTCCCCTCTGTCTCTAGTGAATCATCTCACCCCTGCACCTCTGACCTATACCCAGTTCTTCTGTACATAAATCTTTTCAAAAATAAAGCCACAACTGAGCTTTAAAAAAAAAAAAAGAAAAAGATGTATATAAATAAACATTTTTAAAATAAAGAACAATTTCAAGAAAAGAATATATGTAGTTAAGGCAACACTGTGGTATTCTTCCCTATAGAAAATTGATATTTCTCATAATAGTGATAAGTGACCTTTCTCATTTAATGCTCTATCACTGTAAATTTGATTAATGTGAATCTGTTCCTGAGCAATGTATTCACCCTCAGGCTCCCAAGCTATCTGGATTGAGCCTTCAGGGCCGTGTGCCTAACTTTGTCAAAATCAGTATTTCATGTGTCATTTTCCATTTGAAGAATCTACAAAAGCAATGGGTAGTGTAGGTTCTTTAGCCTGAAATATTCACCTGTTGCTATATTTGGGAGGCAAGAGGTTGCTACCTCTAGGAAACAAGTGAGGAAAAGGGAAAAGTGAGGCAGGTAGTGGAGGAATGCCATATTCATGTCATTAAACTGCTCAGTTTGGGAACAAATCAGGTAATGATTTGTTATTTTAGTAGATCTTCATGGACACCTCATGAATGACTGCACTTGGGTGCAGGCCAGCTGGGGGAGGAAAAGGAGAACTTATCTACCAGCTCCTTCTTGTACCACATTTTCTTGATCAAAGTTCATGATCAAGGAAGTTACCAAAAATAGCTTTAAAAAAATTACAGGCAGTATTTGTAATAGACTTACAGTAGAAGTTATTTTTTTGTCTGCTATATTCTATCTGGCATCCTACTCTTAAGACCTATGCATTTCTGGGCAGCTGTGGGTGAAGCCTATGCCCCCACAGATTCAGCACAGCTGGAGGCTGACTTTTCCACCACAGGCCAGCAATGTAGTAGCAGTGGGCTGGCAGTGGTAGCTGCAACAGTGTGACTCCACTCTGGGATCACCACAAACCTGTGTTTCTCATTTGAATATAAAACAGGCATCATCATAGTTTACAAGTAGCTTAACATAATGAGCAGGTTACCATCCTTATATCACATAAAAATGGTTTGAAACTGTGATTGTGTGAATACATGAGATTCTTTAACTAGTCACTGTTCTCTGAACTCCTGTTGGTAACATTCAGCTGATAAAAGAGACATTTCCGGGCCCTCCCTGGTGGCGCAATGGGTTCTCAGCACAGCACGGAGAATCTAAAGCCACTTCAGCATGAGTTTGATTCCCGCCTGCCCTGGAGGTGACCACATGGCGAGGCAGACCTCTCCTGACCTGCCCGCTGTTCCCCTCAGCAGTGTCCTTCATCGATCTGTCTGTTCTGTTCCCCACTCTGTCTCTGGTGAAGCCTCTCGCCGCCTGAGCCTCTGGCCTATACCCCAGTTCTGTATGCACAAATAAACAAATCTTTAAAAAAAAAGAGACATTTCCCTGGGGGTAAAGTGTCCACCAAGATTAAGTATATTTAATAAACAAGCAGCAGGAGGCAGCTGCCCTGTTGGTTTGGTCTGTGTTTTGTTGATCATCATGTACCCTCCTTTGTACAAACTGATTGCATGGTTTTGTCTGACTTGACAAGACAGACATTTGTTACAATTTCAGGAATGATTTATCTACAGTATAATTTTAATATATAACACTCCTTCATAGCTGTAATGGGTAATATGCTGGACAGTCCCTTTCCTTTCTCTTGCACAGCAGACCTTCAGTTCCCAATCTCTCAACCTTTTGGACATCAACTCTAACCCCAAAGAATACAGTAAAGGAAGGAGTGCGGGCAGGAAGATACATGGCTGCATGGACATGGGTAATAAATAACAGAATTTTCTATAAAAAAAATTTTTTTAAAATACCTCACTATGGGCCCTCCCTGGGTTCAACAGGTTAAAGCACAGAACTACAAGCTAACCACAGCTTCTTCAGCACAGGTTTGATTCCAGGCCAGGGAGGTGACCCAGAGGCATAAGAGATCTCTCCTGTCTCTCCTACTGCTCCCCTCAGCAGTGCATTTCTTCATCTGCCTATTCTGCTCCCCATTCTGTCGCTGGTGAATCCACTCACTGCCCCTGTACCTCTGGCCTGTACCCCAGTTCTGGATGCATAAATAAATAAAATCTTTAAAAAAATACCTCACTATTTGTAATATGATATTGTTCTCAACACTGGGAATACAGTAATGAATATGACAGAGTTCTTTTTCTCAGGATGCTTACAAAATATACAGTAGGTTCTCTCTATTGGTGTTCTGCATCCACAGATCTGCATTCCTTCCTTGGAAGGACTGGGATTAGTTCCAGTATTGACTAGCTTAAAGACAATGCAAGCTAGTAAAATGAAATAATTGTAAGAACACTGACTCTTTAAATGGAGATTATTCTAAATGACTCCTGGTAAAACAAATAAAAGATCCCTCTCTACCCCAAATTATTATATGCTCTACTTTGTGAATACAAAAAAAAGAAGTGGAAAAAGTCAGAAAAAAGTACTGGATGATGTCCATCTTAACTGAATTAAAGTAAGGAAGAAAAATCCATTTGTAAACATTTCAAAAGACAAAACAGAGGCCCTCCCTGGTGGCCACAGCGGGTTAAAGCACAGCACTAAGAAGCTAAAGCCACTTCCTCATGAGTTCAATTCCTGCCTGCCCTGGAGGTGACCACATGGTGTGGCAGACCTCTCCTGACCTGCCTGCTGCTCCCCTCAGCAGTGTACTTCATCAATCTACCTGTTCTGCTCCCCACTCTGTCTCTGGTGAAGCCTCTCACTGCCCCTGAGCCTCTGGTCTGTACCCCAGTTCTGTATGCACAAATAAGTAAATCTTTAAAAAAAAAAAAGACAAAACACATTAAATAGTACTTTTTATTTAGATATTAATAAGGCAGAACTATGAGAATGTTGTAAAAACATGGCATGTAATTTGATAGCTATATTTTGGAGATTACAGAATGTTAACAAATATCAATTATACAATTATAAAGAAGACAGTAATTTCAAAGTACATACAAATTATTTAATGAAACATCAAGGCAAGAAAATGAGTATAAATTAACAATGGGAAAACCAACTCTAGTGTGAATTGAACATTATCTTTTCAAAGCCTTTAAAAGTAAGAATTATTGCAATTTAGTTTATTCAAACTTTCAAATATATCATGGCAAAGAACTGAAGATCAGACACGAATAGTTAATTTATACAGGAAAACTCAAATTTATAGTGGCTTGCATACAGGAAAGGGCAGTGGAAGTTGCAACTACTTAAGACCTTTTCAGTCTCTAGCCTGCCTCCTTTAGGATGTGACTTCGGGCCTCTCTCGCCTTCCATAGCTGCCAGGGCTCCTACTATATCCATAATCCCGGCAGCAAGATGAAGGAATAAGATAAAGATACCCACTGCTTTCCTTTGAAGAGACTTGTACTGAGTCACACTCATGGCCCAATCCCTGTACATATCACCTGAAGAAACTTACTCTCTTGAATACACCTAACTTCAAGGACAGCTGAGGAATGTGATGGGTGGCAACTTTTAAAGGAGAGTGAGTACCTAGATATTGGCAGGCAACTTTCAGTACCTGGTCAGACTGGGTCTCCTCTGCAAAGCAGTGAAAGACCTTCATGACAAATCTTAAGTGGACAATTTGGAACAAATCAAACAAAAGCACCTGATTTGGATTTCACTAATTCCATCCAGCAACTGGACGAATCCATGTAGCTTGCCCTAATTTTGGATGATAACACAATGGAAACCCAGTGACTGTAAAGTTAAAAAAAAATCTCAGTATGTATGTGTATTAAGTGAAATGAACATACCATATGGCCAGAATCTGAATATTAAATATTTTTTAATTTTCTCACATTAAAAAATTTGAAGAAACTATCCTTCTGTAAAATTCACTGTTTAAAGGTATGAACAAATTGTGTTTCCAGTAAAATTATTTCAGCTTCATTTAGAGTTAATTATAATACTTTAATGAATATATGCTGACTTTCAAACAATTTGTTGCATTAACTTAAAAACAATGGAGAGTGGAGCATCTTATTTTGATGATATCACAAATATGAATCTTAACATTGAACTGAATCAGGCCCAGATATGTATAGCAGTTTTAAGTCATGAATTTACAAAAGAAATTCAATACAACATTTTAGGCTGTTTAAATACTTCAAAACATTTTACAGGCTGACATAAAGTCAGTGTTTGTAATGTTCCTGAAGAAATACTGATGAATTAGATTTTTGACACCTTATTTTAAAAAAGCACATAAGAAACCTTCAATTTCACAAACCTCTCTTTTGGGGGGAAACACTCTGTACAGAATTTATTATGAAACAGCTTAATGGCAAAAGGCAATTAAAAAAACATTAAGGTTTTATCATATTACATGAAATAAAATACAAAAATTTGCTATGATATATTCTTGAAGCCCTTTTTACACAAAGAATTTTTATAATTTGATTGTAGTGTAAATATAAATATACCTTCTGTTACTATTATCAAATTAATGTTGAAAGTAAAGTTCCTTAATCAAGACTATGCTAATTTATAAGAAATTAATCAGTTCAACACTGAAGCGCATTAGCTAATCTTGCATGTAGAACAAAATAATTATCTCCAATAAATACCTATAAATATAATTTATTCATACTTTAAAATATTTTTAAATTTAAATAAAAATCTCTACATGTAGACAATCTGGGTGAAATTTCCATATATGTTCTGAAAAATATATGTCAGCGTGAATATATTCTTATTTAAACATGATTTTAAATATTCTTAATAGAGGAGACATAAAATCTGTACACAAAAGCTAAGTAGCATGGTTTAATCCATGGTTATTATCCTCAGGAAAAATTGCTTGCCTTTTTGCATAGGACTAGATATACTTTTTACATTCTTATAATTTTCTCAGGGGCACTTTTCAAATACAGATCAGAAAACAAATCCTTGCTATTTGAATGTTCCTACCACATTTTCACATATATCAGGAACAGAATTTAGTCCTTTTTTAGGTCAAACTAATGCCAAATTTAAAAAAAAAATAAGAAGAAAAATAATCAGGAATTTAAAGTCAATAAGTAAAGCAATTAAAAAAAATTTCCATTTATCAACATTTTTAAATGTTTAGAATGATAATGAGTATTTTACTTTTAATCTAAAACTTCAAAACTGCTTCATCTCTGCAGCATTGAAAATAAGATATTACCATCTGAAACAAGTTATGTCTTCTATACATTTTCATAAATTCTTTTCATATTTTCAAAGAACCCATTTATAATAACAATTTTATTTGTATTGTTGGATACTTACCATATGCATGCAACAATATACTTCAGTAGTCATCTAATTAAAAAAAATATTTCACTGTATTTTCACACTAAATAGTGAAAGCATAGTTTTAAGAGAAAGAAAACTAAGAATAAGAAAGTATTGGAAATACAGCGTTAGTTCACTAGTTCACTACAATAGTTTACAGGTGTTTACCTTTAAACTTATCATCTAATGGAATTCCTAGTAAAAACTGACAAGTGACCAGTAAGAAAATATAATTAAAGTAAATAAAAGGAACGTTCAACTTTGAAGTGTAAGATATTAAAGTCCATAAACAAAACATTAGGAAATCAGTGATTTACCAAATTGACAAAATGCAAATGCAGAGAAGGAGACACTGCCTAAATAAAAGTCCTGTTACTTTTGCAGCTGGATTCAGTAGTACCTCACTGAGCAAATTTAAGACTGTTATAAGTCAGGAAGAGAACTACATAATATTGTATCTTGTCTCCAACTTTCTTTTTTAGGAAAGAACAAATGGAAAGAAAGTTGTAAGGTATGCTAACCAAAATTGAGCATAATATGATGCTAATGTGGAATATCAGCACTGAAGAAATTTAAAAATAATTTGTATGATTAGATGTCTCCAGAGTAGGTTATAATTAACCACTTATCCTAATATCCTTCATGCTCGCAAATTGTTCCCTAATGAATGGTTGAACAGCCAGCAGAACTTTTCAGGAAGAAAAAAGGAGATGACCAACTGTATAAGCTTTTAAAACTCCCAGCCATTTATTAAAAACTGCTCTATAGTGGGCCCTCCCTGGCGGCGCAGTGGGTTAAAGCACAGCACTGAGTAGCTAAAGCCACTTCCGCATGAGTTCGATCCCCGCCTGCCCCGAGGTGACCACATGGCCTGGCAGACCTCTCCTGACCCACCCGCTGCTCCTCTCAGCAGTTTACTTCGTAGATCTGCCTGTTCTACTCCCTACTCTGTCTCTGGTGAAGCCTCTCGCCGCCCCTGAGCCTCTGGCCTGTACCCCAGTTCTGTATGAACAAATAAATAAATCTTTAAAAAAAAAAACAAAAAAACCTGCTCTATAGAGTCCGACATTGCACAGGGAGGCTTATGGCCTGCCATGGTCTCTGGTGTCATGTCCCAGGCAAGATTCTCCCTAAGGTAATTGTGGATTAGCTGATGAGCAACATGAAGTTTACACTGCAATGTTTCATGCATCTTTTGATGCCCACCACCCTCTCTTAAATTGATGCTCTTGTGTAGAGGAGGATGCATCACAACTGGGCTTCATGGACCTACCTTTGGGGATGGAGCAGGGTCCAGTGATTACGACTGTAGTTTCTGATGAGTGCCTGGACTTAAATGCGGGTTCTCTCAGTAACTGTGCGACCTTGATCAAATTATTTAACTTTTCTATATTTCAGTTTTCTTATAAAATGAGGACAGGCAGCTCTCCTGTCTGCCTATGACTATGCAAACACCTTTTTTTCTTTCTCCTTTTCCTAACAAAACTGTCCTTTTCAGGCGAGGATCTGACTGCCTACTTATATCTGTGCAAGCATACTTGTCTTTCCTTTCCCTTTTTAATATAATAAACCTACCCTTTTGGATAAGGAAAAGGAAAAAGATAACTACACCTCTGTCACTGGGTTAATGTAAGTATTAAATGGGATCATACAAATAAAGTGCTTATTTGTTATAATCTTCCTATGGACATCAGGAATATCCTACAGTACCATGGAGCGCTAAGAGGCTAAGCTCAGCAACATAATCAATCGACAAGCAACTATTTGTATGTAAACCTAACACTTTCCCTCTAACTAAAACAATGAAAAGATACTCAGGATTGGTACTGTATTAGAAAAGTTAGTTTTGAAGGCCCAATATTGCTGTCTTTTTCTTGAGTGATATGCAAATTTACTTGCAAATGATTAATCCGCAATAATTAACATGCAATGAAACTGTCTGTAATAAGAACAAAATCTTTCACAATTATTATTAGTATATATATATTTTAAACATAATTTCAGGTTAAATTTTTTGTTTTAATTTGCTGTTATTCATATTCATTTGCATTGGTGCATACAATTCAAAGTCTATCTTATGAGAAAAACAGGAATGTGTGTCCTTAGATGCTAATGTAATGTATTCCTTCTTAAAAGTAATTTATAATTATACATTTCTACTTCTTACACTGGATAATTAAAACCATTATTTAAGCTTCAGAAAAAAAACCCACATCCATCAAATTATGTTAAAACTTAAAATTTTGCCGATTTGTTACTTTTTTAATATATCGCATCTATATTATTAATTATAGATCTTTTTACCTGATTATGGAATGTAGTTTGTTAAAATAATAATCATGTTACAGTTGTCCAAAACAAAATATACCTAAATTTCAATATGTTGACTACAAAAAGTCATATTCGCAAAGTGACGTTGGTGAAAATTAATCTGGAGAAAATTCCACCGCTAATGCAGTAGGGATCTCATTGAACAGGCTTCAGCCCACAGCAACAGTGTACTTGGAAATGAACACAGAGGAAGTCCTAAAAATAATGGCACGAGGAGAACGTCATATGGCCTCAGTGAGCACCGTTTAATATCACATTACTGTAACCCTCTCTGGTGAGAGATGAGGGGCTGCACCTCCGACACCTTCTTCTGGGAACTGGCTCTTTTCCCAGCCTTTTTTAATTCTCTTTAGCTTTCGGCTTATACATGGAAGGAGTAAAATAACCTTACCCAGAATTACAATTGAGGGCAAAACAAGAGCAAGAACAAAGTTAGGTGGTGTATAAAATCTGTAGTATTCTTCTTCAAAGGCTCGTTTCCATCCATAAATTAAAACATGGAAAGTACTTATGAGTAAAGCGACATAGCCAAGTGTGGACTTGGGGCAGGAGCGAAAGAAAAAGAAATAAAGGATAAGAAATAAATTACTCAAATCCATACATAACCCATCCAGCTATACCATGTTTACATTTTGATGACATTATTTTATCTTATGGATCTGCTCTTTGTTTCTACTGAATTAAACACTTTACATATTTTAATAATATATATTTATATGCACATTTTACTTTTTACATATTAGTTTAATATACTTCACATATAGTTTAATATTCTGATTGATTCGTTTCACATCAAGAACTTTTTCCTCAAGGGATTGAAAAAATGGCTTTATTTCTTTATAAAAGTTATCCACCTTTCCACCAACTGTGTGCATTAAAACAATGTGTATACACATATTCAAAATATACATGTACATACAAGCACACAGACATGTACTTACACACCTGCATATATAATAAAATTAAACACTGAAAAGCATTCTCATGGATGTATAAATATACATATATATTAGTTGCAGATAAATATAAAGAACCTATAGTGTTAACATAAGCAGCATGTGGCTTTATTGGCAATATTAAATGACTTTATGAAGAGTACTTCAATAAAGCACTTTACAGGTTAATATCTAGAAGGTCAGCATTTCAGTTTCCCTAAATAATCATGTTCAATTGCTTACTTTAAGAAATGGTTTTTGGGGCCTCCCCAGTGGCACAAAGATTTACTTCACAGCTTTTTGAAGCTACCTAAACTCATAACAACGTGATGATCCCTGACCAGGGAGCTACCCACATGGCGCTGCAGAACTGCTCCCCTCAGCAGTGTACTTGGTCGATCTGCCTCTTCTGCTCCCCACTCTGTCTCTGGTGAACCCTCTCACTCCCCACACCTCTGGCCTGTACCCAAGTTCTTGTATGCACAAATAAATAAATCTTTAAAAAAGAAAAAAAAAAAAGGTCTATGCCAGAAACAATAAGTATTGGCAAGGATGTAGAGAAAAAGGAACCCTTGTATACCATTGCTGTCAATGTAGACTGGTCCACGAATGTAGACTGGTCCTTAAGGAAAATATGCATGGAGGTTTTGCAAAACATTAAAAATAAATTTACCATATGATCCAGCAATTCCACTCCTAAGTACCTGAAGAATGCAAAAACACTAACTGAAGGACATTTGCACTCCTATGTTCACTATAGCACTACAGTTAACAACAGTGAAGCTATAGAAACAACCTAAATGCCCAAAGACAGCTTACTGGATTAAAATGAGTTATGAACTACACAATGAACTACTATTTAGCCATTAAAAAAAAACAAGGTGAAATTTTGCCATTTTCAACAATGTGGTGGGACTGGAGAGGATTATGCCAAGTGAAATAAAATGGAAGAGAAATAGCAGATAGTTTCACTTTATATGGAATGTAGAGAAAGAAAATAAAGGGTCAAGCAAACCACAAACAAACTCTGGAAAACTGATTATAGATTATAAAATTGTGGCTACCCAAAAGGGCAGCAGAAGGTGAGAGTAAGGGGGGAAAGGGCCCACTGGACCATGGTATTTGCATGTTCCTCAGTGGTGGGTGTGAGGAAATAACATACATCTGAAGAGGTGTGAACTACACCTCTGAATCATATACTGTGTTGTAAACCAATGGTACTGTAATTAAAAAAATAAAATGTTCTAGGTTACATAAAGCATAGTATTACATCAGCATGTATAATTTCAAACTTCACTGGGAGAGGATCAACTCTCTAGCAGAAAATTGTCTGTTGGCAATTACTCATCTAAATATTTAATGATAAATTTCAACCATCCAGCACCTTATACCAGAAAGCCTTCTATTTCTTTCCAGGTGTGATTAACTAGCAGTTGAAAAATATCCATATCACCTCTCCTTCAAAAGGGAAAAATGAATTTAGGTATGAGATACGTATCTAACTTGAATGAAATTTTTTTTCTGACAGTTTAAAAAGAAAGCTCAAATATTTAGTTAAAAAAAACCCCTACAAAATCCAATGTACCACCAAAAAAAGGCTCATTCAGATATTATAAGCTATTTGGATACAACTCACATTGATTTTTTGACACTGTTGATAGGGTCTAAGTTTGGGTTATACAGTTTTAACATATGCAAATTTATTATGTATCTTTTACTGAAGAACTTGGGTGTTTAAAGAACACAATACTGGTTTAAAACCCCTTTGTAAATATAGATACATATATAACTAATCCATACACAGTGAGATTCATATGGCTGGTTGCTTGTCATAATTCATTACTCTAATTACTTGGTGTGTGTTATGAATGTGTACGTAGTACATGCATACATATAGGATGATTTCCCCACTTGAATTCAAATTAATAAGATATCTCTGAACTCAAAATATAAAGTAATTCTTCACTCATCTGGCTATAAGTTTATTTTTGGCATTAAATTTGATCTGAACTCATTTATCCCCTACTTTAATTTTATACTTAAAAAATATATACTTATTTATTTATGCATAAAGAGCTGGGGTACAGGCCAGAGGTGCAGAGGTGGTGAGAGGATTCATCCGAGTCATAGTAGGGAGCAGAACAGGCAAATCACCTCCGGGGCTGGGATCAAACTCCCACTGAGGCAGCTGCGGCTAGCGCTAGCTTGCAGTGCTGTGTCCTAACCCTTTGTCCCACCAGGGAGGGCCTCATTTTACTCTTTTAAAAATAACCTTTGTTCTTATAATTCAGCAAGCATTGCTATCACAGCCTTTCAGTAGACTACATCCTGGATTGGTCTTTACTTAACTAAACCAGAATGGTCCTAAACTGGATTCCAGTAATATGTGTTCCCCAAGCTAGATGCATAAATGCAGCTCCCAAAAGCTTTCCTTTTATAAGGAGCATATTTAATATTCAATTTAAATTCTTTGCTACCTAATTCCTCACTAAATAAAACCCCACATACCTGAATAAAACTGAATTCTCTCCAGTTTAAAGCATTGCTCACTGAAGGGATGGAAGTGACTGCCAGGAGAGAAAGTAAACCAAGGCTCATTATGCCAAAGGAGATGTACATTTCAATTCTCCAAACTTCTTCCTCATTCCAAGAGTTTTCAATGTTTGCATGCACCTAAGAAGAAAGAAAATGTAAATTTCCTTTATTCAATAAATATGTAACTGATTCAGCACAGAGTTCACTTGGCTTAAGAATACATCATATCTGAACATAATTGAATCATATCATTTCAAATTTGCAGCTGTTACGGAGAGCCTATTACTGGATGATATTGTTGCAAGTATGGGGGAAAGGGAAAAGAGAGGTAAGCAAAAAAGACTAAAATTCTGTCCTTTGCATGTATGCGTGAAAAGTGTAGTAAACATACGACATCCATGAGGTTACAGGGATTCCCAAGGCCATGAAATACCCAGTGGTTGATTCCAGGGTAACACAAAAGAAACACTGGCTGTTAGATTTAAGTTTTGAGGTTCTTTTGAAAACTGATTTAACCATAGCTGAATATTTAGGATACATCTGACTTTAGCTTAACTTAGAATCCAGATAAGGAATCTCTAAACTACTTCAGTAATTTCCTCTCACATAAAGAATATTTATGTTTAATTGGCTTTCTTCTTTCTATTCCCTAGGAAGCTGGGGACTTCCCTGAAGATAAGCCCTAAGGTACTCAAATATTTATACACTTAAAACTGCTTTATTAATGTATTTTTTACTAACTGTTCAATTGCCTATTCCTCTATAATATATAATATTTTTCCAAGTGTCTTTACCTAATGTTGATAATGTATGTATAATAAGTCAGACTAGATTAACTAAATGTGTTATATTCTGCAGAGGTAGTATTTCTAGAATTGTCTATTTTCGTGCAAACAATATAATTTAGAATACAACTCAAGGGTTTGATGCTGTAGGCTGAAGCTTTAATTTAAATATCGCTGTGCAGCAGGACTCTCCCGTCTTTCCTGCCGCTTCTCTTAGCAGTATTTCAATAAATTCACCTGTTCCGATCTCTAAATAAATAAATATCCATGGAAAAACAGATTTTAACTTAATACAGTTTAACTCTCTTAAGTTGCAGTTAACCAAATACTTGAAATTAAAAAAAAAAAGCTACCTCTTAGCCATTAGCTTCCTGGAGCAAACATAACAATAACCTAAAAAGCCAAAAACTCCACTGTAGAAAAAGGTTCTTATCTTGTTTGTTGTCAGAGATATTAGAATAATATCTTGTTATTCTTGTTTGTTGTATACAGAGATATTAGAATAAAAGGATACCCTCTCCCCCATATCTATATAACCTGGATCTACCTGACCTCCTATTTAATTCATTCATTCCACAAGTATGTCTGTGACACTACTTTGTGCCAGGCACTGTTTTAGGCATTAAACATGTATCAGTAAACAAGAGAAATGCCTCTAATAGTCCTCTCATGAATTTACTTTCTGCTCAAGGAAAGTACCAAGAGTGTTAGAAGATGGTAAAGGCTACTGAAAAATGCAAAGTAGGTGGGGGTAAGTAACAGGGGTTGAGTCAAAATCAGGTAGCAGAACTTAAAAGGATGTCCACTGCAAGCTTCATTGACATGGTGAGATCAAAGCAAATCAGCTGAAGGAGGTATCAAATCACATGAAGCAGAAATGGTGTTTGCAGAAAAGAGAATGGTTTAAATAAAGAACATCAACCTAGTAAATTTTTCTCAAAACATTTTGGGTTGGGCCCTCCCTGGTGGCGCAGCGGGTTAAAGCACAGCATTAAGAAACTAAAGCCACTTCAGCATGAGTTCGATCCCCGCCCTGGAGGTGATCCACATGGCACAGCAGACCTCTCCTGACTCGCCCGCTGCTCCCTCAGCAATATACTTTGTCGATCTGCCTGTTCTGCTCCCCACTCTGTCTCTGGTGAAGCCTCTCACAGCCCCTGCATCTCTGGCCTATAGTTCTGTATGCATAAATAAATAAATCTTAAAAAAATATATTTTAGGTTTTACTGTTGAAACAAAAGTAGTAGGAGCTACATAAGACCATTATGCCTTGGTTCCTTACAAAATGCAAAAGCATCACACATTTGTTTTGGCACAATGTTCTCTGCTCCAATGAAATACAATGTTAAATAACATCAACAAAACCTCTCACATTTGCTGGGTGGGAATTACTAAAGAAAACCAGAGTCTACTTCATCATCAAGCACCCTCCATGAATGAAGCTTTCTCAGATCTTCTTGAAGAGCAAAGTGCTAGGACAATTTCACTTAAGGAACTAGTCTCTTTCCTGTTCTTTGGTGACAAACATCTTTTAAGTGTCTTCTAATCTTGACTTCCCATTCTGTTTTGTATTTTAATTGTATATGATTACTGAGAGTTGCCTTATTTCAGAGAACATGGACAATTTAAAAAATTAAAATAATTGTTTGTTTAATGATGAAAGCAATCATTGCCTGCTGTGTAATGCAATTGTAACTTTAAGGGGAAAACCCCCAGCCCTTTACTTCTCTCTTCTTACCTTGCAAAGCAGGGGTGGTAGCAGCTTTTACCTTAAATGATTTTGAATTAGCCATAGGTAGAAACATTGTTTAAGGAATAATTCTTTCCTCTATCTAAATATGGCAAAATGTTGACTATGTAAAATTTTACATTACTTTGAACCTTAAAGTTTACAAATTATAATAGTAAAGTATATTATGAGCACCAGGTAAATAATATGTTCCATACCTGCTGGTAAGCCATGTTGAGAAATAGGTATCTCTCTGACCTTCTCATTGGCAAGCAGAGACTGTAGGCAACATGGACCGAAGCAAAGAAAAAACTTAGCAATCCGAGTTGTTTTCTACACTGTAACCAGGTTTCCAACCACGGTGGGAATCTCCTATATTTGGTGCCGTAATAAAGCTGATAAGCAGCTGCCAGGAGACCAGCAAGGTATACCAGAGATAGCAAAGTAATGGCAACTATGGGCAAGGTTTTATTCACAATCTCTATAGGGATCTTGTAAAAGTCACTCTGCTGGTTTCTAGCATATGGATGTATCACATCTCTGACAAAAGAATAAAGAAAGAAAAACGTGGCCAGGCTTATGGCTACCACCACTGGCCCTCTCCAGAGAGTAAATAGTCGCAGGGGTAAATTTTCAATCTCTCTGGCTGACGATAATGATCCCAAGTCAACAGGAATGAAGTTTAATTGTCGGGCAAGTTCAATAACCTGTTGTCGAGCGTGAATATTGTTGCTGCATATATAAACCTGCAGGGTGAAAAAGAATCATCATTACTATTAATGTTATAAAAATGGCAAGGATTATAGGCTCCATCTCATCATTCATATCTTCCTGAGGATCATACCAAAAAGTATTTCACATAAAAATGGTATACTGGGTTACCAAGTAGCTGCAAAGATGGAAGAGAGAGGAACAAAGGAAAGGAGGGAAGAAGGAAGGAGTGTTAGGAAAGAAAAGGGGAATCAAGGAAATGTTTGCTATTGTTTCTATTGTTGAAAAGCAAGGAGAGACTCAACTTGGTGAGTATATTCATCAGTCAACCTTGCCTTTTTTGGAAACAGTAATATGCCATTACGAGATCAATAAGTGAATCTTCAGGTGCTCATACATATCAAATGATAATCACTGAAGAGTGTCAGAATTTGGTTTGATACATGTGATATTTGTTTAAATGTTTAAAAATAAAACACCAAATAAGTAAATACAATTTCAAAATACATACCTGACGGCTGGCATCCTTAGGTCCTAACTGAAGTGCCCAAGCTGAGACTACATTAAATCCTTTGACAATCAAGGAATCCGGGAATAATGAAGCCAAATATTCGGCATTAGATTCTGGGTATTGGTTTATTCTCATGTTATTGCTCACATCAATCAGAATTTTACCCACAAGCAGATGTCTTAGATCCCAAAGGGAGGTGTAATGTTCTCTGTGTATAGCAACAAATATTATATTTGTTTTTGTTAGAGCATCTTCATGATGGGTGACATCTACCACATGAGGAAAAAATTCAGATGCAAACTTAGGATTTCTGCTTCCTATGACCACATGATAGCCACATCTAATAAGTCGAATGGTGAGGGATTTAGCAAAATCTCCACTTCCAATTACACCTACAGTGACCTTCCTTGCATCTTTGATACCATTTATTCCATTGGGCAGAAAAGTTTCACTCAGGCTCTTAGGGCTTCCCATCATAGAGATTGATTCCATGATTCAATCTGTTCCAAGACCACCAGGAATATCCTAAGGGAGAGAAAATCAAACACTGATTAATTACATGTATAACACCAAACATGAATACACTTTAAGGTGTTAAATATCCTGTTCCTGTATCTACAGGCAAAATATGTTGGCAAGATATATATATATATATCCTAAATCATAGCATTGCAAAACTTGTCGGCTATAAAAGGATCTCTAAATAGTAAAATAAACTGTCACAAAGTTGATGTGCTAAAGTGGGACTTCTCAAATTTTAATGTGCATATGAATTACCTGAGAATCTTGTTAAAACACAGATTCTGCTTCAATACGTCTAGAGTGGAGCCCAAGGTTACGCATTTCTAATAAGGCGAAACCAATGCTGGCGGACTGTGGCCCTGTCTTGAGCAGTATGATGCTAGAACATAAAGAAATTGAAGATTTTATTCAGAGCACTTATTTTGAAATTGCAGTTCTAAACAAGTGTGACTACCCAGCTTCTCAGCAGATGATAGGCAGTATCAGAAATGCTGCTAGAGGAAGGAAGAGAAAGTCCGCGATGTGATAGAGACAAAGACAAAAAAACATACAGCCAAAAACTACATCCTGACTGTCTAAGGTCCTGGGAGGCTTGAGACTATAATCTAGCCTGCACACTTCTGTAGCTAGTACATGGCTTTATTATTAAACTAGAATAAGATAAATCAGCTATTAAAAAAGGAACCCAGCCATTTATGTAATATTTTAAGGAAAAAGACATCAAAATATAACAATGGTTTAATTAACTACCATAGACAGCCGTCATTCACTCGGTATCTTAAAAATCACCAATGATAAAGTAATATTTATGACTTTAAATGACACACTTATAAAATCTTTCCCTCCATTTTATTTGTAGGCTGCACACATGTGATGAATTATTCTCCCAGAAGTAAAATTTGTCAGATTCATTTTTATTTAGCTTAATATTAATATTAATGAATTAATATATCTATCAGATAGCTACTAATATCACTGTGCCCATTTCACAGATGAGGAGACAGACATTTGGCAGACAACTAATTTGTCTAAGGTCATAAGAAAGTGGGAGAGATAGGGTTAGGATCCAAACAGACCACATAAGCAAAAAAAATTCTATCTATCTATCTATCTATCTATCTATCTATCTATCTATCTATCTATCTATCTATCTATCTATCTATCCACCTATCTATCATCTGTCCATCTGTCTGTCTGTCTTTCTATTTGTCTATCTCTCCATATACCTATCTAACTACCTACCTACTCATCTAAATAGATAGATACAAAATAAGAAATTTAAGGGTCAACTGATTGAATTAGCTACTACTAGTTATAAAAATTATCTGAGGGTGACAAGGGTTACCACACTCACACACAGGAACCGAAGAGTCTTATGTCCTTGTCCCAAGTTATTGTAATTAGAGATTGCAGCATCTCCCCAAATACAAGAATTGCAAAAATCCTTGAATCATGATCAAGCCTTTTCAAACTAAAAACAAGTAAAATGGTTATCTACTTATTTTACAAAACAAGTTCAAACTCTTCCTGCGAATCAAAATGTGAACAGACCTGGGGCCTCCCTGGTGGTACAGGGGTTAAGTCTCAGCACTATGAAGCTATCAACAGTCACTGCAGCACCAAGTCAATCCCCAGCCAGAAAGCCAACCCTCATGGCACAGTTGACCCCATCCTGTCTTGCCTGCTGCTCCCCTCAGATGTCAGTGGACCTGTCTGTTTTGCTCCCCACTGTCTCTGATGAATCCTCTCAGCAACACACCTCTGGCCTACACCCAGTTCTTGTATGCATACAAATCTTAAAATATATATATTAGGACCCAATAATATATTAGGGCCCACTGATAGGCCCGTCATTATACCATGCAATTTATACAAATTAATGGGTGGTTCTGCTCTAACAGGTTAGGACCTTGATCACATTATATTTCTAATGGCAAGTTCTAACCAAACCCTTTAATAGTATGACTGTGGCTACAAATAGAAGTTGGCCTAATAAATGAGACTCTTCATTATATCTTTAAGGAATGTAAAGGTATTCATGAGAGAGGAAAAACTGTAAATGGATCTGAGAAATGGACAATGTATGTAATTTTCAAAGCATGTAATAGTAGCAAACACTTGTGTGCTACTTCATAGTTCACAATATTTTCCTTTTATTAGCTCATTTGATTCTCAAATGTTTATGGAGTACATATTATATCCATCTATGAACCAAGAAACACAGGCTCTGAGAACATTAACAGTTCTGTTTGCTGGCATCTGAACAGTGCAGTTGTGACAAAATCAGGATTCACACACCAATCAACTGACTGCTCATTCTAAAATCATAAACATTATATAAGAACTCTTAAGGAACTCTTTGGATTTCCAAATGGTCTTCAAGACTATATTCTCTAACAGCAACACTAACTTTAAATAATAAAAATATAGACCTCAGTTGATATTGCTTAAAATATATCAAAGTCATAAGCTGCAAAACAGATAATATTAAAACAACTCCAATTTTTGGATCAAACCCATTCGGTGACCTAATCTTATTAAAATTACAAAAGAAAACACGTATGGATGGTATGTAACTCTTAAAGAAACCATTTGTCTTCTGAAGACACTGTGGACACCATGGCTATATGTGTGTGTGTGGAGGGGATGTGTGTGAGCACTGATTTATGAAGGGAGGAAAGAAAAGCAGGTTAAGAAATATGTTTGTCTTTCCTGGGGCTCACCTGAATAAAGATCTAAGAGCAACATCTCCCCACAAGGTAATGACAACTGTCTGGCACTGGGGCACTGGGAGACATCGTAACAACCAATTTATAATTTACTAAGCTACCTTTCAGATCACTTGGTTAACAGCTAAACTGAAATTAACACTTGTGATTGTCATAAAAAATGGTATTATAAAAAGTGAACAATTCCAGTAGCTGAAGGCTTACTATTTAACAAAATAACCCTCGAAACACCTTACATTTCACATTTCCATTGATGAGAAATTACGCAGCTGTAATCTAAAGGCAGATCTATTGTGCTGTGAGCCAGCATGAATTTATCCAGGCCACTGTGTGCTCTTCATGAGAGATAAAGGACAAGAAAAGCATGATGCTTACACTCAAGGAATTTATAATAGTTAGGAAGAGACATATTGTACTTAGAATAAAAAAAAAGGGGGGAAAAACCCTCACATCAGCATTTAAGCACTAAACTGTATGATCAGAGCATAGTTACTCTACAAAATCAGGGAAAGGAATTTCACATAGTGTTCCCTTACCTCAAGTCATTCTCGCTATAGGTAGACAGGTAGCTAGACAAGTGGATGGATAAAATCGTACTTACAATGTAATTGCTAAACTACACATAAGTTCTTCAAACCAAGCTGAACACAGTGCGATGCACATTTAGTCTAATCCTTAAAACTATAAGGGCCTCCCTAAGTGGCACAAGGGTTAAGCACATCACTATGAAGTTATCCACAGTCACTGTAGCTTTATCCTGGCCAGGGAGGTGACTCACATGGACCAGGAGACCACTCCTGTCTTGCTTGCCACTCCCCTCAGCAGTGTATTTCAGCAGTTCTGTTTCTCACTCTGGTGAATCTGCTGTACCCTCACACCTCTGGCCTGTACCCCAGTTCTTGTATAGAAAAATAAATCTTCAAAAATTAAATTTGGCTTTCTGTTTTGTTACCTTAAAAGTGCTAGGGTAGTAGTTCCCAAATATGAAATTATCACTGGTTTAGAACAATCAGAAAGTATATGCAAACAATAAAGATTTTTTTCATAAAATCATTCAATTTAAAGAATTGTCCCTTACTCTGAGTATGTTTTTCCTACCTTTGAGAACTGAAATGTCCTTTTCTATAAAATGATACTGAGGACCCTCCCAGGTGGCGCAGTGGGTTAAAGCACTAACAAGCTAAAGCTACTTCAGCATGAGTTCGATCCCTGCATATCCCAGAGGAGATCCACATGGTGAGGCAGACCTCTCCTGACCCGCCACCTGCTCCCCTCAGTAGTGTACTTTGTCAGTTGGCCTGTTCTGATCCCCACTCTGTCTCTGGTGAATCCTCTCACTACCCCTGCACCTCTGGCCTGTACTCTAGTTCTGTATGCATAAATAAATAAATCTTTAAGAAAAGAAAAAGGATACTGATAATAGCAGTTTACTTGGCAGGCCCAGATAGACCCCCTGGCTCCTTTCATATTCTACTGTTCAGTATAACCTTGCAAGTCTGGAGACCAGCTGTAGAGCAGCCGTTAGGAGGCTCTTCATAGGAAAGTGTTCCTTACACCTTACAGGTATTGGGGTGTTAGAAAGAAAACCTTTCTGAAAGGGGAGAAAAGGACCAGAGCCAGCTCCATGAGATTGGAGATATTTGCTTATTATTCAGATGAATACAATCTGGAAATGAAATATCTAATATCCCAATCTAATTTTCTGTACTAAAAGGCAATTTTTACTATCATGAGCTTTGGGCCACACACAACAACCTCTGAATTTTCTGAGTACTTAAATACACAAATAAAGCCCAACTTTATATCTTTGACAATAATGAATTTCTTCAGCAAAGAGGTGAGGTGTTTTATTTTGTTTTTGAATACTTTTTTTTTCAAAGAAGTATTTAAAAGATCCTTATAAAACCCCAGAAGCAAAGCTGCTTGAAAATTCTGCTTGAAAAATAAGAATGATTTCCTAAAGCAGGGGTGGTCCAAAGTGGGGGGTAGGGGTGTGGAGAGGTGGGGTGTGCAGGGAGTATTAGCATCACCTGGGAACTGGCTGGAACTGTAAATTCTCAGGTCCTACCTCAGATCCTGTAAATCAGTAATCTTGGTGCTGGAGCCCAGCAGAGGGCATTTTTACAAGTTCTCAGGCAATTCTGATGCAGGTTGTATGCAACACAGTTAAGCACTGTTTGCTATTTCAACATTAAAATCTACTTAAGTCAGATTAGTAAATTCTTTCCTTCAGCTGAAATGCTTGGGAAATAGGTATGCATCCTATCTGAAAATTATTTTCCAAAAATTATGAAATACTCAGATCTGAGTGTCTTTTTAAAAGGTTTTTATTTTTATTTATTTATACATACAAGAACTGGGGTATAGGCCAGCAAGATGGAGGCGGGGGAGGTGGGAAATAAGAGGATTCACCAGAGACAGAGTGGGGAACTGAACAGGTGGATCTACTGAAATACACTGCTGAAGGGAGCAGCGGGTGAGACTGGAGAGGTCTACCACACCATATGGGTTAGCGCCCTGCAGCAGTCTCTGGTGCTGGTGATAGTTTGATAGTGTTGAAACTTTAATCCCCGAGCCACCAGGGAGGCCCCTGTAGATGGTACTGTTACATATGGATGCCTATATATACTGCTGGGAAATATGTCGGGACCGGCCTGGCCACAGGCTGTCAGAGGGCAAGGCAGGCAGGGCCTTAAGGTGGGAAGGTGGCATCTAGCAGAGATTCCAAGAAGGGGATAAGGGAAGCGATGCGAAGAAGACACGGGAGTGTCAGAGTTGGGTGCAAATCTCCTCATCTTTTTAGCAGGTCTTTATTTATACTGTTTAGCAAGTAGTTAGTTACAATAATGTGTAAGGTAAGTTAATAAGATATCAGCATAAAAGTTCTAAAGGAAGAGGGGAACCGTGCATCCTCTTCCTGACACTTTATGGCACACTATACTATACATCTTTGTGATAACTTTCATGTATACGGATGTTTAACTATGACTTCAAAGGATAAGGGGTCTGGGAAAGGATGAGCTATTAGCAAAGGATTTAGGGGTCCTAGGGAAGGAATAAATTGTGTTAGCAGAGTCATCAGTGATTGTCTAAAGAAAAGCTAATGACTAACTTAAGGCTAGCAGAGAGTAGCTAGTGTTTGTTTTAGGAAAAGGTTAATTAAGACTAGCAGAGAGTAGTTAGAGATTGTTTAAGAAAAGGGTAAATTAAGAGGAAGTCACATAGTCATGCATTAAGCAAAACCTGTGTCAATAATGTTAAGAAATTGTCTGTGAGTCCTTGTGCCCTGGGCGTTTTATCAGAGGTTTGCTATTTGTTTCAAAAGACCAAGGAGCTTCCCAGGAGTCTTGATGCTCTGAGGAGTGGGGTGGGGGGGAGGGGGGTCTTATCTCTCCTGGACCTTGCCTTTTGTCTCTGGACACAAAGGGAATTTCCTGCCCTGGGGCAGCTCATACTTTGCCCCAGTCAGGTGGCCACTTTATGAAGCTAAGACAATCCTGTTGCAAACTGATGGTTGCTCAGAATATTTTTGATATTATGATTACACAAAAAAGGGAGGTAGTGATATAAGTTAGCAATGGAAATTCTGATTTTTCAGAGCTTTTCCCTTCCATCCGGAATTTGATGGTCGACAGAAGTTGCATAGTGTGGGTCACAAATACAAATTTATCTCTGTTGTAGTAATTCACTTGTAAAGAAGCAATCTGTGAAAGACTGTTATTCCAGCCTCTATACAAACCCATCTCCAGAATTCCAATGCTATACCAGAATTCCAATGCCATACCAAGTCAACAGGTTACAAATGCACCCACCAATGCCTCTACTGGATGCTGTGAACTCTAGGATCATTAGTGGCTGACATCAATTAGAAATCAGGTCACAACCAAAGATCATAATGCTGTCATTCACCCAGCCATTCACCAAGCTGGTACGTCATTGAGCCCTATCTACCAAACATTCAGCCAGGGGCTGACATTGCTGACACAAAACAGGCACTGGTTTTCTAGCTAGCCAATCAATATGATTATTAGTGTAATACATAAAAGCAACTAAAATAAGAAAAGCTCTATGGAGCTATAATTTATTTAACATAAAATTTACATACTTTAAGTGGGCAAATTAAGTATTTTCATAGCTGTAAAAACTTACAGCTATGCAACTACCACTACAATCCAATTTTAGAACATCTTCATTATCAGTTACTGTTGAAACTCAATTTTTAACAAAACTAGGCAAGAGTAAACACATCTTTAAATCCTATCTTCCTCCTAATGGACTATGGCTGAGGATTTCTGGAGCTTTAGTAGTGAGTGTCATGGGATAATATTTGCAGAGATGTGAACCTAGCCACATAAAACATTCATTTGTTGTAAGTCAACATTACCTTAATGGTAATAAACATAATTTAGACAATCCTGTCTGCCTCAGTAGTTCAAAAGCTCCACCAATTTTCAAGCACAGAGGAGGGTGAGCTGAGTTTTACAGCCTGAGCTCACTGCTGCAAGTAACTGGATCCTGCTTGGGTCAGTCAGTGACAGGTAAGTCAGTGACACACAGAACTGCAGTCTCTCTGCAATTGCAGACTCTTCCCACAAGGGTCTGGAAAACTCACTAAAGCAGTGTTCTGAATATCAGCAAAACACTGGAATGAACTGAGCTTTAAACAATGATACCAAGTCACCCTCACTCTTCTACCTGGTTTTTATTTAACTGGTTGGGGTCAGTCACCCTTACCCATTTAATTGGTTGGGGTCAGTCTAGGAATAAGGATTTTATTTATTTTTTTTTTTTGAGAATACTGCATATGTAGCCAAGATCAAAAACAGCTTAACTGAAAGATTCAGGATTCCACCTAATATTTATTTTGGCATTTGGAGGTAGCAGATGTGATATTTTATTCCTCAAATATGCTCATTTTCAGATCGTGGGCTGTAATAATGAAAAATAACACTAGTGAGAAAATAACAATTGCCCTTGAATGCCAGAAGCTTAAACATTTGCAGACAGTTGTTCTCTTTCCCACAGAGGCAGGAGTACCATCAGATGATCCACTCACTCTTTTGCATTTCCTCTTCATTTCAGGGATGGGCAGTGTCATTCCTCAAGATGTGTCAGCCCACCACACAGCACACTTTGCTTCTGTTCTTTCACAACATTCAAAATTTATAATGTCTGTATGGCAGACTCTCTCCTTTCTGTTTTACAAGGGCTCCTCTCTTCAATTCTCCAGGCATCACAGGTCCTGCTGACCCAAGCAGGAGTTTCCAAGGGAACTGACTTGCTCGAGAAGAGTGCCAGTCAAACTCTACGCATACAAGAGCATCCTGTTAAAACGTACATGCTGATTTTCTACATCTGGAAGGAGAGTGAGAATCTGAATTTCTGCCTACTTCCAGGGGGATGCCCAGGGTCCTAGTTCATGGACTAAATTTGACTAACAAGGTCCTAGTTTCTCTCTAGCTTTTTCTCTTGATGTTAATCAAATGTAATTTCTAGAAAGTGTTGTTCATGTGGTGTTGAGAGAGAACAGGCCTACGTTTCTGAAATTGCCTTATTTCTGGAGTCTCTGGTTCCTTTGGCAGATGGAAAATAAAGGTTGTACGTTATTCCTGATGACCTCTCCAAAACAAAAATTATTCCCCCCACACCCCAAGTCTTGAAGGTATGTAATAGTGGTATTATCACTACTTTACATTGAACACTGGGACACTTCACAGTCTAAAAGTGTGATTTAAGTAGCATTTGAAATGTCAGAGTCACACTTTTCATGAGGGGGATTTTGACTTGATATATGCATTTAATATTTGAAGTACACTTCGAAGAGAAGAGTTCGAATATACACAGCTTTTCAGCTACTGTGTTTTTTTAATTAAAAGAAAGAAAGAAAGAAAGAACCTCCCACGGGGATTATAGCTGAGATGAAAAAAGGTGCAAAATGATATAAAAATAAACTACTCTATATTTTTTTTAAATTTTAAAAAAAGAACCTAATTTGTTTTGTATATAAACATACAAGGCACTAATTACTGGATAATAATAAATCTGCTAGGGCTATTCTCCAGGATCTTGATGACATTGAAAACTTGCTGTGGACATGGTATCAAGAAATGTCAGTTTTCAGGACTCTGAGGTGGGGTAGGTGAATTTTTAACTTTGCAAGGCCATATCCAAACCTTTCTTCTTCATTTTTGAAAAAACCTTGCTCCCTTGAAGCTCATGATAACTGTAACACTCTCTCCATCTTCACTGCCATCGTCGACTAGTTTCTTTACTATTACTGGAGACTTTGATCCCAAGTACACACAGCTTTCTTTCTATCCTAATAGCTGTCATCCTTTTGCAATACTTTATCACTTGGTCTCATGACCTCTTGCTTCCTTTACCCCATCTTAATCAGTCACTTCCTGACATCTCTAAACCTCCCAAATTTCTAATAACCAAGGTCAAGTATTTACACTGATAATTCTAGACAGCAGAAGAAATCTGATTCATTGACCCCACTTACTTCTCACTCTCCATCAACTTCCTTCCCATTTCTCTTTATCCGGCAGATATCACAGTGCATGTATTTAAAAAGATCTTCATTCTTGATAGGGCCTAAATGTTTGTGTCTCCGACTCCCCAAATCCGTATGTTAAAATCTTAGCCCCCAATATCAAGTATTAAGAGATGTGGTATTTGGGAGGTGATTAGGTCATGAGGGAGAAACTCCCACAAGTGGGGTAAGAACCCTTATAAAATGACCTCAGAGAATTTTCTCCTCTCACACGACGCTGAGGACACAGGGAAAAACCAGTTTTCTATGAACAGAAGTAGGTCCCCCTCAGGTACACCTTGATTTTAGACTTCCCAGCCTCCAAAGCTATGAGAAATAGATGTGGTTTAAACCCAGGCAGTCTATGGTGTCCTGTTATAATGGCATGAACAGACTAAGTCAACTCACTTGCTACCTATCACATTCATCTGGCAAAATTTCAGTTCTGAGAGAAGATGACCACCAATTTTCACTGATCTGTATCCAAGTTAGTGAAGTTTGCTGAAGAAAAATCAGACAACAAAGCTCATTAGTGTTATCTTAACCCTAATTTCACCCATCAAGGTGGACGGTCTATCTATTTTTGTCCTGGAGACCAACCTTTCTCTCGTCAGATCTCCTCAGAATCATCTTAAACTTAACAGGTTCAAAACAGAACTCTTTTTTTCACCCAATCCTATTCTCACCTCAGTAAATGGTACCATTTGCCCTCCAGTTGCTCAAAGTCAGGAATCTGGGAGTCATTCTCCAATTCTTGTTTCCCCTTACCTTTGCCATAATATACAGCACCAATTCTTATTCTTCAAAATATTTCTTAAATCTTTCTTCATTGGCATCAGCCTAATTCAGGTCTGCATCATCTTTCATCTGAGCTCTGCACACATTTTCCAACAGGTCTCTCTCCTTTCTTGTTTGTTCCTTCCCAAACTATTTTCCACATGGCACAGAAGGTCTTACTGAAACATGAATCTGATGATGTCTCCTTCCTCTTTAAAACCAAAAGCTTCCTGGACCCTCCATGGTGGCAGACCTCTCATGACCCACCTGCTGATCCCTCAGAAGGGTACTTCGACAATCTGCCTGTTCTGCTCTCCATTCTATCTCTGGTGAATCCTCTACCACCCCTGCACCTCTGGCCTGTACCCAGTTCTGTATGCATAAATAAATAAATATTAAAAACAACAACCAAAAGCTTCCCCTAGCATTCAGAACTGCAGCCACTTTCCTAACCCTGTCTTAAAAGGTCCAGACTACACTAGCTGGCCCCTGCTTCTGGCTCCAACCTTATCCTACTTTCTGGTTTCTACTCCTAAGGGTCCAGCCACAGTCTCCTTTTTAAGGAAGTAGAAAAGACTTTCCTATCTTGGGACCTTTGCACATGCTATTATGTTTCATCAGGAGAAAGATATAAGTTTCCTTTATAATTGCTCTTTAACTCATTACTACTTTCTCTACCTCACAATAAGCCAAGTGAGGGCAGTACTTATGTTTTACAGCCTCCACAATGCTGGCACATAGTAAATAAAATAAGATAGCAAATAATCATTGTTATTGAGTGCATCAAAATGTTAGAATCAGGGCCCCCCTTGGTGGCGCAGTGGGTTAAAGCACAACACTAAGAAGCTAAAGCCACTTCAGCATGAGTTCGATCCCCACCCCGGAGGTTATCCACATGGCACGGCAGACCTCTCCTGACTCCCCCGCTGCTCTCCTCAGCAGTGTACTTTGTTGCTCTGCCTGTTTTGCTCCCCACTGTCTCTGGTGAATCCTCTCACGGCCCCTGCACTTCTCTCTGGCCTGTACCCCAGTTCTGTATGTATAAGTAAATAAACAAATCTTTAAAGAAAAATGTTAAAATCGAAAGAGAAGAAATAAATCTGTAGGTTAAATTCCCTCTTCCTTCAACTTTTTTTTTTGCTGACAAAACCCAATGGGTGCAAAGGAGTATATCAATATCATTGTTATGTCAATGTCATAGTTATTAGCTGATGTTCTGGCTTCCTGAAGCTGCAGTGCTAGTCCTTCAAACCTTTGGCATACCCTCTAACTTTTTAAACTCATTTATGATTCTTTGTTTACACATTTGTTGTCTTCATCTGTGCTACATTTTCAGCATTAAAATAAAATTAAGGTCGGGCCCTCCCTGGTGGCCCAGCAGGTTAAAGAACTGCACTAAGAAGCTTAAGCCACTTCCTCATGAGTTCGATTCCGGCCTGCCCCAGAGGTGACCACATGGCGTGGCAGACCTCTCCTGACCCACCCGCTGCTCCCCTCAGCAGTGTGCTTCGTGGATCTGCCTGTTCTGCTCCTGGTGAATCCTCTCATCCTCCGCATCTCTGGCCTGTACCCCAGTTCTGTATAAATAAATAAATCTTTTAAAAAATATATATATAATTAAGGTCATTCATTACAAATAGAATTTCCACATCACCAGTACAGTAAAAAGTGACTCTCTTGGATGAAAAATTCATTTCTACACTATTAGTTCAATTCATAATTATTAATACTGTCTCATTTCCACCTCTAAAAAATTTAGCTAAGAAAAAGGGACTGTAGACATTTCAATTATGTTTCCAAATATCATGCAAAATGTCTAGGATGAGTATTTTTCTTTTGTAATAATAGCTCTTAAACTTTGAATACCAAAGAGAGAAGCAGAGTGAAGGAAATGGCCTTAGCAAAAGAAAAAAACAGATCTACACCCCAAAGAAATAACAATGTCGGAGAAAGTGTGTGAGGAGGCTTGGGGAGAGAACAGTGAAGCTGTTAATAGGACCAGGATCTGGTCAGGCAAGAGGGTAGGGATAGGAACAGGAGTTTGATTCTATTTCTCCAAATTTCACCTATAATGATGAGTGATAATTAGCCATGGCCTGGAATAAGTTTTTCCACCTAAAAAAACGATCTGCCCGAGGAGCAAAAAATGACACCATTCCTTCTCCAAGGGGTGGGGGATAAATGAAATCTCTCGACAAAAATTCTCTTTATCTCTCTGCTCTATTTTAAGAGCAAGATTTTTAGGGCATAATTTTCAACAAGTTTTGGCTGAGGCTGAACACAGGGCTTAAGGATAATTTAGGGCATTCAAAGAAGAGACAAATTACTTCCTTAATTCATAATGGCCTAAACACACGACGGTCACTAAGAGGGTAATAAACCAAATGACCATCAGGCATACTTTCCTGTTCGCAAAGCAGCGCTACGAGATCTCCCACAAAAGGCGCCGCAGGGACCCAAAGTGCTAGACGTCTCTCAAGGAGATTAAGGTAACCCGACCGTCCTCTTGCAGGGCGCATCCTACCTGGGACGAAGTCGAGATCTCCTGGCCTCCTTTCCCCTGGGCCCATCTCGGGACTCTGTGTAAGCTCGGGGCAGCCCAAGAAGCATTGAGGGCGGAATCGGTGGTACTGACACCCTTTCCACTCCCCACCTCTGGAAGCCAGGAATCGGGAGCCCAGCGAGCTCAGTGCGGACGTCCGCAGAGGGCGCGGGAGCCCGGGAGGATGGATGCCGCGCGCGGCGTGGCTGCATCTTGACCAGCAACTCCGGCGCCGCTACCTGGTTTCCGCTCCCCCCGACCCACTCACCTCCGCGCCCTCCGCGCCGGGCAGGGGCGAGCCTGGCAGCTCAGCGGACTCCGCGCCGACTCCCCAGGGGCGCGCCCGGGCGCCAAGGCCTAGGGATTGCGCCTCCGACCGGCGGCTGCAGGGTGGCTGCCGCGGCGGTCGCGCTCCGGCTGCTTCCCCGCCTCCCGGAGCTGGAGCGCGTAGGGCCGGGAGGAGGAGGAGGAGGGAGCGCGGGGGCCGGCCTCGCAGTGACGCGCCGCCCGGGCAGAGCGCGCGAGGGCGCCGGGCGTGCTTGGTCTGGAGCCTAGCCGAGAGCTCTCGGGTTCTGGGAGGTCAGCAGCCGGCGAGGGGACAGCCGGGAGGATGGGGGAGCGCCGAGAGGCGTGAGCCCTGCAGTCGGGAGCACCCGCTGCCTGGCCCTGCAGTTTTGAGCGCCTTCCCCACCCCACCCCCGCCCCAACCCCTGGCTACTGGGGGCAGTTGAGTGTCCGCCCCCGTCCCGCGGCGACCCCTCCCACCCCCTGCAGAGTTGCCCCAGGATTCCTTTTGAAACAGCTCTGGAAAAATGCAGCCCGCTGTTCTACTCCACTGCTTTGGTGCAGTGTGGTCGCTTTTCCACTCCAGACTTTGCTTTTTAGAACACCGCCCCCTCCCCTTCACTCTTTCCCACTCTCAGTTCCTGAGTCTCCAAGAAACTGCGCTTTTTTTCTTCTGTACGTTTTCTTTTTCTCACCTCTACCCAGCCAAATCATCTTTTGGCTGGACTGTGTCCTTGGATATACTGTTCGAAAATACCCTTGGACACCCGCCCCACCCCATCGGTAAGAGGCCCCCCCAACCCTCGCGGCTTTCACAGCTGTCGCCTTTGATCCTCACTCAAGGTGGTACTGTGGAAGCCCTGTTTTGAGAAAAAGAGGGTTAGGCCCTGAGCTAGACAGACCTGTGTTCTTGGGGGAACCACTGAAAGTCCCAGGGTCACAAAGGCCTTGAGTATTAAGAGGCTCTCTGGGATGGAAGGGGACCTTTGTCTCTAAGATCCCCTAAATGTTCTCCCAGAAGATTACTAAGTGGTCAGGTATCCTTTTCATTAGTGTTGAAGAAGCAAGTGAGTTTTATTCTCAGATATAAAATACATTTACTGAAAATCCTCAAATCTGGAGAAAAATTTTCATATGTTAATAAATTTCTAATTCAGCACATGAAGCTTAAAAATCACCTCATTAGGGCCCTCTCTGCTGGTGCAGCGGGTTTAAAGCACAACACTAAGAAGCTAAAGCCATTTGAGCATGAGTCCGATCCCCAGCCCAGAGGTGTTCCACATGGCCCAGCAGACCTCTCCTGACCCACCCGCTGATCCCTTGAGCAGTGTACTTCATCAGTCAGCCTGTTTTGCTCCCCACTCTGTCTCTGGTGAATCCTCTCACCACACGTGCACCTCTGGCCTGTACCCTAGTTCTTTATGCATAAAGAAATAAATCTTTTAAAAAATTTCCTCATTAATTATTATTTCATTAATTTATTTTTAACTGAAAACATTATCTGGTGGTTTATTAACCAGGGAAAAAAATCAAGAAGAGGGGTCTTTAGATAGATCATTGGACACTGCCCTTGTCCCTCCCCTCTTAGTCCAGACTCAGAGTAACCTTTGCAAATTATTTGGAAGTACATCGTTTGTTTGACTTGACATGTACCCCATGCCCCCACAGAATATTATTAAGGTTTACACTTTAGGTATAAGCTAAGCTTTTAGTGATATGTCATAGTACGGAAACATTTCATAAGTGGTGAGAGAAAATCCATTATGGTAACTGGAAAAAAGTAATTTTTATGAAATAGTTTTTATTATTTCATGGTATACTACTGCTCTCTAATGATGAAGTTAACCTTTTCCAGGGGACAAGTGGATGATATCTATGAATAGTAGCAACTAACATAAAATATGTGGCTTTAAAAAAATAATACAAATTTCACAAAAGGTTACTAAGTTTCCAAATTATTCTAAAATTATAAATTATTATAAAACATGTAGATAAGCCTTATATTTTTAAAAACCAAAATTTAAAAAAGAAATTATTTATTCATGCAGAACAGGCAGATGGACGAAATACACTGCTGAGGGGAGTGGCAGGAAAGGTCTGCCAAGCCATGTGGGTCACCTCTGGGACCAGGGATCGAACTCGCACTTAAGTGGCTGCAGCCAGCTTGCAGTGCTGTATTCTAACCCATTGCGCCACCAAAAAAAACCAAATATTTTTAAATAACGATTCAACATGATTTTGGCTATCCCCTCAGAAAAGAAATGTGCTAAATCACTTATTCTAAAAGAGAATCAGTAAGTCAATAATGTGCAGTTTCCAGAAGTATTGTTTTTCATACTTGAACTACTAAAAGAAAGCAAATGTCCTTAATGGAAAATCTTGTGTCACTAAAAGTGTTCTAAAAAAGATGTGAGTGTTGATGCAGCAACAAATGATTCCTTTAAACTCATTCCATGATAATTGTGATTTTTACTATTGTTTTTCAGTTGGGGTTCAAAGTATAAAAACATTTCGCAAGATTTTCCAGGTCATGACGTGCTCTCTGAGAAATCTCTTCAGTTCCCTGAAGTAGTAATTGATTCCACTGAAGCACAGCAATAATTTATTAAATGGATCTCTAGTGGCCTCAAGGTGTTAACATCATTTTTTCTTTGAAATTATTATACAATTGAATAACTAGGGTGGTAGTTCCCAAAGTGTGTAACTTTAATTTCAAATCTCTCCAGATGCTCCCTCTAGTAATTCATTCACCATAAAAGAACTTATTGAGCTTCTGTGCTATTCCCTGCCATATATGGAAATAATGATGAAAAACAGATAAACTTACCTGATAGAATTTATAGTTTGATGGGGAAGAAAAATTAGTAAACAAGTGGAAATAAGATTTATACAATTTGTTTACACAAGTAGAATAAGTGAAAATCATGATGCAAATTTAAAAAAAAACACTGAGATAAATAACAATATTTTCATTTCATTTCATTTTCATTTCACAGTGCAAATTCATTAAGTAAAGTCTCCCAGAATGTCTACAGTTTAAACATTTGCTAAATCTGTGCCCAACAAATTCCCAATTTGTGGTAAGCACTGAAACTTCATTTGTGAGCAATACTTATTAACATAATAAAACAAATTTTTAAAGATTTACTTATTTATGCATAGAAGAGCTGGGGTGTAAGCCAGAGGTGGGGAGGGGGAGAGAGGATCCATCAGAGACAGAGTGGGGAGCAGAAAAGGCAGACTGACAAATACACTAATAGGGGAGCAGCAGTCAAGACAGGAGAGGTCTGCTGTGCCCTGTGGGTCAGCTCTCTGTCGGACACTAGCTCCAACTATTGAGGTGTCTGGAGGCAGGACAGGCAGGACCCTAAGGTGGGAAGGCCTGGGTGAGTAGAGATTCCTAAAAAAGGGGAAAAGGGAGAAAAAAGGGGAAAGGGGAGCGAGGAAGACACGGGAGTCAGAGTTGAGTGCAAGTCTTC
>NW_004567106.1:7069667-7071890 GCF_000260355.1 Condylura cristata | reverse complement strand
CCCCCTTTTTTGTTTTTTAATTGAAGCTGAAATGCCTTTAATTCGATGTAGGTCTTTCTGAGGGCTGTGAAGAGGGCACGGACGAGGACTGGAAATATAAACAGGAGAGAGAAAATGATTAGAAGAGAAATGCCAAAATTAATCAAAGAGGGAGGGGAGAGCCAAGCAGCTGCGAAGGTATAATGTTGAAGAGCAGAGAAAAAAGAGTCAGCAACTTCTGCAGGGGAGGCGATAGGGGTATAAGAAAGGCTGATAGCCTTAATTTCATCCTGCAAGGAGGACATATCAAGGGAGACATCAGTATTATTCCACACACCAAGTAGGTGATTTTTAACATTTTTCCATGGAACAGAAGAGGAGTTGTACAAATGGGGGGTAACACAGATCCATTTAAAATCAATGTGACAGCGAGTGGTAAGGTGAGTTTTAATATGTTGGATCTGATTACCAATATAAATAACTGTCTCCTCAAGAATATTAATTCGAGCCTCAAACTTTTTATCAATGCTCTCTTGAAAGGCGAGAGCTTGGGAAATATTATGTGAAAGGTTATTAACATGTTGGGCTGTGTGGACTTGTTGAACAAGGGCAGTGGTGGAAACTGCTACAGAGGCAATTATGGAAATCAAGGCAGTAATCCCTAAAATGAGCGCAGCTACAAAACGTTTTTGACGTCGCAGGCCGTTGTTGATGAGCTGGAGAGCGTGGGTGCCTGGGTCATCGTACCATTGGCCATTAAGCTTAACAGGCAGGACTACATAAGGAGGTTGGTGGACAATTATAACATTAGTCGTGCCCACGGAAGGATCCAGGCAGTTGGTAAGGAGGCAGCCAAGGCAGGTGATTTTGTAGGTCTTGTGGACATGAAGAATTCGGAGACTTCCGGTTCCCTGAAACAGCAAAGCGTATGGTGATCTGATACAGGCCCTGACAGAGGAAGTGTTTTGGGGGGAATGGGGGCGGATAAGGGAGATAGGTGCTGCTGCTGCAAATAAACGATAGAGTTCAGTGTGAATAACAATACCATGGGGGGTGGAGAAGAGGAAGGAAGGAGTAACCCAGCCATAGCTATACCAGCCAGAAAGAATTTCATTAGGAGGGGCAAAAGAGTTATTCCAAAGGTAAGCAGCATCGGAGATTAATTTTTCTCGGAAGTTGATGGGTTTTGGTGGGCCAAATGGCACTGCTTGCTCGTAATGTATAAAATAAACCTCTGCTGAAGGCAGAGCAGGAAGACTTGCACCCAACTCTCACTCCCGTGTCTTCCTCACTCCCCTTTCCCCTTTTTTCTCCCTTTTCCCCTTTTTTAGGAATCTCTACTCGCTGATGCCTTCCCACCTTAGGGTCCTGCCTGTCCTGCCTCCAGACACCTCAATAGTTGGAGCTGGTCTCCGACAGAGAGCTGACCCACAGGGCACAGCAGACCTCTCCTGTCTTGACTGCTGCTCCCCTATTAGTGTATTAGTTAGTAATATATCTGGTCATTTCTATAATTTTGTCAGTAGGTCCTTATACATAACTAGTGGTTTTGGTTAGAACTGTTTTGGCTTTTAATGGAGAGAATCACAATTAAGATAGTTGATAACAAATAAAACATAATTTAATATATTATGTCCATTAAGTGTATTTATAATTTGATTGTTGTAATTTTAATATTTGTGATTTTAAGGTTTGGTGATTTTTTAAGACTAGGATTTTATTTTAACAAAAATATTTAATCATAAGATTAATCAGTCTTTTTTCCATCATATGAATAAATCGACCAAATATGCCATATGTTAAATGTATATCATTGTTTTTCTTTAAATCCATCATCTGCAGATTTTATAAACCAAGGCAAATTAAATTCACTTCCCTTCAAGCCTTCTACAACTTACTACATACCATCAAGTTTTGCCTTTTGTTCTATTCTTTCACATTTTGACATAACCATTTTAATTTTAAGACAAAATTACTCTCCCTTTCCTTCTTTTTTACTTACTATCAGTCATCAATTGCTTTCCCTCATATCTTCAGACACCACTAAAACCTTCAACAAATCATCAAGGTGGTTTCCTTTTAGCAGTCCAGAATACAGGGAGGCGCTTTACATGTTGGCCACCCCAAATGCTACGTTTAACATTGTAGTTTTTAAAATTGTCTCAAAAACAGTATGGCTTGATTTTACTTGGTAAAGTTACTATGATTTAAAAATTTACATATATAAATATATATACACATACA
>NW_004567106.1:7067196-7068599 GCF_000260355.1 Condylura cristata | reverse complement strand
ACTCCGGGCTCAATATTGCAATAATGAAAGTCAAACCATTAACAGCATTAACAGTCAAACCATAACCTTTTTGTTTTTTCCTTTATAACTAGAGAGACTTTGTCCTTAAAGACCTTACTTTTTCCAAACTTCCATTTTTCTGACATTATCAACCTAAGCAAAAGGAAAAATATACCCAATACAACCTTATAAGTGCCTGTTTTAAAACAACATTAGAGTACAAATTAGTTACTACAGACCAAAAATTATCCCAGATTGTGTTTTCAAAACATATGTACCAGTTTTTTATTAGTTTTGTTTGTATGATTTTTTTATAGATACCATCTAAGTCAATTTTATAACACCTCGAGGCCAATACAATTAAGCACAAGGACAAGACATACAGACATATAACATACAGACACAGACAGTTTTAATTACTCCACGTAATTAAGCCCAAATGATAAAAATAATTGAAGAGATAAAATAAAAACAAGAATAAAAAAATTAAAGAAATATCAAAATTGAAACAAAGGCCTTTTTGTTAAAAAAATACTGCTAGCATAATTGTACGACGTCACTGTTAATGTTTCTAAATGTTCTTAAACGAAAAAGGCTGGTTAGCGCATGTTTATCATCTCAGAGTTTTTTCTTTCTTTTTTCAATTTCTTTTTCTCTATTTATTTTTTGTAGGGGGTAGGAAGGGTCAATTCATCCCTTACTTTTTTACATTTTTTCTTTTTTTTATTATTCCTTTTTTTTACGTCTCATCATCAGCCTGATCTATGTCCATTTTGATTTGTCACAAAAGTCTCAGAACTAGGCTTGTGTGAAAGGGGCATAGTTTTATCTGAGGCAGTATTATGAATCTCTTTTAGTCTTTTATTTAATAACTTGTGGCTCTGGCAAAGGATCTAGCACATATCTCAAGAGTCTCCACAAGGCAAATGCTTTAACAGGCACATTGTCAGGCTCAGGGTGGAGCAATATAGTCTCATCTCTTTTTCCACTTTTTCCTGAGTTTTTCTTGTATTTAAGTTCCTGTTTCCAGGGAACCAAGGACAACATATTTTTACAAAGTCTAAAAAAGGCTGTCAACTTGGAATGAATTGACTTAATATTACGTTTATCAAGAGTATGCTTAACAATAAAAGAACATCTTTTCTTGGACTGATTTTGACTTATAGCAAAGATTATAAGTTCTGTGATTCCTGCCTTTCCTAACTCTGTATTCCTTCACAGAGGGGAGCGCGCAATCCCTAGGCAGAATCCTAGCCTTCCTGAGGAGAGAGAGAAAGAACTTACCTTAAGGTTTCTGTTGGGGTTCCTGTTGATGCCCCACGTTGGGCGCCATATGTCGGAGACCAGCTCCAACTATTGAGGTGTCTGGAGGCAGGACAGGCAGGACCCTAAGGTGGGAAGGC
>NW_004567106.1:7043997-7066341 GCF_000260355.1 Condylura cristata | reverse complement strand
TACAAAAAAGGGAGGTCATAACATAAGTTAGCGTGGAAAGTCTGATTTTTCAGAGCAATTCCCCTCCATCCGGACCATGTCTGACGACAGAGGTTGCATAGCTCGTGTCAGCTCTCTATGCTGCAGCAGCAGCTGATAGCTTCATGGTGCTGAGACTTAACCCCTTAAGCCACCAGGAAGGCCCTAATAAAATAATTTAAAAGAATTTTTGTGAAATATTGTTTTTTTGAAACCATAAAACATTGCCTTACTTTGTCAATGTATGCCCATATTTTAATATATTTGAATATATATATAATCTGACAGATATTGTTTGAAGACTAAATGATATAACATGATATATTCATATATTTTAATAGGTTCATAAGAATAAATATACTTTATAGTTGGTCTGAAGATAAAATGACATAGAAACATTTACAAATCTATTATAGTATATGGATGTACAGCTGTACAAATAGTTATTTTATAGTTAATATTGCTTCATGAATATTTTGCCATATATCAATATGTTCCAGACCCATATAATTCTTAATGTCTAAGCAGTTCATAATATTGGTCTATAATAGTTGTCTTAATCCTAAAGTTTAGGAAAATATGTTTTCTTTTACTATTTTAACTAGCACTGCTTTATTTAATCTCTTTAAAGGAATTGCTCTTTAGGGTAATAAGTGAAGAGAATATTTCTGATACCAGTTTTCTATTGAACATTTAAAGTGTGGGTTTTTTTAAGATTTATTTATTTATTCATACAGAACTAGGGTGGTAGTTCTGTATGAATAAATACACAGTGGCAGTAAGAGGCTTCACCAGAGACAGAGTGGGGAGCAGTACAGGCAGATCACTGAAATACATTGCTGAGGGGAGCAACGCGCAGGTCAGAAGAGGTCTGCCGCGCCATGTGAATCATCTTCCAGGCTGGGGCAGTAGATCCAATCCACACTGAAGCACTGCAGCCAGCTTGCAGTGCTGCATCCTAACCTAATGCCACCAGGGAAGGCCCATGTGTATTTTCTTAAATGATGACTTTAAAAATTTCAGTGTAAGCAGATTTGAATCTGAATCAACCTTGTATCTGACTGTAAGTTGCAATTTCAGAGCCTATTTTTCTGTTTATCTTTAAAATGATGTCTAGCAATTTTACCTTATTAAACTGTAATGAGGAAAATAGCTTTTATAGCTAAACAATAAAAAGAAAAATAACCCAATTATAAAATAGTAAAATTATCTGTATATGTATTTCTTCAAAGAAAATATCTAAGCGGCCATTAAAAACACGGAAAGAGAACAATATAATTCGTCCTTAGAAAAATGCAAATCAAAAAACCACATTAGTTATCCCTTGGCATCCACTAAGATGGCTACAGTCAAAAAGTCATTACTACAATATCAATTGTTGGTAAATTGAAAAATTAGAACCCTCATACTTTATAGTGGAAATGTAAAATGGTATGAATTTGGAATGTTTTACCATTTTACTCCTAGCTGTATATACTCAAGAGAAATAAAAACAAATATCTACTGAAAACCTTGTGCTCAAATGTTCACTATAAATTATACTTAACAACTCAAAAGTGGAAACAATGCAAATGTCTATCAACTGATGAATGCATAACTGGCATGTAGTATATCCACACAACAGAATATTATTAAGACAATATTATTACAAAAAGGACTGGAGCATGATACAGACTACAACATGGAGGAAACATGAAAAATTGTGTGAAATGGAAGATGCAAGCCACAAAAGCTAATATAGCAGGTTGTTGAAAAGGTACCTTTGTTTAACTTTGTTGCCCTATAATGTTGATTAGTAAAAGAAAATTCCTGGAAGATGTTGAACACTTAATGAAATGACAACTTATGTGGAAATGCTTTTGGTGTATATTAAAATTGCAGTTACCAAGAAACCTTTAATGTTTAAGTGAGAACTAACTATATACTTTATGGTTCTATATACAAGCTATCTTGTATCTACAAGATATATACCAGAGTAGGCAGATGCATATGGAGTGAAAATAAATTAGTAGTTAATCTACTGAGAAAGCAAATGGGCAATGGCCATTTTATGAGTAAGGAATTCCTTTTTGTTATAAAATCATTCAGGAATTAGTGGGGATGGTTATAAAACTTTGTGAATATATTAAAATTACTGAATCACACATGTTAAGAGTGAATTTTATAGTATGTTAATTTTATCTCAATAATAAAGTAAGTAGTAATCAGGAAGTATCTCAAAAGTAAAATTTAATGAGTGAGCAGATATAGACTTAATTTGTAACAAGGCAGGCTGCTCAAGTAAAGATCAAATAAATCAGTTTGCTCTGCAGATGTATATTTAACCAGCAGCCAAAGAAAAACAATGAAAGAAGTGAGTCACTGTCAAGCTCACTTTAATTTAGGTATACTAAACACAATATTTATCCAGTTACATTACGTGCCATACCAAATTACAACCAACAACTTTTTTGTCAAGTAGTGCCATTCTTCACATACATTTAAAGTTTTTTGAATGTTTCTGTGAAACCTAGCATTCCTACTTACTAGTCACAAGACTTAGAACAATTTTCCTAATTTCTCTTAGTCTTGATTTCCTCATCTGTTGAATGGGTATTTATAATGTCTGGGTGATAATAATGTCTACCTGATAGGTTTGTTGTATGAAATGAGTTGATATATGTAAAGTACCTAGTACTTATTAAGTAGTATATTTATTAGATATTATTTTTTTAGCTTCTTTTTTTTTTTAATTTTTATTTGTACATATAGAACTGGGGTACAGGCCAGAGGCTCAGGGGCGGTGAGAGGCTTCACCAGAGACAGAGTGGGGAGCAGAACAGGCAGATCTACGAAGTACACTGCTGAGGGGAGCAGCGGGCGGGTCAGGAGAGGTCTGCCATGCCATATGGTCACCTCTGGAGCAGGCGGGAATCGAACTCATGCAGAAGCGGCTTTAGATTCTCAGTTCTGTGCTTTACCCCGCTGCGCCATCAGGGAGGGCCCAGATATTATTTTTTAAAGACATATTTTTGTTTTATTTATGCATTTGAGAACTGGGGGCTAGGCCAGAGATGCGGGGTGCAGGTGGGGGGGGGAGCATGAGAGGATTCACCAAAGACAGACAGAGTGGGGAGCTGAACAGGCAGATCTACTGAAATACATGTGAGAGGAGTGGAGGAGACAGGAGAGGTTTGCTGCACCATGTGGGTCAGCTCCCTGGCAGGGAATCAAACTCAGACTGAAGTGGCTGGGATAGCTTGATAGCAATGAGGCTTAACCTCTGTGTCACCAGGAAGTCCCATAGGGCTGAACTTTCATGTGATATCATCCAATTGGGACTTCTGGGCATTTGCTTTGCCTTTTTGTTATTCTCTGTAATTGATTTGAAAAAACAATTAAATGGTCAAAAATAGAGGATATAGGGATTATCTAAATATTGAAAAGCTAACATAGTATTAAAAAAGCTACATAGTATTAAAAAATCATTCATGGCTATATCTTCCTACCTCTTTAAACTTATCATACATGTTTGATGTCATTTGAGCATTATTTTTGTCAGCCTCTATAAAAAATGTGGAATGTATTTGTGATAGCTTGTCTCTAAATTTGGTCTCCCAGTGAATTATATCTAGCATTCATGCCTGTGTAGATTCCTCTGCTCTCTCAATCACATTAAGTCCAGTCTGGCCCCATATGACAAATACCATGCAGTAATAGCAATGGTTTGTGATGTCTAAAGATAAATTAGAAGAAGCCTTCTAGCTACTGCTTTGGTCTCTTGCAATGATTGTTCTGGGGGAGGAAGCAGCCATGTAAAATTTACCTTGAAAAGCACCATGCTATGAGGAAGCCCAACCTCATCGCATAGAGAGGACCAAGACTCAGTTGAAGTGTAAATCATGTGAGTGAAGAAACTGTTAGGATGTCCAACACAAATCTTCGGATGACTTCAACCCTAGCTCCCATCTGATGGCAAAAGCATGAATGACACCAAGGAGGTCAAACAACTCACAAAGCTGTGAAAGGTCATAAGTTGTCAATTTTGGAACAACTTGTAATAACCAAAATTGCTCATTTTTTCCCCCATTGAGCAGTAATATCTATTCTCTCTTTCCTGGGCCCTCCCTGGTGTTGCAGTGGGTTAGGGCACAGCACTGCAAGCTGGCTGCAGTCACTTCAGTGCGAGTTCAATCCCCTGCCCCAGAGGTGATCACAAGGCACCTCTGTGTGGCAGACCTCTCCTGACCCGCCCGCTGCTCCCTCAGCAATGTACTTCATTGATCTGCCTGTTCTGTTCCTAGTGAAGCTTCTCACCGCCCCCCTGAACCTCCAGTCCTGTATGCATAAATAAATTAATCTTTACAAAATAAACAAACAAACAAAAAATAACGAAAAAAAATCTATTCTCTCTTTCCTGATGAACTACTTTTAAAGCACAGCCACAAACTTCTTTTCAGTACACTAATGCCTCTTTTTATTTTCTTCAGTATTTAAGAGAATCACAAAGACATTACTTCATAGTTTCATACCATTTCATCATGCTTTGGACGCCTACTTTGAGGTGAAGTTTCTGGGAATAACTGAGTCAGTCATTGCTAAAGTTACCAATCTATTTAGATCCCAAACATTACAAATCTATGAGGTAAGATGTTAATGCTTTGCAAAAAAAAACCAGCTTTAAGAAACAAACCCATCTGCTATTTCTATACATGTAAATGTTTGACCTTCATAACTTTAAAGAGATCAGAAAGGATTAGAAGTGGAAGAGATATTAAACAGGAGTCTATTTAATTTCTATTATTAATTTAAATTAAATTTACCAAGTTTATTTCTTTTAAAAATACATTTGAGTAAAATTTGAAATGCCCTTTAAAATATTTTTATTTTATGACTCAAAATCCAAGTTTTTCTGAAAAGAGATTGCCAATTATCTTTATGTCTTATAAGAAGTGATGAGTAACTATAAAGAACAAACTTCTTTCTTTCTTTACTTACTTATTTTTGCACTTGAGATGAGGTAGGATGGACAATCTTAAGACCTTGCTGACCCCATCTTTAGCTAAATCATAAAAAGACAGAAGAGAGTCATACAGACATAGTGTTAGAAGAGACATGAGAGCCCATAAGATTCCACCTGCCACTTAAGGAAGAAGAAATCTCTTATATAATTTGGATCACAGCTGGTCGGTTGGTCTCTGCTTGACATGTCAGAGATGGAGCACTCAAGACACAATAGGGTCCCAAAGTATCCTTTATTACAGCTAATCTAGCAGTAATAAAACAGCAGCAATACCACCACCATCGTTTCTTGGAGTGTTTACAATATGCTGGGCACTGTGTGAAGCAACAAAGTACTTTATAATACATATTTCCAAACAATACATCAAAGTAAATTCTATTTAGGTCAAATAACTAAAATGCCCACATTTTAAAGTGTTCTAAAGTCACATGATAAAACGGGTAAACACAAAAATGAATATTTTTCCTATTTCTGGTGGGGGAAGGATTTTTAAGGTTTGAATAAAAGAAAGCTATCCAAAGATAAGAATTTATAATTTTATTAAATGAAATTTAAAGTTTTATGCATGTTTAAAAAAATATAAATTGAGGGAAAATATTTGCTTTAAGCTACAAAAATTAATACCATCTTCAATATTTAAAATAAGTCTACAAATTTGGAAAAAGAGCAAATATTTAGGCTCTAATAAGTAGGCAAAATAATAGAATAAATATTTTAATGAGGAATGAAAACTGCTTATAGAGACACTGGAAGAAATTCTTTACAGGCTTTCCATAATCTTTATACTTCTTTTCTGTTATTAATTTTGAATACTCTGGTACAGACAGATCCCAGTAGGGGAGGAGTAGAGGGGAAAGATACTGAGACCGCAAAGAAGTAATGCCCAGAGCACAGACCATTTTCTATCACAGACCATTTTCTATGAAGCTTACTGAGTGAGACCAGTAGTGATGGAGAGGACAGAGATCTCACAAAGAGGGTATGATATAGACATTTATGTGTATCTAGATTGGTAAAGTCTTTTGAGGCTTATGTAAAGAATTTTATGGAGAGTGAGAGAGAAGTCTTGAAGTTCCTCAGAGTCAGGAACATCCCTGGTTAAGATCTCAGCATTATGAAGTTATCACCAGCCATTGCAGCAGGAGACCCATCCCCAGCTGTAGAGCTGACCCACATGGCACAGCAGACCTCTCCTGTCTCACCCCTCTTCTTCTCCCCTCAGCAGTGTATTTCAGTATCCACCTGTTCTGCACCCCATCTGTCTCTGATGAATCCTCTCACCCTTTGTACTTCTCGCTTACTCTGCAGCTCTTGTATGTATAAATAAATAAATCTTTAAAATTTTTTAAAAAATATGATAATAAAAGACTTCAGATGTCTCTACAGGCAGATATTTAGGGTACCATTGACATTTTAAAAAATGTATTTATTTAGGATTATGGGTGACTCGGTGATGGGAAACCCATGGGGATTACAATTGAGATGGAAAAAAAATGTACAAAATGATGTAAAAATAAACTATTATATTTATTTTTGAAAATGTATTTTTTATACATACAGAACTAAGCATAGGCCAGAAATCCAGGAGACAACGGGGGGTGGGGTGAAAGGATTCACCAGAGACAGAGTAGAAAGCAGAACAGGCAGATGAAATACACTGCTGAGGTGAGCAGTGGGTGGGTCAGGAAAGGTCTGCCACACCATGCCTGTCCTCTCCCTGCTCTGGGACTGAACTCATGCTGCAATGGCTGTGATAATGTCATAGTGCTGCACTTTAACCTGTTGTACCACCAGGGAGGGCCCCGACATTGACTTTTAATACAATTCCAAGTTTCATTAGTTTTGACACTGTATTATTTATTTTTTCATATTTAGCCAAGGTTGAAGTATACAACTTTATAAAGCTAATTCTTGTTACCATTTTTAATTTATTTAGAATGATTATGAAATTATTTAAATAATTGAAAATTTCCCTTTTAAGTTCAAAAGTTTTTAAAAAAAACTGTTCTTGATAGCAATCTCTCAACACCTTCTCAGCCATATTAAATGCTATGTAATTTTGTTTTCTTTATGATGCAGTGTCATTAGGAACGTAAATTACTTTGCTGTAATTATAATAATTTTAGGTTCATGTAGCTGTTCTCATCTATACTTGCTTTTGTGCTAGATGAGTATAAATTTTTAATTTTCCGTTTGTTTGTTTTCACCATGAGCTTCACTTTCAGATGCTATCAATATACCAACACCTTGCAGCAAGCTTGGTTGTTATAGCTTAAATGCTACAAACTAGTTAAAAGTTTGATATAAAAAGTATTTGAAGTAGGTTTTGAAAGAAGTTCTCATTAATAATAAAGTATTAAATTTAAATGCCAATGTTTTGATAGCTCTTCAACATTAGAAGATCTTAAGAATTCTTGTGTTTTTCCTACCTATGATTTATGTTTCTAGCTATATTTTGCATATAAATCTTAAAATCTCTAAAATATTTTTTTCTAAAAAATGAATGTGCATTGTTTATAATCAGGAAAAATTACTTATTATCAATAAATAAGTGTTAAATTCTTTAGGTAATATGTTATCACTTCTTCATAATATTCATTATTTTCCTTCTAATTTATAATGTTGGCATTGAACTTTATTCTTTTTCAAACTATACTTATTAAAAATTTCTGGTTTTAATTGTCAATATCTTTTTCATCAAAAATCACTCTAAGTGGGCCCTCCCTGGTGGTGCAGCAGGTTAAAGCACAGCACTGAGAAACTAAAGCCACTTCCGCATGAGTTCGATTCCAACCTGCCTTGGAGGTGACCACATGGCGTGGCAGACCTCTCCTGACCCACCCACTGCTCCCCCCAGCAGTGTACTTTGTCAATCCGTCTGTTCTGCTCCCCACTCTGTCTCTGGTGAAGCCTCTCACAGCCCCTGAACCTCTGGCCTGTACCCCAGTTCTGTATGCACAAATAAATAAATCTTTAAAAAAAAACCACTCTAAGTGATTTAGCTACTTCCCATTTGATATCAAAACATTGCATTGTAACTGGTTTAAAATTTTCAAAAACTTAATTGTCTATAGAATAAAACAAACTATTAAAAATCTTCTCTAGTGCATTTCTAAAATGCCTAACTTTAATAAGCTAACTTTTTTACTATGTCCTTGTATGAGGGCCCCTATTTTTTAATCTTATGGATTAGAATATGTCTTATGCAGTGCTATCTCCTACTAAATGATCTACCTTGACAGGTTAGATCCCCTTCCTTTATGAAACCTTTCTTGAATTCTCCCAGCCCACATAAAACTCTTCTGCAATTTTTTTGGGACTTTCTATTCTTATTACTCAGAAACTGTACACTATTTTTGTAAGTCCCTGTTTCTAGAGTAGATCACAGATGATTTTGTAGATCTGCAACATCTATCACAAGTAGATCTCTCACAAGTAGGTCCTTGCTAAGGATGTAATGATGGTGGAATGTTTCATGTAAAGTACATTCCAGTAATCTCTCTGGGAGAATTCCTGTCCCTTCTTGATGAAACAGTGTGGTTTTCCTTTTGGGAAGGCATCCTTGCAACTTAGATCCCATGACTACATGTTTTAAAGAGGAGGAAAGTAGAGACTACAAGCCAAAAACCAAGTAGTTCTGGCCCAAAATATAAATAGCCAAATCCTTCCGGAAATGGTTTTCTAGAGGCAGTTTTTATAGACTGTGCTTTGGTCTAAACAGGCTCCTTTACAAATGATATAGCAATATGTGGGAAATTAATCATGTAGATAGCAAGCTTGAAGTAACAATATTTAGCTAATATTAAAATCATTTGGATTATTGTGTCAGAAATTAAATTTATTTTGGAAAGTGACAATTCATTTTTTATAGAGTTAAAGTAGAAAGTACCTGTCAGTTTAGAGTTGAAGTACCTTTCTAATTACTGAACAACCCTTCTTCTGGTTTGGAATTTAGATGAAGCCAGAGTTTTGAAGGAATTTTAAAAAAGTCATCATATAGTAACTGAAGACTCAGTGGAAACTTGGCATTATTCCTTAATACCTACATTGATCAGAAAGTCAAGTTCTTAAACTGGGTTAAGGACATTTACATCTATAGTCTGTGCTCAGGATACTATTAATTGCAAGGTAAGTCTTACGAAGAAACAAAAAATAAACCCAACATAAACATACTTCTTGCCTTTAAAAACTTTGCAATCCAGGACCCTCCCTGGTGGTGCAGTGGGTTAAAGCACAGCACTGCAAGGTGGCAGCAGCCACTTCAGTGCTAGTTTGATCTCCTGTCCCAGAGGTGATGTCACAGCAGACCTCTTCTGTCTCTCCCACTGGTCCTCTCAGCAGTGTACTTCATCAATCTGCCTGTTCTGCTCCCCACTCTGTCTTTGGTGAATCTTCTCACCACCCCTGAACCTCTGTCTTGGACCCCAGTTCTGTATGCATGAATAAATAAATCTTTAAAAAAAGTTTGCAATCCAGATACACAGGTAATATGTGCTATTCATTGAAATATAAATTCATTACAGAATAAAGCAGAACATTGTTATTAGTCAAAGAATAATACAATGAAAATATTATCATGAAAGAGAAGGAGAGAAGGGTTATTTTGGGCTAGAATGACTCTAGAAAGCTGTATGGAAATAACCTCTGAGTTGTATTGGAAGAATGGGTGGACTTTAAAGGAGGGAAGAAGAGTGAAAAAGACAATCTCAGGAAACAAAGAATATAAACCGTGTGAACAAGTCAAGTAGTCAAAGCTATTTTGGGAGGAGAGCAGCTCAATGGGTATTTAGAGAGGTGAAAATTTATAGATTAGATAAGAGAAGGCATTTGGGATCAGAAGGTGGAAGTGTGTCAGCACCAGGTAAAGGATTTGTAAGCACTGAGGAGCAATTTGGGGAGGATTTGGTGAAAGGAAAAGCTTGGTTCAAATTGAATTTTAGGAAGATTATCTTGTCAGCCATGCACCATTTAAAAAGAAAGACAAAATGATGTGGTAATTAGGATATTTAGAGGATCAAAAAAGCAGTTGAAGTGTGAGGTAGGACAGAGGATATAGGTAATCTTTCCGTTCCACTTCCGCTCTTTCCTGATTCAGTAGTTCAACTGGTGATGGCACCATCCCCCTCATGAGCTGCAGGGAAGCACATGACCTTGATCTGCTTGACTAAGTGGCTCCATTCTCCTGGTGATATTTATTGGTTTATGGATGGACACATATTTAAATTAGCCAACTACTGTTAGAACTATAACTTCTTCTGCTAGATCAGCAGGAAAGATAACTTTTTCTTCAGGGATTCTAACTTTTCCTCTCATTTTCCTTGCCATCTTTCCTGACATATTTTGTGGTAGCCAACTTCCAGGATAATACTCAATGTTCATGCCCTTGTGTAAATTTCCTTCAGGATTGAATGAGGATTGGTCTCCGTGAAGAATGAGTATATAGCAGGAGAGATGGTATACTATAAGTGAAACTGTGTGGGGACAAAGGCTATATAGGTTTCAAAATTAAGTCAACAAGAGTTGGCCATTAAACGAATTTCTATACGTAAGGGAAGATAATATGTTTAAATTGAACAAAACGGTTCTACCAGTGTCAGATATAATAATCCCTAGAAGGGAAGTTTGTTGTTGTTGCAGGAGATAAGGAATTTAGTCTCAAGTTGAGATGTTGGAGAGTCACAGTAGGAGTAATGGCTGGTTTTTAGAAAGGAAGCAGATTGTCTCAAAAAGCAATGCGTTCTCTCAGTATGATTTCTTCTAGAGGATGTTGGATACTACTTTTTGTAATAATGGATATTATTTCTTGTAATAATAAAGCATGTATTATTCTATTTCTATTAGTTTTAGCTCCCCTTCTCAAAAAGACCTATAAAAATGAAATGAATTGTAATACTAAATGGAGTCAACAACCACATTTTTTCTGATAGTACTCTTAACAGTTTTCTCCTTATTTCTTGTTGCTTCAGGTGAATTCTAATACCTGTTGGAGTGTACCTAGGATACTAGACAGACTGGAACCAGGATCAGGGTGCTTGTGGTCACACTCATCTCTCAGCTTTGCAAATTTACTTCCATTCTTACTTGATTCTACATTTCATAAAACTAGCCCTCTTGGGCCCTCCCTGGTGGCACAACGGGTTAAAGCACAGCACTGTGAAGCCAGCTGAAGCCCCTTCAGTACTAGTTCGATCCCCTGCCAGGGAGCTGACCCACACGGCATGGCAGACCGCTCCTTACCTGCCCCTGTTGCTTCCCTCAGCAGTGTGTTTTAGTCAATCTGCCTGTTCTGCTCCCCACTCTGTCTCTGGTGAACCCTCTCAGCTCTCCGCACCTCTGGCCTGTACCCCTGATCTTGTATGCATAAATAAATAAATCTTAAAAAAAAAAAGCTAACCCTCTTGCAAAATATTCAGATAAAAGATTCCATTAGAAATTATTCTGTGCCCTACAAATATCTTTCCTATATGGACTAATACAATTTAAACTCCTTTTTCCTTATTTGTTTTTCTTTTTAAAGTTATCATCTATCCCTTGTTTCTGCAAAAAAAAATTAAAAAAATCTTCTTTTCTTTAACATAATCCTGAAGCAAACAAAATACATTGCTTGGAGAAAAGCAAAATAGAAATGTAAAATGAGGAAGTTAAACTAGACAATTGCTAAGATTTCCTTTTAATTCATATAGTTAAATAGCAAATCCTAAGTATTTTGTACTCAGCATCATTGAACTCTTGCATAATAGCTAAATTATTAATTTTTTAAGGTATAAAGGTATGTAAGGCTATGTGTTTTTGTTCTTAATCAGTTTGTTGTAAAATTCTGTGAATACTTAAGAAGTATTTAAAGACTTAAAAAAGAAGCTAAAAGTTTCTCTACTAAGTATCTTATTCATAAGAAGCCAAATCTTGATATTCAATAGGGTTTGTGAACACAGCAAACAAGGAAGTAGGACAATGCAAGAAAACAGGTCCATTGCCTCATTCTCCTGCCTTCCTTCGTTCCATACCTTAGATTCACCTAGTATGTTTTTTCTTTCAAGTGAGAAAAAGGAAATCTCTTCTGGATGCATGATTTCGTAGATGCCTTCCCTAACAATTTGCTACTTATTCTCCCTTCACCCAATGGAATACTTTAATGAAAAATAGAGTTTTAAAGAAAATATTTGTTTTGACATGTGACAAGATTAGCAAATGCATAGATCATTTCTTAAAGATTTATTTATTTATGCATACAAGAGCTGGGGTGTAGGCCAGAGGTGGAGGGTGGTAAGAATATTCACTAGAGACAGAGTGGGGAGCAGGACAGGGGGATCTACTGAAACACACTGCTGAGGGATGTAGCAGGTGAGACAGGAGAGGTCTGCTGTGCCATGTGGGTCACTTCTCTGGCCAGGGATTGAACTCATGCTGCAGACAGCTTCATAATGCTGAGATTTAAACCCTTGTGCCATCAGGGAGCCCTGCATAGGTAATTTTTCTGTTTTTCTACAAGCAGGTAACAGTATTTTCATGATTGGAAATATTCTTAACATACTAAGTTTTACTTATGCCACCTAGGAATATCAGAAAGCTCAAGCTGATGCAATATTCACTTATTGATTATTTGATGAAAGCAGGGGAATTCCCAGTCAGTTATTTCCATCTACATTGCACCTGCTTAAAGGAGCTACTTGTCTTTTTAATTGTTTGCATTAACAAATGCAAGCCAACTGTGTCATAACTTTCTTCTTTTCCTGTCTCTTACTCCAACCTCCCTCCTCTTGTTGACAGTTCAACTTACCGTAAGCTATTTTAACAAAGAAGATATTATCTTTCAGGATAAAGGCAGGATGCCAAAATGGGAGCCAAAAATTTGGCAGTATTCTGTGAAGAATGTGCATTCTTCTTCCTTTATCCCTTTAGAAATAATAAATCTCATCAGCTTTTATACAAAATTTATCTTAGATTTCAGTGAACAAAATGCTTTTTTTTTTTTTAAGATTTACCTCAGGAAGAAGCTTCCTGAACACTCATTGAACAAGATTGTTTTAAAAATATTTTTCTCTTTCTTTCAGTATGAATTGTGTTGTAACCAGTATAATTTTATAATGAAATTTCACTTTCCATGTTGCAAATCTGGTTGCCCTAGTTTAAAATTATGTTTAATTATGAAAATCAAGTGTTTGTTTGCCAAGAGGAAAGGATTCTATCTTGAAATTGTTTAGCTATTATACAGACTTGGTGTATTTCCCACTCATATTTTCCTTCTAGAAATCTGTTATTTAAGTATGGAATTCACCCGAAAGTCATTCATTGTAGATGTTCTATTGAGAGATATTGGATGTGAATGTGAATGACAGCAAAAGAAAAAAGAAGAGGAGAAAAGAGACAAATTTTTGTTTGTTTGTTTTTTAAAGAAAGTTGTTTGGAAAGCCATTTCTGTCTTACTAGTGATATCACATAGTGTAATGCAACTTGAAATAATTCTGATTTTCACTGACTAACTAAGAATTAGTCATACTAAGAATTAGTTTCTGGCCCTCACTGGTGGTGCAACAGATCAGGATGCAGCACTGCAAGCTGGCTGCAACCACTTCAGTGGGAGTTTGATCCTTAACCCCAGAGGTGACCACATGGTGTGGCAGAGGTCTCCTGACCCGCCCATTGCTCCCCTCAGCAGTGTACTTCATCAGTGGGCCTCTTCTGCTCTCTACTCTGTCTCTGATGAATCCTCTCACCCCTGCACCTCTGGCCTGTACCGCAGTTCTGTATGCATAAATACATCTTTAAAAAAAATAAATAAATGCACTTCTACGGAGAGCAGCAGGCAAGACAGGAGAGGGCTGCTGCACCATGTGGGTCAGCTCCCTGATGGGCAATAGAACCCATCCTGCAGACAGCTTGATAGTGCACCACCAGGGAGGTTCTCCATGGGATTTTAATGATTATTCTACAGTTGCTTTTGAAAAAGAAATTTTGCTAGAGTTGTTGCTTACATTTTATCCACAGTCAGGGATCTGAAAACGAAATAGGTCAGGAAGATAGAGTGGTGTTTAATGGTGGTGTCTGACAATTTGTGGCCTTTTGTCTCCAGAGAAGGAAGAATTTTGCCATAAATTATTTGTAGGCACTGAACAATGCCTGGACATTGATTTTCAATGGTTGTTTCCCCAGCAGATCACACACCTTACCCTTTTTTGGTAAACAGACTCAGATTTACTGCTTCTGCCTGGTGAACTGTGGATGCAACCATGAGTCTGGTTTTTTTGCAAATGACTTGGAAATTTGCTCTGCTTTGAGGCTCTTATTTCTTCCCCAATCCTTCCAGTGGCACAAATGCACATTCTTCATCATAAAGAAGACTGAACACAAGAGAACAGAAAATTCATTGCTAAGCTTGATATGGTGGCTACAAAGTCAGAAGCCCTGAGTTTCACACAGACAATTGTGTGAATTGACCTCAGTGTCAAATGGAAAGTGGGACTTCACAGGGGGTTTATAATTTGAAATTATGCTACTTCTTAGAATTTACAGAAATTATATTAGATTATAGATGTGTAGATATTGGAATGCATACATTAGAATGTATATAAACTCTTTCTTCTGAGACATGGGTATTAGGCTGATTTTATAGGAAAATGGGGTAATGATGGTGCATTGACATTTTGGTAACAACTCATTTATAGCATGGACTAGTATTATAATTGCCTTGCGCCTGTTAGAACGTGAAGCTTTATGAGGAATGTGATAATTTTAATATTCTTAGCTCATTTTTAAAGCTATGCCTTCCAGCAATACCATCTATTGCCCAGCTTTTTTCTACAGCCAGATTTTAGGAATATGCATAAGTGCCCACTCTCTTCTCAATCTCTTGGGCACTAGATTATTTTTCCTAAAGTAAATACAGCTGGTTTAATTCCTTTCCTTATACTGGTGATAAGAAAAAAAAAAATCCCAGCTGAGGTGTGTTAAGGGGAAGGATGTCCTAAAGGAACTCTGCAGAGTCTTATGGACTCCACCCCCTACTCCAGTTTTCTGGACTCTACCCTCTACTCCAGCGATTGGAAACTACAACTCCCAGCAGCACCAGGGAGAGAACTGCAAGGACCCAAGGGCAGAGCTAGCAGGAATTCTGGGACATTTGGGGGATAAATAGGGCGAGGTTGTATCTCTCGCTCTCTTGCTGGGGAAACTGCTCTCTGCACTGCGTGACTCGGTGTTTTCAGTCAGCCAAGCAGGTAAGGTATTTTAGTTACTTTGTATGCCGCTCTCTTTCCCTGGGTTGTTTCCTATTCCTTTCCCTTTTTGTAAATAAAGCCGCTATTGACCCTTTTGTGTGTACCTGCAGTATAACTGAATTGTGAGCGCGCCCGTGAGGCCCCACCAACAGGTGGCCCAGTCCACTCTGGGTTACCCTGTAAGTTTGATAAAACTATGTTCTTTAAGGATGTACCTTCATATTTCAAATTTCACTTATTGTCCCAGTTTTCACAAACTCATCCATGATGTCAGGTGAGGACTCACTTTACTGTCTACTCCCTGTGGGAATTTTGGAGACTTCCTCCCTCCCCCAACCTATTCTTGGTGGTCTGAGATTTTATCAAGATTGAATAAGTGTGGATTCCGATGTCCCTCTATCCCCCCTATTTGTTTTAGGGAACTCTTTGATATGAAGTCTAATATTTGTCTCTAGTTCTAGGGAACTTTCTTCTATTGTTTATTACTTTCATCCCATTCTTCTGAAACTTACTTGGAATGTATATGAAGTCATCTAGATATCCTTTCCACAGCTCCTAAGTTAGTTTTAACATTTTTCACTTTATGGATTTTTTGCATTTACACTGCATTCTGAAGGCATTTTTCAGTTTAGTTTATTAGTTCTGTAGAATGAAGGGCATCCGGGGACCCCCAAATTTGCCTGCTCTAAATAGTTCTGCCATATGCAGCATCAAGACAAACATTCTTAGTGCATAAGGTCTTTGATAGAAAATTGAGTCAGTGTGCATTAGAAAGAGAAAGAATATAATTAAAATAGTTTCCAAGTAAACCCCCCAAATTTCCCATCTCCTTGTGGGTAAATACACAGCTAAACAGGGTTGATGCAAAGCAGCATGTTGAGTTCCAAAAGCTTGCACAAGTTCAAGGGGGACCAATGGGAAAGGGACAGAAGGGGACAGGCAAGTCTGGAAGGAAACGAGTAAAATCAAGACCCACATGAAAGGTTGCCACTGATGGCTTCCCAACTTGTCTCTCAGCCATATCTGTCTCGTTCAGGTCTTCCATGTCTCCCAAGGCTTTTGTACAAGTTAAGGTTGAGAAGGGAGCAGAGTTTCTTCGAGTTTCTCTCTACTCCATGTGCCTTGTCCAGGTCTTCTTAATCTTGCCTTCTCTCAGCCTTCTCCAGTTTTCTCTTCCCTGCTCAGTGCCACCCTGCCTTAGGGTGGTTGAAGCTCCCCTCTCCTGGGCCATTATGCTCTAACAATTCTATAAATTAATCTTCATCTGCATCTATTCCAGAGGTCAGTCCTTTCATTAATATTTTTTTTGAATGTTTCTACTTGAATCTTGAGTGTAAAAAGTTGGTTTAATTATGATACCGTAACCTTGTAGTATAATGTTATAATTTTGTAACCTGGTGGTTCCCGGAGAAGGTTCCCTGTCCCACCCAGAAGGAGGGTGGAGCTGAGCAGAGAGAAGAATCTAGAGCGGAAATGAGGAGGAAGGAAGCAGGATAGGGAGCCAGAAGGTGACCTGAGGGAGCCACATGGAGCAGAGACATGTGAAGAAGTGGCTCTGGTTTCTTGGTCTTGGACTGGTTGAAACAGATGAGGGTGAGAGGCAGGAGGGGAGGTTGACTATGGCAGCGTTTACCTTGATTTTGATCTTGCTCTTTTCCTCCCAGATTTGCCTGGCCATTTCTGACCCTTTCCTATGGATCCCTGCTGGAAGGTGTTTTAGAGTTGTGTTTGGCTTTCAGGCCTTGCTTTGGACCAATCCCTTTTGGTGGACTTTAACCTACAAGGGGATGGGTAACTTTGGGTGTTTGATTTAGAAACTATATTCTTTGTCTTTCCTGTATTGTGCACTAATTATATTAAGGTGCCTTTGCATTAAAGGTCTTATGTTTTGTCTTGATGCAGCAGACAGCAGAAACTATTTAGAGCAGGTGGGTTTGGCGTCCAGGGTGTTCCTCTCTCACTACCTGTAACAATTTGTCAAGGTAAAAGTTTTATTTTACTCATTATTTATTTATGCATACAAGCACTGTGGCACAGGCCAGAGGTGAAGGGGGAGAGGGCTGAGAGGATTTACCAGAGACAGTGGGGAACAGAACAGGCAGGACTGGCAGATCTATTGAAATGCACTGCTGAGGGGAAAGAGAGCAGTGGGTGAGGCAGGAGAGGTCTGCTGCATCATGTGGGTCAGCTCTCTGGCTGGGGATGGATCAACCTCAGTTGCTGCTAATAGTTGTGTATCCCTGAGTCTTTAACTCCAGAGCCACCAGGGAGACCCTGAGACTTTAACTCCAGAGCCACCAGGGAGACCCTCACCCCAGATTTACATTCACATTCTCCCCCAGTGTTTCTATTGAAGATGTTTGATGAGTGTTCCTAAATCTGCATGTATCCTTGAAAAGAGTTAGAACCGACGACAGACCGACAAAGACTCAAAAACTCAGAACTGCAGAAAAATAAAAAGAATTTAATACACTTGAGAGCGGGCTCGAGGCGAGGGGAAGGCCAAGAGCCCCGAGCTATTACAGTGAGCAGTTTTTAAACAGTATTTTAGGGAAGGGAGGGGGTACCTTTCAGAGGCATGGAACGAGGAAGTTACAATGGTTTTTAGGATGGCGACCGATGGCGACCGAATGTCGCTGTTTTTCCGAGAGGTAGTTATCTTTTGGTCAAAAAGGAATTCTTCCCTGCTGAACAAGTCGGGCCTGGTCACAGAAAAACCTCCTTATCTTTCTCGTTTTTACATCCTTCTAAGCCAAATTTTATTTTATTGTTTTCTGTGCCTGCTTTTCCACTAACTTAATCATTATAATATGCTAACAATATTAAAAAAAATTTTTTTTGGAGATGATAGCTTAACTTCCAGGAATGGGAATGCAAATTGCCTTTTTTTTTAATAGCAGCCGCATTTTTGAAAATGAAATATCTTCTCAAATATCTCCGTTTTACTTTTGATGATAAAGAAGCACATGGATTGTGTGACCCAGAGGGCTTGAATAGTAGCAGTTCTTGTTTTGTCCCAACTTCTGTGACCAGCTGCAAGAAAAGAAGGCAGGAGGCAGAAAAGCTGAGCAAGCAGAGTTTATTGCTCCCTGACAGCAGCTGAGACTGAGCCCCTAGAGTGGGGTCTGCAGCTACTCCCAGCCCTATGGGGGTTGGGGGGAGAAGGGGAGGGTCTCTTATACAGATTCTAAACTCAAATTCCAAAAGGGTGACTCATCGCTATGTCCCTTGAAGTAAGGCCCAGTTCGTTATCACCTTCATCTAGTCCCATCCCAGACGCAAGGTGCTGTTAATTTGGTGCAAGGCCCAGTTTATTACCGCCTTATTACCCTTGAATGCAAGGCCTAATTTATTACATGCCCTTATCCAGTTCCTCAGTAAATCTCAGTACTTGGTCACTCCCAACAGTTCCCAGGGCTACCCTAGCAAAGCACAGCAGCTCCTTGAGTAATATTTTGTGCAACTTTGTTTCATTATAATATTGAGGAGAAAAGGAAGCAGTGACTCTTGATGTCTGTGTGTAGTCTGCATGGGCTTCCTCCAGGTATGTGAGTTTCCTCCCCATCCTAAAACTGGAGATGGGGTTCACTGCTAATATTTTCCCAGTCTGAGTGAATATGTGCTTATGTGTCCTGCCATGGAAGGACATCTTGTCTTTAGACTCTGAGATGCCAGAATAGGTATTAGCCACATATGACTGGACTAGAATAAACAGTTTGGACATTGAATGAATGTATGCCAATTGCCACTTAATGTTCGAAGTGGTTTGGTCTCTATTTAGAAATTTGGTGATATTTTTGTGATCAGAAATATGCTATAGAAACTTAATAGTGGTTTATGTCAATTAGTTTATGGCAAAATTGGTATATATACATCATCTCACTTGAAGTTACTTTCCAAGAACCTACTGGTTATGTTAAGTGAGAGCTTACTGTACCTCAAATGGGTGAGTTTAAAAAACATTAATATAGTTTTATTTAATTGAGGTGACATTGATATACAATACTATCTATGCTTCAGAGGTTTAAGATCAAGCCTCTTCAGATGTAAATTACCATATCACACCTACCACGGTGATACCATTTGGGTGACTTTGAACAATAGATAACTATTCTTTCATAGTTTTAGAGGTGAGAAGGTGTTTACAGAGCCCTGTAATCTCTGAAGCCCCTAGGGAGGGTACTTCTTTATTCCTTCCAGTTTCAGGTAGCCCCAGGCATTCTCTGGCTTGTGCCAAACCTCTGGTGCCATCCTTACATAGTTTTCTTCTAGCTGTATGGCTCTGTGCTTTCAAATCTCACTATCCTCTCTGTTTATCTCTTCTTGTTAACAGGACAACAACCTTGTTGGAATAAGGACCTAGCATATTTCACCAGAATCTTATCTTAACTAATCACATTTGCAATGACCTATTTCTAAATAAGGTCACATTCTGAGGTATGAGGGATTAGAATTACAACATTATCTCTTAGGGGGACACAATTTATCCTATGGCATTGCATGAGTAACTTACCCGCTGAGTAGGCTTTCCGTCCTTACTTTGTGCCTTGCCTAGTGAATGCAGTTTCAGACATTTCTCTGGAAGTCTCTCATATTCCCAGAATTTATATTTTAGAGAGCTGTACATGAAAGCTTATCTTGGTGGCATTGTCTGATGTCCTTTTCTTTCTGTCCTCTGCTGTCACCATTGAAATCTTTCTAGATTTTTCTTGTCAGATCCCAAGACTGAGCCAGGAGCCCTCCCTAAAGTCTTTTAGCTTTGTTTGCAACGGAAGTCTTTAGCCAGCTATTCATTTCTTTTGATGAAAATGTCACTGGTCAGATCTTCTGACTGGTTCTTTAATGACTCATCTAGACTGATTTGGTTTGCTTAACTTGGAGAATAAATCTCATCCTAGGTTTTCTTAGGAACATTTGCTTCCTTTTGCAAGAATTTCATTTGAATCATGTGTTGCAATACCTCCTACTCATTTCTCTGCTAAAATCTGGTCCCATTTGCTTCTTTCCTCCCTAACCCAAGTGCTTTTTACATCTGGATATTGAAAGGCATAGAGGGATATTATAGACAAGAACCAAGAGGAGGGATAGAAAAGAGAGCCCAGGCACTCAGAATGGCTAGCAAAGGAGCCTTTATTGGTGTGCTCCCTCCACAGGGGTCTTCGAAGTTTCCACCCCAACTCCATCCTCCTCCCAACCCCATACTGGCCAGAGTCTGGGTTTTTTTTTTTTTTAAGGACTTTCTGGAATTTGGTCAGGTATGAGGGAGATAGAGGCTGGGTGCAGGTGGGCAGAGGATGAGAGATAGCTGTTGATTTTTTTAGATTTTTATCAGTCTGTTTCCATGCCACTGTCTCCAGTGTCAGTCAAAGATTAACACAAGGTCAGGTCTCAAGACCCCCTTCCCTGTCTCCCTGGCTTCCCAGAACCCATGTGCCTCTTGGGTGACCTTTCAGATATTCCTCAAATTTTCTAGTCCACTGAGGCTACACTTTCTTATTTTTCAGTCTGTTGCAAACCCTTCTGTAACAATAGCTTTTCATAATTTTAGTGGTATTTGGGTGGGGAGGAGATAGATGTTAAGTGTTTATTCTGCCATAATTACAAGGTGTAAAGTGTTGATCTAAACTAGGTATCATGAAATGTTTTTTAACAAATGGCCAGATAGTAGATATTATACTTTATCAGCTAAAGGTCTCTATTGCAACCACGCAACAACCAGGATAGTGCAAAAGCAGCCATAAACAACATGTAAATGAATGGAAGTGCTGTATTTCTTTCTTTCTTTCTTTTTTTTTTTTTTAAAGATTTATTTATATATTCATATAGAACTGGGGTACAGGCCAGAGATGTGGAGGGTGAGAGGCTTCACCAGAGACAGAGGGGAGCAGAACAGGCAGATCGATGAAGTACACTGCTGAGGGGAGCAGCGGGCAGGTCAGGAGAGGTCTGCCACGCCATGTGGTAGCCTCCGGGGCAGGCGGGAATGGAACTCATGCGGAAGTGGCTTTAGCTTCTTAGTGCTGTGCTTTAACCTGCTGCGCCACCAGGGAGGGCCCAGAAGTGCTACATTTCAATAAAACTTTCTTTAGAAAAATAGGCAGTGGGCCAGGGTTGGCCTATCATGAAACCAGTGGTTCTTAAACTTATCATGCACCAGAATTTCTAGGTTTTGATAGAACACAACTGATTCCCTTCCCTCCAGTTTCTGACCCAGTGGATGTGGCTGGAATCCCAGAATTTGCATTTTGAAAAATGTAAACTTTTTCTAGGTGGTATTGATGCTACTGGGTGCTAAGAGCACAGTTTGAGAACCAATTGTCTATATAATTTTTGTTTCCTGAACACCACTGTCTCAACCATTTGTTGATAATACAACTGTGTTCTTTATTTACTCATTCATTTATTAATTCATCCAACAAGTATTTATTGACTTCCACTGTGTACAGGCTCTGTTCTGGGTCATAAGAATACTGTTCATGAACAAGACAAAGTCTCTAGTCTTACGAGTGGGGCAACTAGATAACTAAACTGACATAAGTACATCTCTAAAATATATAAAACTGGATAGTAGTAAGGACTATATAAACAAAGCCAAGAAAAGGTAGAGCATAACACAGGAAGAGAACAATTTCAGATAGGATAATCAGGGAAGGTAATCACCGTGAAGAGTTAAGATAACCCCTAAACACAGGGTTGAATGACATAAAGAAGTGCTAATCATATGCAAATTGAGGGCTAGGTAGAGCATTGCAAGTAGAACTTCCTAGGCAGAGGAAATAAGCAGATCTGTGAATGGAACAGGCTTGGGTATGGACTGATGGTGTTATAGGGCAGCAAATCTGTTCCAGAACAGGGGGAGAGGGATACCCCTGAAACCCCAAAACCTGCCTGGTCTAAGTGGGTTTTGCCATCCTCCGCAACAAGACAAAACATAAAAATTTAATGAAAAGGGACTTTAATACAGTAAATATACCATACAGAACACAAAGAATATAACTTCTAAATCAAACACCTGAAGTTACCCATCCCCTGGTGGGCAAAAGTCAACCCAAAAGGGATTGGCCCAAAGCAAGGCCTGAAAGCCTGCCACAAGACTAAAGCACCTTCTGG
>NW_004567106.1:7032723-7043882 GCF_000260355.1 Condylura cristata | reverse complement strand
TCACATGCTTGCTGCTCCATGTGGCTTCCTTAGGTCTCCTCCATCCTGCTTCATTCTCTTCCTCTCCCTCCTTTTTCTCTACTCAGCTCCATCCTCCTTCTGGGTGGGGCAGAGAACCTGGAACTTCCCTTTTTCCTAGGGACCACCCTGTTACAATGGGACTGTTATAGGCACCACTGAATCCCTAAACCTGCCTATTCTAAATAGGTTCTGCCATCTGCCACATCAAGACAAAACATATAAGACTTTAATTAAAAGGAACTTTAATACAGTGAGTATACATCATGGAACACAAAGAATATAACTTCTAAATCAGACACCCGAAGTTACCCATCCCCTCGCAGGCAAAAGTAAATCCAAAAGGTATTGGTCCAAAGCAAGGCCTGAAAGCCCGCCACAAGCCTAAAGCACCTTCTGGCCGGGATCCATTGAAAAGGGTCTGAAATGGCCAGCCAAGTCTGGGAGGAAAAGAGCAAAATCAAAATCAATATAAACACTGCCATAGTCAACCTCCCCATGGGTCTCTCCCCCACATCTCTTTCAACCAGTCCAGGGCCAAGAAATAAATGTGATTTCTTCACATGCCTCCCTTTGCTCCATGTGGCTTCCTTTTATCTCCTGGCTCTCCATCCTGCTTCCTTCCTCCTCAGATTCTTTCTCTTCTCTCCTTAGCTCCACCCTTCTTCTGGGTAGGGCAGAGAATCTAGAACTTCCCCTTTTACTAGGGACCACCCTGTTACAGAACATGGGTTTGGAGAAGTAGGCAGGCTGTAGATACTAATTTTTAAGCTGTGGAAAAGAGTTTGCATTTTATTTAAAGTTTTTTTGCATAGTTGTGATATGATAGTATTTGTGTTTTTCAAGAAGCATATTGGTTGTTGAGAGGAAAATACTCTGTGGTGGCAGGAGAGGCAGACAAGAGTGAGAGCAGAAAGAGCAGTTGGGAAGTTGTTTCTTTTTTCCATAAAAAAAAAGATTTATTTATTTATGCATACAAGAACTGGGGTTTAGGCCAGAATTGTGGGGAGGGGTGGGGAGTGATAGGATTCACCAGAGACAGAATGAGGAGCAGAACAGGCAGATCCACTGAAATAGACTGCTGAAGGGAGCAGTGGCCAGAAGAGAAGTTCGTTGACCAAGTGGGTTAGTTCCTTGGCCAGGGTTCTAACTCATGCCTGCAGTGGCTGGCAGCAGCTTGATAGCACCAAGACTTTAACCCCTGTGCTACCAGAGAGCCACCGCCCTCCCCCTAGGTTTGAGTCAGAATGCATTTTCACAGTTGAGTCAATAGAATTTGCTGGCAAATTGAATGTGAATTGTGAGGTAAAGAACAGGATCACAGATAATTCCGAAGTACCTGTTTTGAATAACTTAGCAGGAATGGAAAGGAAATTAAGATCTTTTAATAAAATATTGTTTATTTATTTATGCATAGAAGAACTAGGGTGTAGACCAGAGGTATGGGTGGTAGGGGGTTTGAGAGGTTTCACCAGAACCAGAGTGGGGAGCAGAACAGGTGGAGTGACTGAAATACACTGCTGAGTGGAGCAGTGGGTGAGATAGGAGAGGTCTGCTGTGCCTTGTGGGTCACCTCCAGGGCTGGGGTTCAAACTGGGGCTGAAGTGGTTATGGCCAGCTTGCAGTGATACACTTTAACTGGGAGCACCACTAGTGAGGGCCTATGTTCGGTTTCTTTCAATCAGCATGTTTTTGAGTATCATCTGTGGTTTACATGTATCAATATTCAGTGGATTTAATAAGAAAAGCCAATCCTGTAAAGGATGGTCATTGTTAACCCTACCCTGACTCTCGGATCTTGTCTGGTCCAGCGAGGTACACAAGGGGGCATTGGTTTTAATAAATTCAATGGCTTCCTCAATATTACAAATTATAATGTTTTGGCACCTCTATTTCTTCCTTTGCCTTTCTCTCTTCAATGTTATTCAGAAATATGAATTTCCTTCTGAGTGAGGCCTCCTTCAGTGAAATCAGGCCTTCAGGCAGGGATTAGAGAGCTCAGTTGTTCTCATCAATCTCTTCCAGTTCAATAATTTTAGAGCTGCATGAACCAGCAGCTTATTCTAGGTACAGGTCAAATGGACATCCATTAATAATTCTGGGAATGTCATGCACTCATAAGCAATAAATGTAAGGACCCCCTGACCAGTTGAAGAAGTAGAAATAGCTAAAAAGAGGAACAGAGTGGACTTTAGCCTCAGGTCATGTGTTAATGGTCACAAGTCAGTGATTTGTTAACTCATTCAACCATAAAGATCATTTTCAACAAATAAGAGATCAAATAACTTATTACCTCTTCAAAGGACTTCTTGAAAATACCTGGAAAAATTGGGTTGTCAAAAGAGGACTTTTAATTCATAGAGTAAAACATACCTTTAAATCCAAACTAGAAAATTTCTAAACTTTTATTTTGAAGACAGTTTCTTAAAAAAGGAGCTACTAATCTTATTTGGTTTCTTGGAATAAAATTCTAGAATTACTGCTACTAGTGAAAATGAAGCATTTTGTTATTAATTTGTATGTTTTATAGACACCATGCTTAATAGGTCATAATTTCTTACAGGTTCCCTTCGACATGTCTGAAAATCAGATTAGACTCATACATTTATTTTTTATTGCCTTAAAACAATATTAAATGTTAATTGTTATTAAATAGTAAAAAGACATTATTTGAACATTGTTTTCTGAACCAAAAATTATAAGATCTCTATAGCTCAAATGCATAAATAATACAAATCCCAGCCTCTGGGTGCGTGAAACGATGGCTGGGCAGTTCTCAGAACCCTCACTACTTCACATTCCACTTGGCTTCCCAGGAGCAGCTGTGCTGAAAAAAAGAAAAGTTGTCTGAATATATGAGCGTAACTGAAGACGAGTCCTTTGAAATGCCTTTGGAGGACGATGGGACAGTGCAGCCCAGTTCCCTGGTGTAGTGGGCTGCTCTACATGAATCCAGTATCTCAGTGTATGAGTTATGTATGTTGGATCTTCTACTTGTAAATAGAGGAATTGTGTATGCCCCTGAGGCTGGTTGGGGATGCTATCTAGAGAAATCTAGTACAGGTCAGCTATCCTAAAGAAAAATAAATGAGTCAGATGCTTTATCAGCAGTGAAAATGAAGAGCAGTGCAGAAAAATTTTACTTAAATTATTAGATCGTCATGGAAAACAACCGAACAAGAAAGATTTTAAAACTGGTCATTTGAAAGGGGTTGTCTTTGTTTTATGGAATATGAAACCCAGGTGAAGGAGATGTCAGTGACATACGATAAATGGACAATGACCATAAACTCCCTAATTCTAAGGAAGCAGAACCCAGAGTCTTTGAGAAGCAGCAAAGTGTTGGTTGCTGTAAAGAGAACATGACCTCAGATGAATTGCAGTGATTCTTTTGTCAGTGCAGAAAAGTGTTAGCTGTCTTCATTTTCTAGTCATTCAGGGCATTTGCCTTTGTTCATTTACAGGTGATCAGGTGTTGGTGAGGACTTGGTCATTAGTGAAACCAGTGTACATGTATCTAATGTTGAAGCTTAGCTCCACAGCAAAAAAAACAGGAAGGTAGATTTGCTAGTAATCCAGGTAGTTTTGGGAATCTGGATGGATTTGGTTAATAGAGTGGTGGAGTTAGCCTGTGAAACCACCTAGCAAGTAATGTGGGTGGAGGGATGAACTTTGGCGCATTCAGCACTAGCCCAGTCATAAAGAGGAAGCGTGGAAAATGCTGCAGAGCAACTAGAGGTGATGGGCATGTTAGCTAGTCAGCAGGACCAGTCAGGGCTGCTTTATCTGGTTCATGATACGCTTTTGATAATGTATTACGGTAGGTTTAATTGAGTTGTACAAACTCTGGTGATGACAAGCAAATTTTTCTCTTTAATAGCATGAGTTTTATTTTACCTGAATATGTATTTGATATTTGTTGCTTTACTTGTGTAGACACAATCTATGGTGGGTTTTTTTTTTTTTTTTTTTTGAGGCAGATGTTCCATGAATAACATCCAATTATAGGAAAACGAAAGTTCTTTAACAAAAATCATAAACACTGGATATACTTGTGTTGTTGATTTGGATAATACATTTTTTCACTGCTCCTGATAGCTTTTAATGAATAGTAAGAACTGGTATCTCAAAGCTTTTTATTATTTATAATGCAAACTGACAAATGAGATCATTTTGTTATGCTTAGCTTTACTACTCCAATTTTGCACTGACTCAAATCTACAAGAAAATACATGTATTTCAAACTCATCATCCAAAAAGAAACATTTAGATCCTCAAGTTGTCATTTTATTTAACAAATACAAATTTGAAATGCTTATCATAAAATGTATCAATATTGAACAAAAATGTGTGTAAACAGTAATTTTACAAATGGGAAGACATCTCCATTTTACTAATTTTGGTGATATCTTCCCAACCGTGTCTGATCTTCAATATCTTCTTCTTCAAGCATGGCAGGCACAGTATGGCTTTACATAGCAGGACAACCAGTGGAAGGAAAACAGCTATCATGAAAGTTGGAGGTGTATACCATATAAATTGTTTTATATCTACCCATTTATTCCAGGCAAAAATCAATGCATGTATTGTTCCCAGTAGCAGGGTTACAATTCCTAGCTTGCTCTGCAAAAGAAAATAAAAATTATCTTGGTGAAGACTGAGTCAATCAAAGTTTATTCCATCCGACCTCATCTAGGGCTGTCCTGTTGCTTGGAAATTCTTTTATTCATCTGTGATTACTTTGTTCTCACTTTTGTCAACATTGTTCACTCATATTTTCCCACTATTTTCACATGTCCTCCACTCACCCACTTGCTTTAGGGTAATGTCTTTATAGCTGAACTGTCTTGTTGAGAAAATTTGCCACCTTTCTCCTTTCAGTCTCAGCTAACTGACAACACTGCCTTCCCTTTCTTCACATATTTCTCATTTCTTTTATGATATTTATTTTATGGTTCTTTGTCTTTTGTATGCTTGCCTTAATTGTGCTTATCAGGAGACATCTAAAATAAGGGACTCTGGCTTAAAATTTATCACAGGATAACTGCAAGATCAACACAATTTGTGTATTTTAGGTGTTCAATAAATATTGGTTGGATGACTGAAGATTACTTCAAAGTCTGTTTGACTTTTAGTGATCTTTATCAATTGTGAAGGCAACGAAAGTAATGAACTCTGATTTTTGTACATGAATGCAAAAGTAAATGGTTTTGGCTTATGTCAAAAAAGCAAATATCCTGATAAAGGGGAAAAACATCAACAATTCCATGCTTGAACAAAACACAGAGATATGGAAATATGAAAAAAAATGCAGCTTTCATTGGAATGCTTAGTACCATCAAGACAGAGTTGCTTAATTTTATGGCATTTTGACAACTCTTCTAGATAATTTTTGACTTCTATCTACTATTCTTTGAAAATGGTCAATTAGCCTTTCAGAAGGAACCTGACTCACAATTAAAGACTCACAATTATTTTGGGCTCTCCCTGGTGGTGCAGTGGATTAAAAAGCATAGCACTAAGAAGCTAAAGCCACTTCAGCATGAATTCCATCCCTAGCCCACATGGCACGGCAGACCTCTCCTGACCCACCCGCTGTTCTCCTCAGTAGTGTACTTCATCAATTTGCCTGTTCTGCTCCCCACTCTGTCTCTGGTGAATCCTCTCATCGCCCCTGTACCCCAGTTCTGTATGCATAAATAAATAAATCTTAAAAAAATATATTATTTAAAAAATTTATTTATGCATATAAAAACTGGGGTGTAGGCCAAAGAGTAGGGGGGATGGAAGGATTCATCAGAGGCAGAGTGGGGAGCAGAACAGGCAGATCTACTAAAATACACTGCTGAGGGGTACAGTGGGCTATATGTGAATTAGGATCCTGGCCAGGGATTGAATTCAGACTTCCACAATGGGCATTTGAGGTGAAAGTGCTGAGACTTACCAAACTGTAGGTGACGAGGGAGGCTGGGAAATATTCTTAAACCCCAGGGAATACAATCAAGCAACTGCTTATATTTTCAAATGTGTATCTTTATGGTAAATCAAGTATAACTATTCTTGGACCATAAGTGAAAAGTTTCTAGATTACTAACTGAAAAATACATGTTTGAAGATTAATTTTCTGAAGGTGTATTGTATACTTATTGTGGGTGAGGTGCTGTGTACTTTGTGGAATGAACTCAGTTGTTAAAATGCAGTGCTAGAATTCCTAATCAAATCTGAAAAGTGGCTCTTAGCATATGTGTAATAGGCAGAGCAATATAAGAAAGAGTTATTTAATCAGCAACAGAATCCCAATGTCTAGCAGGTTGAACCTACAAAATCAGGAAGTACTGTACTTAAAAATGTAGCACACGGGCTTCCTTGGTGACACAGCAAGTTAAAGCACAGCACTCCAAAGCTAAAGTCAATTTAGTAGGAGTTCGATATCTGGCCAGGGAGGTGACCCACATGGCGTAGCAGACTTCTCCTGTCCCGCCCACTGCTCCCCTCAGCAGTGTACTTAGTCAATTGGCCTGTTCTGCTCCCCACTCTGTCTCTGGTGAATCCTCTAACTGTTGCTGTACCACTGGCCTGTATCCCAGTTCTGCATGCATGCATAAATAAAATTTTTGAAAAAAAAAAATGTGGCACCATTGGGCCCTTCCTGGTGGTGCAATGGGTTAATGTGCAGTAATGTAAAGCTATCAGCACACATTGCAGCATGAGTTCATTCCCTGGCTAGGGAGGTGAACCCACATGGCATGGCAGACCTCTCCTGACCCACCTGCTGCTTCCCTCAGCATTGTACTTCATCAATCTGCCTGTTCTGTTCCCCACTCTGCCTGTGGTGAATCCTCTCACCACCCCTGAATCTCTGTACTGTACCTTAGTTCTATATACATAAATAAATACATCTTAAAAAAAAAAAAAGAAAAAAAATGTGGCATCATCTCTAAGCTACACTGAAATAACTCAGGAGACATAATTTCCAGACTAATCAGACACCCTGTTAAAAAGTGTCTGTTGGAGTACATGTATGGACATGTATGACTGTGAATTTTCAAAATGCCCCCCAATAAAAGCTAAAGCTATGCAATTTAAAAAAATCTTGGCAGTGTTCATGACTGAATTAAATTTACTACTCTGAAACTTGTCAGACATAGAACTGCTTGTGAATCCTCAAACATATCTCTTTTAGGGTTAAATCTAGTACTAGGGGATTAAACTCAGTAAATCTGAGATAGTTTTGAATTTCAAAAATATTCAAGTTTGGAGACTTCAAGTGAGAAAAGCTACATAAAATGTAACTTGGAAAAGAAAGCCTTTCAAATGAGATATTAGAAAAAATTTGGTAGTTAAAAGCTCCATATTTCAAGGTGAAGTGCTTTTGTATGGACAGTATAAACAGTTTAATTTAAAAGGGATTAATAAACCCAGCAGAGAGGCAAACCAACATCCAATAACTTGGGGGGGGGGCGGCTAACAAACCATGAATATTCCTAAAATGCCATTTATGTTATTTTAGAAGGGCAGCAAATTGTTTACCAAACTTCAAATATTAGAAATAATATTTTTCTTTGAATAATGCCTCTTTTATGTGAAGAAAACACTTTTATTTAGAAGCAATAGTTAAAAATGATGGGAGAGCACATTTGCTAACTGGAACAAGTGTGGAATTTTTATTGTTAGAAAACCATATATTTTAAGATTTATATTTATTTATAGATACATATTTACATCATTGTTCATTTTAAAGATTTATTTATTTATGCATACAGAACTGGGGTACAGGCCAGAGGTACAGGGGTGGTGAGAGGATTCACCAGAGTCAGAGTGGGGAGCAGAACAGGCAGATGGCCCACTGCTGAGGGGAGCAGCGGGCGGGTCAGGAGAGGTCTGCCATGCTATGTAGGTCACCTCTGGGGCAGGGATCGAACTCAGGATGAAGTGGCTTTAGCTTCTCAGTGCTGTGCTTTAACCCACTGCGCCACCAGGGAGGGCCCCAATGTTCATTTTAAAGCAGTGTTTACTTTTCCATCCCCCTCAGTGGTACACCCCATAGAATTTCCTCCCCCAATATGCAGGTACACTACCACCCAATCCCCTGTGCTCCTCTGTCTTTCCTTCCAATCCCTTTCCCTCCCCATCCCTGTAGAATGTCTCTGGTTTATAACTGTCTGTTTTTGGAAAACCATATTATTTTTAATGGGGTAAAGTCAATATAATTGATATAAGCACAAAAAGACTTACATCTCTGAGGGCCCACAGAAATTTATGTATTACTTACCTGAATGTAGTGAAATTCTCTCCATGTCAAGGAGTCACTCACTGATGGAAGAGATGTTACAGCCAACAGAGCCAGTATTGCAAGAGCCACAATTCCCAGAGACACATAAATTTCCATTCTCCAGACATCATGCTCAATCCAGGCATCTTCTTTATTTTGTTGGACCTTCAGGAGGGTGAAGAGGCAGAAAACAAGCAAATAACATTTGTTTCCTGTGTGAGAACTCCTTCTATCCTCCAGCTGTCTACTATGGAGATGCTGTGTAACTAGTCTTCATAGATTTATGACTATGCTTTTGTAATCCTTCAAGAAATGACATAATAGCTATTGATGTTTCCTTGAATGCAGTACACACACACACAGACTATATTTTATTTGATGGCTAGAATTGTGTTTACTATTTGTAACTTAACATTTTTCAGTGTAAAACTATACAACCAAGTATAAATGAAGAGTTACAAATAAGCAATTTTAGATGAAAATTACTTTTTCAATATTGGGATACTGACATTAAAATAAAAGAGTATATATTTGTTAGGCTTTTTAGTTCAATCATATTGTTTATATCAACTAGTTTTCCTACCTGTTGATATGCCCAGTTTAGCAACTTGTATCTGTAGGATCGTCTCATTGGATAGGATAAACTGTAAATTGCATGCAGAACAGCAAAAAAGAAACTGAGAAGCCCGAATTGCTTTCTTGTTAGCATCCACCTATCCAACCAATGTGGAAACTTCTTATACTTGGTTCCATTATGAAGCTGTACAACTGCTGCTATCACACCTGGCAAATAAACCAGTGCCAAGAGGGTGATGGAGACCATTGGCAAAACTTTGTTGATGACCAGGATTGGAATTTTATAAAAATATTGTTGATGGGAAGTGACAAAAGGGTGAATTATTTCCCTCAGGAGAGTGTAAAGAAAAGTCAGAGCTGATACAATAGCAGCTATTTTCATTGGTAAGTGCCACTTTGGAAAAAGCTCCTGCTTGTGTTGAAGCTCTGGGGGGCAGTCAAATTCATCAAAGTAGGTTGTCTGGTGCAAGTGCAAAAGCATAGGTCTTTTCAGCATGCTGGTCTCTCCTGAGTCCTTACTCTATAAAGAAAAGAAAACAAACACCATAAAATTGGATAAGACAGGGCCCTCCCTGTTTTAGGACACAGCACTGCAAGCTAGCCATAGCCGCTTCAGTGCGAGTTCAATCCCTGCCCCGAAGGTGACCCACATGGCACTGCAGACCTCCCTAGTCTCACCCGCTGTTTCCCTCAGCAGTGTACTTTGTCTATCTGCCTGTCCTGCTCCTCACTCTGTTTCTGGTGAAGCCTCTCACAACCCCTGCAACTCTGGCTTGTACTCCAGTCTGTATGCATAAATAAATAAATCTTTAAAAAAAATTGGATAAAACAATGGGGTTTCTCTTAAACTAATGACTTGCTCAATGTGCTTATCAGGGAAGGAGAAGGACATTCAAAAATATACTTTGGAGATTGGTTAGCTGATGATGGTAATTTTTATGTAACCCTAATCAATGGTGCACCTAGGGGCATTGGGATTTCCCATTCATTTTTCTTTAAGACAAAAGAAATACAGGCTTCATGTCTATCCAGTAAAGTTTACACTGGATTTCTATCTTGAAGGCATAAAAGAAAGGAATAATGTAATAGGGAAACTGATAATAAAAAATTAAAAAGAAATCCATTTATCTTTGGTAAAATAATACAATTTGGGGCCCTCCCTGGTGGTACAGTAGGTTAAAGCACAGCACTGAGAATCTAAAGCCGCTTCCTCATGAGTTCGATTCCTGCCTGCCCCAGAGGTGACCACATGGTGTGGCAGACCTCTCCTGACCCTCCTGCTGCTCCCCTCAGCAGTGTATTTCAGTAGACCTGTCTATTCTGCTCCCCACTCTGTCTCTGGTGAATGCTCTCACCTACCACACTTCTAATCTGTACCCCAGTTCTGTACAAATAAATAAATAAATCTTAAAAAAAATTGTAGTTGAGATTAGAAAATTAAAAAGTTTGGAAGCAAAATTGTTACAACCTCTTAAATTAAATAATAGTGTAAGAAACATTTAATCTTGAGGTGGCGCGAAAGTGGGACAAGTGATTCTTTTCCAAAAATGATTTCATTTGGTTAAACAATGACACATGAATTTACTTGATGATCTCTTGGTAAACTGCCATAGCGACAAACTATACAGAGGCTTATAAAACTACCATTATATGGGCACTAGTGACACTTAAAAATTAGATCCACAGAATGTTGGAAAGAATTGGAAGGGTGTTGGAAGTTATTTGATCCAACTCTCTCACATCACAGATAACCAAGAACTAGAATTTTTAGTGACTCTTTAAAGGTTATTGAGCCTTCTTTGACAGTCAGTTGAGGTCCCATTTCTCTCATAAATCACACCACCCTTCACTTATGATAATATCATGACAGGAATCACTGTGAAGATACCAGCAGACTAGGGTGAAAATAACTTTTACAACATTAAGATATGTAGAAAAGCATTTGAATTATGTTACAGATTTGAATAAATTAATCATTATTTTACCAAATAATCATCTTCTTCTAGACTTCTCCTAGGCTTCATTTTCCAAAGTTCTTCTTGGTTTGTGATGCTCTCCATTAATTTTATTAAGCACTATGGCTTCAACTACCTGTAAAAGTAAAAGTTGTTTTAAGTCTTTGCTATTTATGATGTTAATGTTTGAAAGGATGCTATGAAAAATTTACTCATCTGGTGGTGAGAATGTCAGATTAATTCCAATTAATCTGAGGCTAACTATAATTAAAATGCAGCAGTGGCTGATTTATACATTTAACCTTATTATAAGCTGTAAGACTCTCAAGCCAATGCAC
>NW_004567106.1:7029919-7032436 GCF_000260355.1 Condylura cristata | reverse complement strand
GGGCAGGCAGGTATCGAACTCATGCGGAAGTGGCTTAAGCTTCTTAATGCAGTGCTTTAACCCTCTGAGCCACCAGGGAGGGCCCAGAAATCCATTGCTTTTTGAGAGCAACAATGTTGTCAAAGGAGGTTGGCCTCCCTGACAAGATTTTACTCCAGTGATTGTAAATGGGATTGTGTTCTTGATTTCTTTCTCTTCTAGCTCATTTGAACACAACAGAAAAAAAAAAAAAACAACAGATTTTTGTTTATTCATTTTGTAGACTGCCAATTCACGGTATTGATTTATTGTTTTTAACAGTTTTTTTAGTCTTTAGGTTTTTTTTTTTTAATGTATACCATATGTCATCTGCAAATAATGACTGTTTTCCTTTTCCTTTTCCAGTTTGGATTTCTTTACTTCTTACCTAGTTGCTCTGGTTAGGACTTCTACTACTATGTTGAATAGCAGTGATGAAAGTGGATTTTTTGTCTTGTACCTAATCTTAGAGAAAAAGCTTTCAATTTTTCACCATTGAATATAACATTAGCTGTGAACGTTATATATTGTCATATATGGTCTTATTATGTTGAGATATGTTCCTTCTATCCCCATTATATTGAAAATTGACCTCCAAATTCCCAACAAACACATGAAAAACAATGCTTATCACCACTTACTAGTAGAGAAATGCATATCAAAACCACCATGAAATACACCTTACACATGTGGGAATGGCCTTTATCAATAGAAATAAGTATTGGTGAAGATGTGGAGAAAAAAGAATCCTGTATGAGTGGAGGTGTAAATTGGTATAGCCTCTATGGAAAACAGCATGGAAATGTCTCCAAAAATCAAAAACAGATATACCATATGATTCAGCAGTTGATATATAAATCAAACAAACAAAAGTACATAAAAATACTAATTTGACAAATGAGAAACACCTCTGTTCATTGTAATATTATTTACAATATCCAAATAATGGAAAAAAGCCATGGACAGATGACTGGATAAAGATATGGTATAGATACATGATGGGTTGTCTCTCAGGTTTAAGACGACATTTTGCCATTTGTGATAACATGGGCAGAGACTGAGGGGATTACAAAGCAACACAAATCAGAGGGAAAAGACAAATACCAGATGATTTCACTCATACGTGGAATACAAAGCAACGAAGGAACAGATAAAGCAAAAGGAAAACAAATCTTGGGGTTTTTGACAGTAGATTACAGAGGAGGGTTGTTGGTACTTTAGGGGGGAGGTGACTAAAGAAACTCCTTAAAAAAGATGTAGTTCAGATAATTGCATTTAGTAAGCTTTGGGAGTTGCCACTGGACTCTGAAATAACAATGAAATGGTTTTATGTAGAAATGTATTCTGAGTTTCAAACAGTGAACAAAATGGACACTGTTGATAAGGTGAACCAAAGGTCATATTTTCAGAGTATCATTTTTCCACTGGAGAAATGAGCTGGTCTTTGTTGGTAAGACTTGGATAGCTAGTATATTTGTAGTGTGGTGGTTAAGTTGCACTCAATCACTGACATTTCCACTTTCCTGGCCAACCCTGTGGAAAATAATTTCGTGAAGCTTCCTATCCTATAAAGGAATCTTTTCCTTAATGCCCTTCACAGATTGTCATCCAGGCGCGGTATAGCATTTTTTTCAGGAAGGGGAATACATGATGTCACAATATTGTTCACTGTCTTTATTAGTTCTAAATTATTTCCAGAGAAATATATCACCAATTCCTACTTGATGTAATTCAATGAGAAAACCAGAATATATAATTTTATTGACAAAAAAAGACTGCAAAGGGTTCTGAATTTTAAGGCACATGTAATACTTTACTAGTGGGCAGCTGTTTGCAAGTATTAGCTTAAAATACTTAAAACACTTTCCAACATTTAAACGTTTGATCCTAACAAGACTACACAAGAGTCAGCTTTATATAATGCCAGCATTTGTCTTTCTTTAAGTACTCTTGGAACATTTTCCACATACATTATTTGGAAATTTCACAATACTCACGTGGAAGGTCTTTGTTGTATTGATCTCTCATATTCTTTCCTCACTTTTTAACAATCTAAGTCATTTCCTCCATTTGTAGAAATGCTCTTCCTTTGGTCATGAAAGTGGACACAGGACTCAGTCTTGCCTAATCACAGTTCTTTATTCTACTGATCACATAGATTGACTTAGTGATAGCACACACATCCATAGCTGAGCTAATTAGAATATGCTGGTATTTATATACTAAAGTGGAAGAGAAAGATGTTTGTGGTATTTTATTGAGTGGGCCCTCCCTGGTGCCGCAACAGGTTAGGACACAGCACTGCAAGCTGGCTGCAATCACTTCAGTGCAGCACTTCAGTGCAGTGGTTCTGTATGCATAAATAAATAAATCTTTTTTTTTTTTTAAGTGGGGGTGGGGGCTGCTCCCTGGTGGTGCAGCTAGCCACTGTGGCCTCAGTGCGAGTTCGATCCCCAGTCCCGGGGGTGACCCACATGCCGTGGCAGACCCCTCCTGACC
>NW_004567106.1:7020553-7029351 GCF_000260355.1 Condylura cristata | reverse complement strand
AGTCCAGTGCATTTCCTTCCTCCCATTGTTTTTGATCCCATCCCCCACTCCACCCCCACAAAATGTCTCTGGTGTATGGCTGTTCATTGTTATCATTATTTTCTCGCCTGTTCTGTTATATTCCTGCTATGAGAGAAACCAATCAGTATGTTTCCTTTTCTTGCTGCTTATTTCACTAAGCATCTTTTCCAGCTCCATCCATGTTATACTCTATTTTCTTAGGAAGCATTATTCCAAGCCATTCAGTGGTTTAGCCAATATTATAAAGGTGTGTGTGTGTTGGAGGGGGGATTATTGGTCTAGGAGTAGAAATTTATCTACTATAATCTAACACAGGAAATAATCACCTACATTTAAAAGGTATTTTAACTCTGTGAGCTGCAAAATGGCAGATGTTAACATATAAACTTAGACTTATTAATATTAACTTAATAACTATGTTATGAACAATAATACCAGTGAGTGAGAATGCAATGTGAAATGATATGGAGTTTCTGCTCTCTAGTTCTCAAAGACTAGCAGAGAAGGCAGATATTTGAACCTGATACTTTGATGAATCCTTCAGGAAGACAATACTATATGAATGGAGGTTGGTGTGAGAAGGCTGAAGCTTCTCTAAACCTGGTCCTGTGGCTTCCAGCAAGTAGGCAGTGTTTGCTGATTGAGGGCCAAGATGCACAAAAACAGAGTGGAGTGCTACCCAGGTCACCGGTCTGCACGGTAGGGACATCAACCAAGAGCAGAGCCAAGGAAAAGCCCAGAGATGTTAGAAAGCTTTTTACTGTGTGGTGTGGCTCACAGTCAATTTTGTACTCAGAAGCCAAGAAAATAAAGTATCAGTCAAGTAAAATATGTTGGTTTCCATCAGACATTAACCAATGGGTAATTTAAGGTCTACAGTAAAATCTTTTCATAAAAAAATAAAAACAACTGGAAACAGCAGTGTTCAGAAGGTAGGAACTCCAGAATTGACCTAAATTGTTGCTAATTTTCATCCCCATTAAAAGCAAAGCATATTTCTGATGTGACTGTTTGTTTTGCTGTGCCAGGACAGATGACCCAATACTTCTACTAAATATTGACACAGCCCAACCTACTCATGTTTATGTAGAAGGGTTTAGAATATGAAACTTAGTGACTGGGATAACTTGTGAGTTGCACTGCATTTCCAAACCTTGCATACTCTCTCAGGTGCCTTTCGAACAGAATAAAGGGGGGGGGGATGTCTTTCTTCAAGGGGTTGTTTTTCAGTATTTCTTTCTGCCTGTGCTTAAAATTCTGTGCTAAATGAATGGCCTTAAATGAAATGTCAAGCTGTTGAGAGGCCTTTTCTTTTTTTTTTTTTTTAAGATTTATTTATTTATGCATACAGAATTGGGATACAGGTTAGAGGTGAAGGGGGAGGTGAGAGGATTCAGCAGAAACAGAGTGGGGAGCAGAACAGGCAGATGGCTTGCAGTGCTGCGTCCTAATCCACTGCACCACCAGGGAGGCCCCCTCCCCCCCCATTGAAAAAAAGATTATGCATACAGAACTGGGGTATAGGCCAGAAGTGCAAGGGGTGGTGAGAGGTTTCACCAGAGACAGAGTGGGGAGCAGAACAGGCTGATTGAGAAAGTACACTGCTGAGGGGAGCAGCGGGCAGGTCAGGAGAGGTCTGCTGCGCCATGTGGATCACTTCCATCATGGGGATCCAACTCATGATCAAGTGGCTTTAGCTTCTTAGTGCTGTGCTTTAACCTGCTGCGCCACCAGGGAGAGCCCCCCCCTCTATATTTTTTTTTCTTAAACAATAAGAACAGCGGGATTTGGAAGAGGACATAAATTTCATGTCTACAAACTCCAGTGGATTTGATCCGTAACATATTTAAAGCCTCGACTGACCTATTTGGCGGACACTTGCCCTATCCAGATCTGAAAGAGTAGGACAATGTTCCAGGGGCTTAAAATGAAAACTTCCGGTTACTAGGAAACCTGAAGACAAGTTGCACCACTTTAAGGGCTTTGTAACAATCATTCATCAACGCTAGACAAACTCACTGCAACTTGGCCAAATCTGAAAACTTGCCATCAGACCCCAACCTTAGGACAAACTTAATAGCCCAGCATAACCCCTGAGCGCCTCGCGAAAGCCTTCCTTAGGAGACCCGGGCTTGGGGCCTCGGGCAGCTACAGCGGAACTAAGTGCTTGGCGGGCAGCGGCGCTTGGAGGTGGCAGCTCTCGAGGGCGCAGAAAGGGCGCCGGGAGCCGCGCTGGTCCCGCAGCTACGCTCGGGAGCCCGCGGCCGCGCTCCCGCCACACCCCTCCCGAGGTACCAGGCGGCGCCCCCTCGCAGGGGCCCGCGGAGGTGCCGAGCAAGCGGCGAAGCTGAGGGTGCCAGGGACTCACCCACTCGTCGGCGGGACCTGCTGGTAAGTGGCGGCCGCAGCTGCTGCGAGGTGGTGCTGGTCCCACGCGGCGCCCAAGTCGCCTGGAGCTGGCCTGGAGCTGAACCGGCTGGCAGGCGGCCGACCCCGCCTCTAGTGCGGGGCCTCTCCTGCGCCACCTGCCGGTGCCCGGCATCCGTGCGGCTTCTGGCTCGGATGACAGTCCCGGGGTCCTGGTGGCGGAACATCGATTTCTCCACCAAGCCTGATCAGGTGGCTTTATGTTTCCTTTCCAATAGCCCTGTTCTCTGCCCTGTGCATTCCCCCGACCTCCCGCGCTTGCCTTAGTTTAATCATCCAAATACCCAACATTTGTGCACTCTGGAGAGTTTTGGTGCCCACCTGTAGGGATTATTAAACACCAGTTTGGGACCCGCTCCCAGGTTCCTTTTAGGGAGATCTGAAATTGGGCTGTCTTCTCTTAGTTCTCACAGAGGCGAAGGCACTCAGCTCACACTTTGAGATGCACGACCTTAGAAATTAGCTGGCACATTTCAAACATCACAGTAATTCTGTGAAGTGGCTGCTTTTACCATTCAGGAATCGGAATTTAAATCTCGAGGGTGACTTGTCTTCTAAATTGTCCAAATCTTGTGCTCTGAATCTTGTGCAGACCCGTTCCTCAGCGGGACAAACACTGCCACACTCCATACGCCCTCATCTTCCTTCCCAGCCAAGCGCCCCAAACCTAAAGCACAGTTACTCTCAGGCTTTAAAAAGTTTCATATATTTTTTTTTCTTTTAAATCTGAGGGGAGTAGAGAGAGTGGGGTTTGGTTTTACTCTTTAAAACTGAAACCAGCCTCAGGGTAGGCTCAAACCCAAATTGCAACATCCTGGGATTGGGTGTACAATATTCCCAACACTAGTCCGATTAGAAAATACGGATGAAAATAAACATTTCAACCACATTTTCCATGAATTATTCATTTCTCATAGCTAGGGGATCTGAAAGTTTATATTTCCATATGCTTTTAGTAGTCATTGACTTTCCCCGTGGTCATGTTAGAGCCTTTTGAATGTTAAGTTACTATGGACTGATACCTTGCGGTAGGAATAGAATCTTAGACTTTTCATTCTAATGCAACCAGAATACAGTCATTTAAAAAGCCTTAGAAAACTAATCTCTGTGTGGAGCACAGACTCCAAAGCATTAAGCTGACTTATTAAATGTGTCTAGTTATTGTTGAATTTTTAAAGTGATCAAGAGTCTTAAATGGTGAAACAAAGCAATATGCACGCATTCTTTAAAGATTTCATACCTGTTTTCTATATGAAGAATGCAAGGATATACTATATTAATATAAACTGGATAGCAAATGTCACTCAAAACTGCTTTCTGTCTTCTAGCCAAAATGTTTAAAATGAAGCCCAAAATATTTTTGTTTAATAATTAGACTAACAGTTTTGTTTTTCACTCCTTCCAACATTTTTTTTTGTTTAACATTTTAGTCTGATGAATAAATACAGTATTCAAAGTAAAATGATAGGAAATATATGGTTGTTTACTACTTAGGTTGTTTATATTATAAAGGCAACACAGTACTGAATTTAAAAACATGATATTAAAGAATTTTTATTGAATTATCAGGAGTTAATATTACTGATGAAATTTCTGCATTTTTGATTTCTTTGGACAAATATAAACCAAAGACATCTGAAAATGTTCTGAGTCAGTCACAAAATTTTCAAAACCAGTATGGCTTGTGAGAAATAATGTCATGCTATTACATATATTGAAAATAGCATTGCTCCTTTGAGTAAGACTACCAAGGCCAGAGGATTTTAAAATAGGAATTCATCTGTAAATTACAAATAAACAACTCATTTGGAAATTTTATAATACACTTTATAAGAAAGAATACTAGCAAGAATTGTTCTACTTTGTTGCTTGGGGTGGAATATTAAGCTAGTGATTTTCCACTAACATGTCACTGGGAAATCATTGTAATTTAGAATCAATAAGTTCTTTTACCTGAGCAATCTAATTTTAGAACTTAATGAGATTGTCATTTAAGAAGTAAACAATACACTAGTGTGAAAGATAAAATAAAAATGATTATACTAATAGAGATGATCACAATGTGTAATATAGAATAAGTTGAAAATGGATGAAAAGAACTCTCCAAAGTTTTTCTCCTTGGGATATCCAACTCCTAAGGGCACAAATAACGATCAACATTATTTCCAAATCTATCTCTTACTGTATAAGAATGGTCAGACTTATAATAATAAAAGGCAAAATCACATACTTTCAAGGAGAAGTAGTCTGTCAAAGTGGCTGTTTTGGCATGGTTTGAATTAAAGCGTGTCTGGTCTAATTGATTCTACTAAACTCATGACTAATTCTCTTCATTTGCTTAAGATCTGCTGATGAAGTAATGTTCAGAGGTTGTGGTCAGTTTGTCTCCAGTATGTGTGTGTAAAAGTGGTTGGGGGTAGAGAGAATAGCTACTTGTGGGATTTGATTCAAGTTTCTTCTTTATCTTTCCCTCAAACTAAGACCTTTATTATTCACTTGATAACGTAGTTAATAGTCAACATCAATTGTAGATGGTTTATTTTGAGGCCCACAGGTCAAACTCTGCCCTATTACTACTTTAATGATGCTCAAAATTTTATGACTAAATGTTTTTTTTTTTAATAGATTTATTTATTTATGCAGACAATAACTGGGCACAGGCCAAAGATGCAGGGAGTGAGAGGGTCCACCAGAGACAGAGTGGGGAGCAGAAGAGGCAGATTGATGGAAATACATGCTGAGGGGAGCAGCGGGCTAGACAGGAGTGGTCTGCTGCACCATCTGGGTCACCTTCATGGTGGGAGATTGAACTTGTGTTGCAGTGGGTATGGATAGCTTCATATCACTGTGCTTTAACTTGTTGCACCACTAGGACAGGCCTGTTCATTTGCCATTAAATCTGTTTTATCTATCAAAAGGCTAAAGTTCCTGGAAATTGTACCACTGTAAGCCTTACCAATTATTTATATGCTACTATAAATAAATAATTCAGTACTCTTTGGGAAAGTTTGTTCTGGCATATAGAGTAAAAGACTTACATTGGAGGTGGCCAAGAGGGCAGATCTCACCATCTTCATAATATTACTTAAATTATGCAATTTCTTCTTTCCTTACATGTTTGTGTCACATGATACATGGTAGAGAAATAAACTATCTGTTTTAAAACCTGTACTAAATGATTTATTTCTTAGATTATGTATTAGTCATTCTTTTTAATGTTTTAGGCTCCCATCTATTTCAAAACAAACATTTTTTTCATTGAGATATAAATTAATATATATCATTTTATTTTTTTAGGCATATAACATAATTTAATATTTATATATATTACAGAATGATTGCCAAGATAATTCCAGTAACATGTTACCATGTGTAATTACAATTTTATTCTAGCAGTGAGACCTTTTAAGAGGTACTCTCTTATTACCTTTTGAATATGCAGTACAATATTAACTTTAGCCATCATACTAGGTATTATATTTACATTATTTATTGTATATATGGAAATTTCTAACCTTTGACCCACTTCCACCAATTTTTCCTGTCCCCTACCCCTTTCTCTGTCAACCTCTGATTTGTTCTATGTGGTGATAAGTTATTTGTTTGTTTGTTTTAGATTCTACATATAGTGAAGATGATACAGTATTTGTATTTCTGTCTGACTGTTTCCCTTAGCATAATGCCCTTAAGGTCCATTCATGTTGTCACAAATGACAAGACTTTATTATGAGTGAGTAGTATTCCATTGTGTGTGTGCATGTACATATATATATCTTTATCCATTCATTCATTAATGGACACTTAAGTTGTTTCTGTAGCTTGGTTATTATAAGTTTCTGTAGCTTGGTTATTGTAAGTAATGTGTCAATGATTATAATGATGTAAATATCTCTTTGAATTAGTATTTTCATTTTCTTTGGATAAATACCTAGACCATGTGTTAGTTCTAATTTTAATTTTTTGAGTGGCATCTATAATGTTTCTATATTGGATACCCCAATTTACATTAACACCAACAGTATACAAGGGTTCTCTTTTCTCTACTTCCTCACCAACATTAATTTTTTAAAATCTTTTCAGTAATAGCCATTCTAAAAGATTTGAGGTGCTATCTCAATATATTTGTGATTTGTACTTCTCTGATGATTAGTGATGTTGAGCACCTTTATATATGCTTGTATGTTTTCTTTTGGTCACTTGTATATTTTCTTTGGAAAAAAGTTAGTGCAGATCAGCTCATTTGTTAATTTTTTTTTTTTTTGGTCTACTGAGTTATAAATTATCTTCTTTAAACCATTCTGTCTTGGTCCTTTTTGTTATAGTACTTTAGTACATATCCTCGCTTGTTTGATATTATATTTTCTGAATTTTAAACTCTGTGTTTATATATTACATGTATTTGTTATCACTACTAACATGTGAATTATAGGAAAGCAGAGCTTATGCCATTTTAACCTTTATCTTAGAAATTGATAGAATATATTTACTGTAATTGTTTGTATAATATAACTCTAACCATAGTTGTACACATGTATAGCATATATGTTCATATGTGGTGAGGAGCTGATAAATATTGATGAAGATTATTGGGAAAAATTTAAGGAGGAGCAAATGGTCAACTATGTCAAGTGTTGCTAAAAAATCATAAAACATAGAAAATAAAGATTCCTCAATAAATGTTGGGCCCGACGCTTAATAGGACTTTTCTAATTGTGTGGGAACAATTACTGAATGCTTCAAGGAAGAATTGGGGAAGGAGAGAATGAGTGAGTAAAGAGAATGACTCTGGCCTTCCCATAAAGTTGAATAAGAAAGGAAAGAGAATTGGAGCAAGCAGTTACAGAATCATTGTGTAAGGGTGACAGAGCTTATATTATTCTTATTGGGTAGAGGAAAAGAACTGTGGAAGGGGATTTTGAAGATATATGAGAAAGACTGATGGAGTAAGATGCCAGGAAAAAGTAAATGGAGATGGAAATCACAATACTGTGAAAAGATTATATTTGATTGAAAGTAGGAATACCTTTCTCATGGGTTGGGTAAGTGAGTTAAAATGTACCCAGCCTTGTAGGTGGGAGGGAAGGATAATGAGTGAGTTTATATCTTATGAGAGTAGAGACCAAGTGAAGGAGATGGAGGTTCCCTTTTTGAGACTGCAAAAATTTAGAACTTACTCCCTTCATTCAAAGTATATAAAATTTAGTTGACTGAAACAGGGAGACAAGAAATATGAATATTTGAGTCATTAGGGAAAAAATGCAGAATTAATCTTATTATCCAAAAACTGGGTAATACAATATTACTGGGGTGCCTCACATTCATAGCAGCAGTGGAGGAAATAAGTTCGATTTAAGGGTTAGGAGGATACAATGGATGTTTTGAACTTAGCTACAGAAAAATGAAAGATTTCTCATTGGTACAAAGAAAGGGAAAAGTTTCGCCTTTTTTTTTTGCAAACCACAGGTGATATATATGGATTACATTTTCCTTTTATCTAGCATTATGTTTATGTTTACAAATAACTTGATAAACTTGATAAACTTAGTGTTCCCTGAGAACTACTCTTGTTTGGGATAACCAGAAAATTTATTGTTTTTAAATTGAAAACTTAAAATTTTTTTTTTTATTGAGGTAACATTGGTTTACAACATTGTGTAAGTTTCAGGAATATCGCTTCCATTTTTGATGAATATATATACCATACCATGTCCTCATACCCACAGCAAAGGTCTAGTTTTTATCCACTGTGCCCATGCTATCTGTTCTAACCTCTTCTCTCACCCCTTCCCTGCCGTCATTCCTTTCTCTTTGGTAATCAGCATTGTGCTGTCATAATCTAAGGTTTTCTTTATATTCTATAACTTAGTGAGATCATATGGTATTTCTTTTTTACCGATTAGCATAATACCTTTAAAATCCAGTCCTGTAATAAACAACAAGATTCCATTCTTTTTATGATGAATAATGTTTCATTGGCATTTGTGTGTTTATGTTTGTATATATACATATATGCATGTATATATACATATATATGTTACATTTTCATTCATTTATCAGTTTAGACTTAGTTCCCCTATCACTCTGTTGAGTAGCCATTCTTAGAAGAGTGAAATGACAGCTCATTGGTATTTTGACTTGCATTTCTCAAATAATAAGAGAAGTTGAACATCTTTTCATGTATCTGTTGGCAAAATATAGTTTAGCTCCTTTGCCCATGTTTTGATTAGGTTGTTGGTTTTTTCATTGCTGAGTTGTTTACTTATATTTTGATTGTTGATTGACCCCTTGACTGATAGGTGGTTTGCAAATATCTTCTGTTCAGTAGGATGCCTTCTCATTTTTTTTTTTTC
>NW_004567106.1:6991647-7019665 GCF_000260355.1 Condylura cristata | reverse complement strand
TGTTTGAAGATGTGCCATTCTCACTGGGCTGAGGTGGTATCTCATTGTGGTTTTAGTTTGTGATGCCTTCTCATTTTAATGATGATTTATTTTGCTGTGGAGAATTTTTTTGGGTGGATGTAGTTTCATTTTAAGGTTTTTAAATTTTTGACTTGTGTTTTATTAATAAGGAAATTGCTAATATCATTTGTAATTTCTTAAAGATCTCTTCTAGGTGAACGTCTTAAAGTATTGACTTCTCTCTTTTGTAGTCATTAGCAGAGAACTTTCGAGGCCTGTCCTTGGTTCTGCCTTTTCTGTTCTGACTAGCTCCTCGCAAATCCCTCATTTGTGACTTGATACCTCTATGATTGCCCTTTTTTGATTAAGCTCTAATAAGTCCTAGAACTTGACTATTTTTCCTACTGATTCATAGCTGCAGAATCCTTAATGATTCAGCACAAGTTTCACAGGGGAATGGTTAGTTAATTCAATAAAAAACAGAAATAGGTCTGCGGGAAGTAGGGTGAATTTTTTTTTAAAAAGATTTATTTATTTATGCATACAGAACTGGGGTACAGGACTGAGGTGCAGGGGTGATGAGATGATTCCCTACACACAGAGTTGGGAGAAGAACAGGCCAATTGATGAAGTACACTGTTGTTGAGGAGAGCAGCGAGCTAGATAGGAGAGGTCTGCCAGGCTATGTGGCCCACCGCCCTGGTACGGGATCAAATTCGTTCTACAGTGGCTGCGGAGAGCTTCATAGTGCTGTGCTTTGACCCGTTGCGCCACCGAGGAGAGCCAAGAAGTGGGGGGACTTTTAAGTACTATTTCCATTTGAGATGGTAGGGCTCTTTCTCTAAAGGAAATTGACTCTTCTATTATTAAACAGGGACATTGAGAGCTCAGACTTGACTGCTTCTGTCGAGCTGGATTTGTTGTTCAGCTGCTGTGCATTGTGGCCACAAGGTGGCCCCAGAGCCCTTTCCAGTAAAAATGAACTTATGCAGGGGCCTCTGGTGCTTTTTCTACTTAGGTTACTTTACTGGACTTCCTCAAACTCAATAGAAAGAAGGATGGCAGTCTTTGTGATATTATGATGTTTGAGCATATTTCAAGGTTTAAATAATTTTCACAAGATTTCACGTGACTATCGGTTTCTGTGTGCATATACGTCTATATGTGAGATCCTCTGCTGATTTTCTCATGTGTATACATATGTGTGCATCTTCTTAGCGTATGTTTTATTATTTATGGTCTGCATTATTTGTGTTTAACATTTATTGAGTACTTACCATGTTAAACATTTAATATAAATTTATCTATTCCTTATAAACTCCTTTGCAAATAGGTGCTTTATATCATATTACAATGAGAATATAGAGATTTAGAATAAGTAATTTGCTCCAGAATACAAGCTCTTTTTACCCTTTACAGCCACAGTGTAATGTTTCTCATAATTCCTTTGATTTTCTCATGGCATAAAGGAATACCAGTCATTTACACTCAATTGATTAGAAAGGAAAGAAAGTTCATGTGCCCAAAATGTTTCTTTGGTTCCTGACCTGTTGATTTTCTTTTTGTAAATGTGAAAATCTTGTCTTTGATCAAAAGAAACCTATCACAACCAACATCTATTTTGCTGAAGAAGCCTTAAACCTATGCAGATTATGACAGGAAAGCAGCTAGAGAAATCTTCCCCCCCCCCCCCCCCAAGCAGCTTCATCATCACATTTAAACCTCAGAAATCATTTAAGGGATTTGCTTAAGAATCACGAAAGCAGCAGTGAACTGAGACATTGTGAGGTCGCTCCTTTATTCCTTATATTTTTGTTGCCATCATTTTACCACTGTTCTTTTATGTTAATCAGGTTATTTGCAATGGTCAAGGACTGTATTCAAGACATTAAAAGATTATTCTATGATGTACATAGGAATGTAGCATTCATAGTTAGCAGTGAAGGAAAAACTGTTTTCTTAAGTGTCATTCTTCTGATCTGTAAGATGAGAAAATAATTTTGCCTATTTCATAATAGGCAAAGTGTATGGCACTACACTTAAAGTGTAAAGTGTATGTCATATTGGTTACTGGAGAATAAGGGATGAATGTAAGTATGGAATTGGTAGGAGGAAGGAAAAAGCACTGAAAACATGAGGGGCAGAAGAAGGGAGGACCCTAGCTGCATACATATCTGAAAACTTGGTAGTTCTTTAGCTCTGATTACAACCAAGCAGAAAACCATAGAATTTCTGGCAGGAGACTTAGCAATCATCTTACTTAACCTTGTTGTAGCAAAGGAAAATGGATTAGGAGACTTACTCAAGGCCAGCTAGCAGTTTCAGGTCTAGAGTCTAAGACTTAGGTTCAGGTGTTGTTTTTATCACCACTCAGATTGTTTTATGTTAATTAGCTTATTTGAGAGCATGAAATTGAGATAGTTTTTATAAATATTATCTGAACTCATTTTAGAGCCTTGAGTTGCTGAAATATAATGTTATATTGAACAGAGGGAGGGTAAGGTGTTATAACCTTAAATCAAAACAAAAAACAACATTTACACTTAGTTCTCCTTGGCATAGTATTCTCAAGTTCATGTGCATTCAATATATCTCTTCCTAGAAAGGCTACATGTAATGTGATTTTTCCCCATTATGGGAGAATTATGGCTTCTTTAGTGTGTGACCTCTTCAAGATGTTTTCTATTATCTCTACTTATGATATAACCTCAGAGAGTCTTCTTTCTCAATAAGCTTAAAAATAAAAGTAGCAGTAACTTGGTTTTATGGGCTAATATATTTTCAATAGAGTTATGCTTCCTGAGCTTCCCTTAGTGGGAATCTTCCTTTTGTAAGTATATCTAGCCATCTTTTATTTACATGTCTCCTGGACAAAAGCAAGGGAGCAGGAGTCTACTGACTGCTTTCTCAAATTTTATTTTTTAAATGTTTTAAATATATTCATCACATCATCCTTCATTTTTGTACAATATGCGATTTCCCATGAAACTCCCACCACCAGTTCCCCCCTGCACCATCACCATAGTCCCTTGTGCTCTTCCCACCCCTGTCCTGGTCCTTCACCCTCCTCCTCCCCTACAGACTCCAGAGAGTCTCGAGTTGCCTGGTGATTTTGATTTTTACTTTATTATAGTTACTTTTTTTTTTTCTAATTCCTTTTTGTTTTCTCTATATTCCTCTTATAAGTGAGACCATTCAATATTTTTCTTCTTCTTTCTGGCTTATTTCACTGCGCTTTCTCAGAATTTAGAGGCTGCCAGATAGAATTATCCTTTCCTTTCAAACTACATTGAAAAATTTCACTTGTAGTCTCAGACATAGGGTAGTAGCTCTACTATTTTCTGGGTTAATTTGATATGTTGCGAATGAAATTATTCATTCCAATTTTCCAATAAGTATCTTTAAAAAACATTACCCTCTCTCACTCATAATTACATCAATATAGGTGGAGATTAACATTGGATTATATTCTTTTTTGACTATTACAAAAGTTTATTTAGCAAAACTGTTTGAAAAAAATGTCTTTCACCCATTTTTTTTGTATCTTATTAAAAAGATGCTGTGGAGAGGAAATATGTGGATGTAATTGATTTCTCTGGTGAACAAAGCCAATGTTTATATTCAGTTAAAGGCTTCTAACATGATGGCACCATTTCCTTATACGACTACCATTCCAGTATTGGCTGCCATCTCCTTATATTCAGCTATCACAAGATTCATAAAGGGAATCCTATAGTATTCCTTAGGCAAGTCTGCTACCATTCAATTTCACTAATAATGCCTTGTCCATATTTTCTTTCATCAGGGGAATGAGATTTGCTCATGGTGTCTACTCAGTAGCTCAAAGATACTTTTACTTATAATGGCATTTAAAACATATTTTTTTGTGAGTTCCAATGACACAAAATATTATTTATATACTTATTGAATGAAATGTGGACTTTGTAGAACAGAAATAAAATAAGAATGAATGGTAACTCCACCAACCAAATCAAGCTGGCCTGTTGAGAATTTGTTCTGCCCCTTTCCAGAGAAAGATGTTACATGGGGATAGGATTACACAATATATTGCTGCTTTTTAGTCACATAGTCATTAATCAATTTCTTGAAATCTCAGAAGAATATTTTATTTAAAGGTGGTATGGTACAGTGGGAAATAGGGAGTTTGAAAATAAAATAATTTTCTTTCTGATGAAAACTATTGGACATGTCATTATCTTACAGGGTTCCAGAGGTTTTGCAGACACGGAATTCAAAGATTTGAAAGTGTTTGAATGGAAGAAACCAAGAGATAGGGTGTAAAGAAGGAAGGAGAAGGAAAATACTAGTTTTATTCCAAAGTCAAGGATAGTATTCAAGTGGAACTGAGTGTGTTGACTGAGTTTATGTGGCTTAACCTATTGACACATCTGTTTTTTGTCAGTGATATCCTAAAAGACTTGTAGCTTGCCAATTTTTGCCTCTCTAAACAAAGCTAGCTACAATAAACATCAGTGTACTGGAATTTTTAGTCACTGGCACTTTCATTTTTTTGTGATAGTTGTCCAAGGGTGAGCTTTCTGGGCAGAGGTTGCCTGAAATGTAAATTTAATTGTAATGGTAGATTACTTCTTAAAAACACCCTTAATAACAAACATTTCTCCTAGCAGTTCCTTCTCCTGGCAGACCCAACAATACTACATGTTAGCAAACAAGTAACTTGCAAATCTGATATGTGTATATGTATGTAAGTTCATAATATGGCTACTTTAATTTCTCTCTACTCCAAAATTATAGCATGTCTTCAAAGATTATTTGCTAATTAAAAAAAAAGATTTATTTATTTGTGCATACAGAACTGGGGTACAGGCTAAAGGTACAGGGGCAGTGAGAGGATTCACCCGAGACAGAGTGGGGAGCAGAACAGGTGGATTGGCCTAAAATACACTGCTGAGGGAGCAGCGGGCAGGTCAGGAGAGGTCCCCTCCTGGCTGGGATCCAATTTGTGCTGCAGTGGCTGTGGAGGCTTCATAGTAGTGTACTTTAACCCCCTATGACACCAGGGAGGGCCCCATTTACTAATTCTTTACTAACTTTGTGAGGATATCTTTTGCCATGTAACATTTTACTTTTATAAAGTCAACTTTTAAAAGAAAGTTATTTATAATTATATGTATATTCTAGACATGTTAAAAGGATTTCATTAATTATTCATTTGTCTTTAATCCATTTAGAATTATTTTTTAAATCAACATAATGTGGGGGTATAATTTTATTTCTTTTCACATTGTCATTTGTGTCTATTTTTGCCCTACAGAATTAAATTTTTTTTAATACTTAAATGTCCATATGTAGTGGTTGTCTATTTGCATTTGGCTTTTTTTGGTATGTTTTACTATTTTTTGGGAAAGATTTATTTACTTATGCATACAGAACTGGGGTACAGGCCAGAGGTGCAGGGGCAGTGAGAGGATTCACCAGAGACAGTGGGAAGCAGAACAGGCAAACCGATGAAGTACAATGCTGAGGGGAGCAGCAGGCTAGTGGGGAGAGGTCTGCCATGCCATGTGGTCACATCCGGGACCTGGATTGAACTGAGGCTGAAGTGGCTTTAGCTTCTTAGTGCTGTGCTTTAACCTGCTGTGCCACCAGGGAGGGCCCACTATTTGTTTTGTAACCATGTCAGCATCAAATTGATTTGAATATAATGGCTTATAGTATATTTTAATATCTGATAAGGAAAATCCTCAGTTACTCTTGCTTTACTCTATTTTTGTGTTTCGATTTTATCAAATAATGTATGCATACGGTTTAACAGTACAATAGTTTTGTGCCGTTTTCCCCCTTCCAAATACTGTGCCAGGGAATGATCAAGGCCAGGGGAGAGCTGCAGGAAGGGAAGCAGGGACCAAGCAGAGATGCTTACACCAACACTCAGAGCAGGGGGGTGGTGGCCGGGACATCCTAAGTGCAGAGCCAGAGCAACGCCAGTGACCAGCAGCTCTTAAGAAACAAAAATATGAAACTGTGTCATTACAAACCCTCTTCCCCAAAGAGGAAACAAAGACTAACACAAAACCTCAACAAATAAAAAATCCCTTGAATCCTGCAGATGGCCACTCATTTGCGTCCCTTGCTAGCAACAGGAGCTGTGCTCTTAATGCTGCTTTCACTTCAGATAACGATTTTGCTTTGTTTGCCCCAAATAAACTTTTTTCTTTGATCATATAAAAGCTTATTTTTACATCATTTTGTGCCTTTTTCCATCCCAGTTGTAATCTGTGGGCTTCCCATCACCAAATCACTGTGTGCTATCATCATAGTCCAGTGCACTTGCCACTCCCCACCGTTTTTAATCCCACTCCCCATTCCACCTCATAAAATGTCTCTGGTATACAGTTGTTCATTATTATTATTACCAAATAAACTTTTTCAGTGCACACTCCACTGTCTTTTCTCCTGCTTTCACCGTGGCCCCTGTCTGCACGTCCCTTCTGCAGTCTGGGGAAGCCCAGGACTCTGGGGGAAGAGACGTGTTGCTGGTTTTCAATACCAGCTGTCCTGTTGGCTTCTGCCTCCTTTCTCTCTTTCAGAGGCAATAAGTAAATAATTTGCAAGTCTTATTTTATATTGAATTTGGCATTGATATCCCATTATGACAGGTTAGAATTTAGCTCTTTCCACACCCCCTCTCCCTCACAGACCCTACCTATCCTTGCATTTTTTGGTTGATGTATACTGTAAGATGTATACTGTAGTTTGGTTATAATCTGCTTTAATTTTTTTAACTCTATAACTCCATTCATAGCTGAGATATTTGATATACTATGATTAGTTTTCCTTTTCTAAATAACTTTTAATTTCCCCAAAGATTAATAATGATCTGATTTCTGTTGCGTACTCCGTTTTTCATTCACTTACCATTAATTCACTTTTGCACTTGGCAAACAATTGTTTAAATCTCCTCCTAAGATGATTTGATGCATCAGGGATTCGATTAATCTTGAAGGAAGCTAAATGTTTTCTGATTGCTTCTGTCTGGGCTCCTTGCCCTACTCCTGATGAACTGTTTTCTGTGATCATCGTTCACCATCACAAGGAGATTCTTTTTCTCTTTCTTTCCCCTATATTTGAGTTCCTCTTTCATATATCTCAAGGCTTTTCTTTCTTGATTAGCTACTTTGTTGAGGTCAATCATAATCTTCATTAGATTCCCAAGAAAGAGGCTATGAGGATCTAAGGATCAAATTGACACTTTGCATGTATGAAAATTTTAACTTTAACCTTATGCCTGATAGTTTGCTTGAGTATAGTGTTTTAGGTTGGGTATTGTTTTCCTTCAGAATTTTCAAAATACTGCTACATTTTTTCTAGATTGTCATGTTGCTTAGAGAATTTAGAATCAACCAAATTCCTTATGTTTTTTGTTATCTGTTTTATCTCTGTAGAAACTACTTGCTCTTTGATTGCTTCTGGTATTCAGAAAATTGAACCTTCTTATGGTCCTGTATTCTCTAACTTTTTAATTGAAGTAACATTGCAGTATTAAGTTTCAAGTATTCATTATCATAAATCAATATCTGTATGTACTACAGATGGCTCACCTCTAAAAGTCAAATTCTATTCTTCACCATATACACACCCCTTATATCTGATTTTTTCCATCCCTTTCCCCCTCTGGTAATCAATAATTTGGTACTATAAAAGTTTACTTTTGTTTTATTTATTTCATTTGTTTGTTTGATTCCTCTGTATACTACCTATGAGTGAAACTATAGTGTACGTCTTTATCTGACTTACTTCACTTAAGTTAATAGCTTTGGGTTTATCCATGTTGTTGCAATGACAGAATTTCATCTTTCTTTTCTATAGTTGAGTAATATTCCCCTGTTTATATATACCATAACTTCTTTATCTAGTCACTTTCTGATGGACATTTAGATTGTTTCCAACTCTTAGCTATTATAAATAATGCTGAAGTGAACATGGTAGTGCACATATCTCTTCAAATTAGTGCTATGTATTTATATAAATTCACAGAAGTGGGACAACTGGATCATGTGGAACCTCTATTTTTAATTTTTTGAGGACTCTCCTTTCATTTTCCATAATTTACATTCTCTTGCACTTATTTCATCCTGAATTTTAGGAATTTGTTGCATATTTGTAATATGGGACTATATCAAGAAGATCAAGTTTGACTAAACTTTAGTTTGATAGTCTTTCTGACTATAGACCTGACTTCCCTTTTCTTTGAACATTTACTTTTGAAAACTTAAAATTTGATGCTCCTTTGCAATGTATCTCTTTTTAAAACTGTTTTGCCTCCTAAGATGATCGGATGCACCAGGGATTCTACTAATCTTCAAGGAAGCTAAATGTTTTCTGATGCTTCAATCTGGGCTCCTTGCCCCCTATCCCTGATGAATTATGTTTTCTGAGATCATCTTTCACCATCACCAGGAGATTCTTTTATTCTGCCCTCCTCCCCCCCTTGCAGGGCAGGATTTTATTTCTCAAGGACTTGAGAAACATTCCTTTGAAATTCAGTTATCAAGAAAGGCCCTATTCTTATATCCCATTCTCTGTGGTGATCTAACTTTGTTAGGCTGGTTCCTCCAAGCCTCCAAGTTATGTAACTACTTCTTGTCATAAAACACAAGAAAATTGACTTTTTTAGGGGGTAAGGCCAATTATATGCACAAATAACTTATCACCCCCCAGGCAATTGAGACTGATCATCTATTGTTTCCACCTATTGTGGGATTTGGCTCAGAATTACTTCTGGCCTCTTTATTTATGAACAATATATATTTGCCTGTTAATCTTTGGCACAATATTTGCTGTGACAGAGTTTATGTCCTGTCATTCTGGAAAATCTCATTTCTTCACTCCTGGTCTCTTCATTGTTTTTCTTTGTGATCATCCAAAGTCCCAGGCTTTTTGTTGTTTGTCATTTCTTGTGGCTCTGCCATCTCTGGGTACCTTGGAATCTTCTTCTGGATCTCTGAACCTGACCAGCAGATAATAGAAGACAGGGAAGATCACCTTGGGAGTTTTTTATATGCAGGATTATAACTGTTATAAATTATTACATTCATATCATGTTTATCAAATTCAGTTATATATAGTAATAGTTTAATGTAGGGCAAGTTGGGAGAATATAATCTTCCAGGAGGACAATAAAGGACTTTGTAAGCATAAAAAGAATTCACAACTGGTTACTATATCCAGTTATACATTTATTGTTTCTATATATGTTTGTTTATATATGTTTTCTGTGAGGTCTAGATGACGCTACTTGTGAATCATTGTTATATGAACAAGGAAGAAAAGGGATCTGCTCTTTCAACCTCCTTGGTGATGGTGGAACAGGGACAGGATAAACAAAGAACATTCTTATTCAGAAAAGGAAAGGATGGGAGATATACAGCAATCACCTATCCATATTTACAAAGACCTTTTAACCTGGTGGAGGGCATGTGCCTTGTTTGACAGTTGATTCAGCTCTCAGTGAGATGAGGTTTGTGGTCAAAGTTCCTCTTATTATTCTAATTTAATGTAGCCCTCCTCCAGGGGAGACTTCAGCCTCACTGTCAAGTTCTGATATTTTCACAATGATTTCTTGTCTTTTTTTTAGTGTGTGTGTGTGTGTGTACACACACATGTACATATGTATACGCACATATACATACATGTATATACATATGTACATATTTGTGTACACATATATGGTTTTTACAGTATTATCCACTTTTGTATAATGCTTGATTTCTCAGGTGTAGTCCCATAAAATTCCCACCAAGTCACCCATAAACTATCATCATAGTCTCTTCTCACTCCTATTTTGATCCTTCTTTCTCCCCTTTTCTGGCTGAATGTCTGATTTAAAATTTGCCTGCTAGTTTGTCTCCCCCCCATCTTTATTTGTTTCTCATATATCTCATATATATATGTATATATATAAATATATATATACATACATATATATACATATATATATAAAACTTATTTGTTTGTCCTATAAGTGAAACCATTTGATAATTTTCTTTTTCCTTCTGACTTATTTTATTGAGCATGATCCCTTCCAGCTCTATCCATGTTGCTGCAAATGGCATGAGTTTATCTTTTTTTGATTTCTGAACAGTATACTATTGTGTATGTATACCACATCTTTTTGATCCAGACATTGGGCATTTAGGTTGTTTCTATATCTTAGCTGTTGTAAATAGTGCTGCAAAAAACATATGTGTGCAGTTTTTCTTTCAGATTAATGTTTTTGTGTTACTTGGGTAGATTCCCAGGAGTGGAATTGTTAGGTCATATGGTATCTCCATTTATAGTAGTTTTAGGGTCTCCCCCACAGCTTACCTTAGTGGTGGTTTCTTGTTGATCTTGTGTATAGTCAGTTGTTAATTGGACTTCTTGTGAGGAAGACAATTCATATTGGCATTTTGGTAATGATTTTACACACATACACACACACACACACTCACTCATCCCTACAGTTTTCTTTTCTTTCCCAGATTTATTGAGATCTACATTGCAGCTAGTTTAAGGGATACGACACGATGATTCGATACATGCATAGGTTGCAAAAATGATTAACCCAACAAAGTTAGTTATTATCTTGTCATGTTGATGACATTACTGCCATTGTTTCTTTAATAAATTTTCATCAATCATAGTACTTTAGTCGTCATTCAACTCTTGCAGAGATGTGTTATAACGAATTCTGCCTGGGGATTTTGTAGTGTAAATTGGTTTGTTTTTGGCTTTTCTCAGCGCTCACTTAGGGTTTTGTTTTCTTATATCTTTCACAAAACAACCATGTGCTCTCTGGCTTTTAAATTTTTGTTACTAATGTGCACTATTGTGTTCTCCCTGCCATTGTGAATTTATCTATAGATCTTTTGCCTGCTTAAAAAAAATAGTTCCTTGTGAATTAATTTTAGTAGGTGTTTAGGAGTGAGCAAAAGGAGAGAGCAAAAGTAATTGCATGCATTTAATCTACCACCTTTCTTCCCATTAGTACTGTCCTTTTAGAGGGAATGGTTGAATACATTTAGATATATTAATAATATAGATATACATACAGTAAAAAGAATGTTAATTACTTTATATGCACCTTGAAGGGGTTCCCAACATATTGTATTAAAGAAAAATCATAGTTGGACAGCAGTTAAAGCTGTAAAAACAGATTTTCTTCAGGAAGTATTGTGATAGGAGAAAAGAAACCTTATTGTGGACCTGGGCTCACTTCTTAATGCAACATGAAAAAGGGGGAATTTATAGTTGAGGTTAAGTTTGGGGGCTCAGTGGATAGAAAATTAATAAAAGGAAATTTTATTAATTCTGGCTAACCTCACTTGAAAGATTCTTCCTGAAGTCAGGCCAGGGTGATCAGATATCAAGGGTGGAACATGATGAATTTGATCATATATTACAGGCATCAGAGATTATGGGTCTGGATTTGGTTGAAAATGACTAATATTTTGCTAAAACCAGATACAGGATTGACAGGGCACACTCTGAAGTCCATGGTTGAAACTTATTTGAAAAGAGCTTTGAGGAGCATAGATAAAGCTTGATCAAGGAGAGGGTCTTCCCTTCTCCCCACAGAAAAGGAGATGCAAGGGTACTCAGAACAGGGAGAGGCCACAAAACACCTGGATCCAATCCCTCTACCTGTCCAGCCACTCAACGTTGGCTGAAAATTTGGGACCAGAACTGTGCTTGGCAGAATCCCTTAAGAGAAATTGCAGGTGGTGGTGCAAAACCCTCCCATGTGGTCAGAAAAATCCCAGTTACAAAATCCAAAGGATACGGAAAGTCGACCGTTTAACACAGTTGGTCTATGCCTTGCTGCAGGTGTCACTAGGCTCAGTGGAGTCAGAAAAACAGACTTTCAGGAAGTTCACTCTAGTGACTGAGTGACTTATGAACTTATGGAACAGTCCATCCAGAGTCCTCATGACTGGGGTTACTAGAGAGGGCACCTCGACAATTCTTCGAGTTTTTTTCATAAAATAAAAGGATTCAATGAAATAATCTCAGATGTTTCCTACAGTGGAGCTCTATGATGGTGAGACCCAGAACACATCTTTGCCACACAGGCTGCAGAACTATAATATAGAAAACAAGAGACCCCTTCAACTTCTTCCTACTAATGGCAAAATATTGAAATCATGACAGGAAAACAACTTTTTCTATTTTTTGGTAAAGAGAGATTCCAAGGAAAATTAAAGTAAGTGAAATGATCAATGAATAAAACAGATGCAACTCAAATGATTTAATTATGATTTGATATACTCAATAAATTATATTTGATGCATTTAAAAGGGAAAGGGTTTTTGTCAGTGGTTAAGTAACTGAAAGAGATGTGCATGTATGTATGTATGCATGTATGTATGTGTAATGCTTATCAGGCTGCAAGAAAGGATTTTAGTGCTGTGTACCTGTTGGATAGTTTGCTAACATTGGCTTCCTAATTGGGAAAAGGAGGCATGTGTTTGGGAGGAGAAGGAATGGAGTGGAGAGAAGAGACAATAACAAAAATAAAGAGTTCACAAAAATAGCATCTGTCACATAACTCCATTTACTTAAAATATGTCTATATGCTATATCTAAGAACATGTTTGTAAGGATGTTTAAAGTATATTAACTGAGGTATGTCACGAAAAAATGACTGCTAAGAAGTTTTGACACCCCTCCTATTAGGGGACACGTGTGTATCACTCTCCTTGGAGCTGTACCAGGGCAAGCTCTATTAGTGGTCTGGCCAGTCCACTGGTTTCTAGGATTTGACCCAAAGAGAGTGGCAGCTTCCACTTTATTCTTTTGAAAAGTTCCTCTTGGAGTCCTGTGCCACCATGTAAAAGCCTGACAACCGCAAGGCCCTAGAGGCTGAAGAAGTGCCATATGAAGAGGGGATCAAGGTGACTGAAGAAGCCTTTGTGGAGTGAAGAACTAGTGACAGACATGCCTGAAAGAAAGCTGAACAAAATGTCAATTGTATCATCTCTCAATGGTGGGATTTTAGGTAATTGACTTTCTTGCTTATGCTGTCTAAAGAGATAGTGTAATTTAGTAATTAAAAGCATGAGTTCTGGCCCTCCCTGGTGGTGCAGCAGGTTAAAGCACAGCACTAAGAAGCTAAAACTATGTCAGCCTGAGTTCAGCCCACTCTCCCCTCAGCAGTAGACTTTGTCAGTCGGTCTGTTCTACTCCCTACTCTGTCTCTGGTGAATCCTCTCACCATCCCTGCACATCTGGCCTGTACCCCAGTTCTGTATGCATAAATAAATAAGTCTTTTAATTTTTTTTTTTTAAATCATGAGTTCTGAAGCCAAATCACCTGGGTTCAAAAGTCTTGTCTGTCACCCACCACTTGTTATCTGGGGGCAATAAGTTAACATTAGCAGCTTCAATTTTTCATCTATAAAAATAGGGATAATAATAGTATCTGAGGTTATATGAGGTTGTTGTGATGACTAAATGAATTAATTCACATAAAGAATTTAGAACAGTGCCTAATAAAGTGAACCATCATTAGCTCTCTCTCTGGGCACATGGGAAAAGACAGCAAGGATGGCAATATGGATGTTCGCTTCCCTTCATTCTTAATAAATTATTTGCTAATGAATCCAATATACAGTCTTAAGGAAGTAGGAATAAAATCTGGCAGACAAGGAAATTTGAAGTTGTTGTTATTTTCTAAGTATATGGTATGAACGGACTAAAAGAGAGTCCATTAAGGCTTGGTGACAAGAACTGGAAGGACAGTTTAAAAGAAGCACAGGGTTGTCTTAATAACAAAAACTGGAAGAGTTGGGTTCAGTAACAAGAACTAGAAGTACAGGGTGGATAAAAGTACATTATAACTTGATTCTGTATATGTCTGATAAATAGACTAAAGTAAGAAGAAAAATTTGGGGAGCTATGGTGGGAAATTAGGGAACATCCATAGAGTAGAGAACTTGTTGAGAATGAAGTGTATGGTCGACAGTGGAAGGGATTTAAAAGCTGAAAATTCTTCAAGAAGTTAGGAGAACTCATCAGTTTCTGGAATTTATGTGTCCGTTGGACGTTTATGTAGTTTAACAGGCTCTTTGGTTAGATCTCATCTCACTGAAGTTTTAACTTCAGTTTATTGGGGAATATTTTTCTTATGAAAGGGAAGTTAAGACAATAAAGGAAATAAATGAGAAACACAGGATTCCTTCTATGGCTCGATTTAAAGTAAAACATTATCTGTAGATTCATTTCTCTAAAGCTGTACCAGTGCAAGTAAACTAAGTGGAGAGGAAATTCTCCTGATGATACAAGCCAATAAAACCTGCTCTTAATGTATTTTGGATTTGAATTATGCACACTGACTTTATACACTTATTTCAATGCATTTGTTAGCTGCACTGCAATCTTCACTCTGGTGGTATTGAAATACCCAAATTATGTGGTAATAAGATGCACATGACCTAGTTCTCAGAGCTCATTAAACTACAGATGGGGTTTCACCATGATATTTTAATGTCTGAGGGTAAACTATCTTGTTTTATCTTCTTGTCTTAAGAAGTTTAGTTTAGTAAGTGTGGGTCTAGATGGGGGATGCAGGGAATGTTGGAAATGAAATCAATTTCTTCTTTCCAAAGCAGTTTCAAATCATGTCTCAATTCTGGGTCATCATTTAATTTAAATAGGAAATATATTTGAATGTCTATTCTGTAATGCACCCTGTAGAATTTAACAGAAGATTTGACAATTCAAGAAGAGTTTGAACTTAGGTTGGGGGCAAATTATAAGAGATTAGGACACATGGTAGTGTGATATGAGAATCATTTCATTTTATTTAGCCTATATGTTTATGATCTAATTTTGAAAAGAGGATTTCAGGAATTAAGTATAAAAAAGTTAGAATGCCACAGTATTATGAAATTCTAAAGAATGAAATTAATTTTATCCTGCAGAATTAGGTAAGATATTTTAGCTGGGCTGTAAGTATTATTAAGTTTTGGACTATCAGAAAAGAGATTATATAAACAAAATTATGTAAATATTTAACTTAGTCAATGACATAGTCAGTTTGGGCTACAACATATGAAGATGGATAAGGGGCTCCCAAGAGCTGTAGTTCTTTGGAAAATGAAATATTTGACAGCTTGACCCTAGGCTTTCAGATACATTCAAGTATTAGCCTACATCAGCAGTTTCTAGATTATTTTATTTAGAAAGTTAACAAAGTATGTAGAGGTGATCAGGGAAAAAAGATTCATGATTAGTGAGGTTTGAGCATGTCTAGGCTAAAGCAATCTGGACAAATTTTTTATTTTGGGACTGTTTGGGGCCTTTGCTATTATTCTTTCAATGTGAAATTTTCCATGTTTTAGGAGTTTTGTAAACATTGACTTAGTTTCTTTCAAATATCTAATTCTAACACTAGATTCCTTTTAATCAATGACATCTAAGTCTTTCTTTTTTTCTTTTCCTCTTCCCTTCCTTATTCTTCTTAATGTTTTTTCTGTCAAATAAACATAAAGCTAAATTTTAGTTAAAGAAATTTTTGTGATTACAGTTCTCTGTTAATTTTAAAATGAATTCTTTAGGTTACATCTTTGAGAATTTGATTCTAAAAATACTGAGGGAGTTAAGTACTTTCAATGTTGAAATTACAGCATCTTAGTTCTTACATGACTATCCTAACAATATAACATGACTAACTTTGTATAGACATTTACAAGTCTTGACTTACAGTCTTGGCTTTAAAATAATTCTTTCTAATTGGGGAAGATTATCTTTATAGTACCTCTTTTCAATTTTAACCTACAATGCAGCAGTGAGGAAAAAAATGAGAGTTTTTATCAACTGGATCATTTCAATAACTTTGCAAGTCAATGACTGATATATCCAACAAATACCCTAAAACTATTTTTTAATTGCTATCAGGTGTGTTATATGCTGTGCACAAGAAAATTAGCATTTTTCTCATTATCAGTGAACTTGTGTAAGAAGTAGAGCTAGAACTAGAACTTAGGAATCTCATTTGGAAACCACTACACTCATTGCCTTCTGTTATGTAAATAAGAACTTCTCAGCAAAATCATCAAAGGAAGGCTACTATATTTATCCTGGTAAAGTAAAAAATCCAAGAATTGTATTGCAGACTGCCAACTAGAGTTTTAATATAATTGCTGTGGTAGAGGAGGCAGCAAACACCCAAACAAAGCAAGCAACCAAAGAGAAGACACAGAAAAAATAAACCTAACTAATGGGAAACAGCTTTTTAAATATTGTCAATAAATAAATTATATCTCCTGAGGTGAAATAATAATGACATTATTTTGCACATAAATTGTTGGGGGAACAGTATGCTCTGAATGAACTCCACCCCCAATTCTATCCCAAGCACCTAGGATTACAATTCCCATCATGCCATGGATCTGCCATAACCCTTGGAAGGGGATTGCTGGGAAGGGAGGATGGAGTTAAGCAGCCATGTTTCATAGAACAGGGAGGACTTGTGGGCTAAAGGAGACCTGGTTTGCCTGCCTTCCCTTCTAACCTGGGATCCCAGCTAAGGGTGTGAATGGTAAAGTGTAAATGGTAGGATGTATTAAACAGCTAATTGCTGTATCTGTCTTTCACTCTCTGTGCTCTTCCTTTTCATTTCCCTTATAAATAGCCTTTTATTAATTTTTCTATGTGTGCCTACCATTGAGCCTTGTTCTGAGTTTTTTAAGCACATGGATGAGGATTCATACCCAGGCTCATATTCATTGTCCCTTTGACGTTGCCCTATAGCAAAGTAACAGAAATACAAACACCATAAAATTTCAATTTCACATTTAGATTAAATAAAACCTATTACAGATTAAGACACCTTACAAGAAATTTAGTAGTTTACTGTGGATTGATTGTGGCTGATCTAAAGGCTATTGTTAGGGAATATGAAATTTTATATGAAATTTAGAAGACAGTTTTCAGGAAAGCATATGGTACGAGGATATAGTAGCAAAATTAAAAATAGAAATGAATGATATTCTTTTATGGGAAGAGAAGAATACACAAAGTAGAAAGCAGTATAACAAGAGAAATCTTTAACCAGAGTGCTGGGGGCATTAACTCTTCTTGGACACAATCCAAGGGTGTCCCGTGCCTCCCCAGGGCACACTCCTCAGGATGTCTCAGGGCTGGAGGTGTGAGTAAGGAAGCAGCTGATGTGTGGAATTGGTTTTTTTAAATGTGAAATACTTGAGTTTGACATTTCTTAAAACCTATTCTACTAAAATGGTATAATTTTTAATAAATACACAAGAAACCGAAATGTCAAAAGATGAATCAATCTTCTCTTTTAAGGTCTTTCGGAGCTGTGCTGTTCTCACCCTACCCTACTGTACCTCTTTCACTTGGCAATTATTCACAACAAAAGGACAAGTCTCATTTTGTGGCCATAAGGTGCTAAGAGAGATGCTGTTTGAATTGTGAAAGTTCTTTTTTTTTTTTTTTTAAATGCTTACTTTACAATACAGAGGCACTTTCATCTGCCTTTGCCACCTAATGCTATACAATTTCAACTGATCACCTTGATGGGTATAGGAACCTCTATATAACATAAATCCTCCTTTCTCCATCTATTAGACTATTTTACTCTAATTTCATAATGTAACAAAGTAGAAAAGGCCAGAGGCTCCCCTTTTACAACCCATGTAGGGAGTTTTATTCATTCAGCAAAAATGGCCTTAACAAGAGATTAAGTAACAAGTATATAAGAAAATAGATTCTAGGGGCCTGCCAAGTATCTAAGGCCGTTTGGAAAGATTTCCTGAGAATTAAATATTTTTCATTCTGACTTTCATTTATTTCAAATGAACTGAAATGTGGACTTACCTCATGCTGTGTGAGCAAGTGGGTCAGAACTACAGGCTTGTTGGCTCAGGCTGTGATCACTCTTGCCTGTTTATCTCAGGGTGTCATTTAAATATCATTACATTTAAATGTGCCATGATATGGAAAAGCTGGAGGTGCACCTAGTTCTACAGAACTTTAAATTTTTACTATACCAAACTGGGGTACAGGTCAGAGGTGCAGGGGCGGTGAGAGGATTCACCAGAGACAGAGTGGGGAGCAGAACAGGCAGACTGATGAAGTACACTGCTGAGGGGAACAGTGGGTGAGACAGGAGAGGTCTGCTGTGCCATGTGTGCCACCTCCCTGGCCTGGGATAGAACTTGCCCTGAAGCAGCTGCGGCTGGCAAGCTTTACAATGCTGCGCTTTAACTCATTGTGCCATCGGGGAGGGCCAAGAACTTTAAACTTCCTAGAGATTTATTTCTACTGGGAAAAAGCCAGTGCCCATAACTTGTAATTGGACTAGAATATTTTAAATCAGGCAAAGGCCCCTGATTCTTTTCCAATTACACTTTGCAAGAAAAATAGGAATGAGAGTATTTATTGAGCAAATTCCTTGTGGCAGGTGCTTGCTAAGCACTTAATATGTCATTACATTGAGTAGGCACAACTACCTAGTGAGGTAGGTATTATTTTTTTCTAAGAAGCTTTACCTAACTGGGGTTTGGATTACATAACTAATTTGCCAAAGGTCACAGAGCTGGTAAGAGAAACCAGAGTTAAAACTAGTTATCTTACTAGAAGTTTCAAGCTCTATCACATGGCCTCAGGGGTGAGGCTAATGGGGGAACAACCCTTTCTTTACTCCATCTGATATGGGATCTACTTCAAAAAAAGTTAAGCCACATAGAGTCTATGCCTAAATTCTCTGAAAAGGAAACTAAGCATAAGTATTGCTTTATTGGTTTACCTAATTTAGATACTTTAGGCATGTAGGGGATTATCTAGCTAGATTTTTTCTTCTTTTTTTTTTACAGCATTGATACAGTTTATTGAATGTGGAGCTTCTTTTTAAAGTAATATGTTTATTTTTACATCATTTTGTGCCTTTTTCCATCTCAGGGGCTTCCCACTACCAACTCACCCATGTGCCATCACCGGAGTCCAGTGTACTTCTCCTCCTCTCCTCCCCCATTTTGGGTCCCATTTCCCACTCCACCCCCATAAAATGTCTCTGGTATATAGTTGTTCATTATTATTATTATTTTCTCCCCTGGTCCTTATGCTCCTGCTATGAGTGAAACCATTCGGTATTTTTCCTTTTCTTTCTGGCTTATTTCACTAAGCATGATCCCTTCCAGCTGCATCCATGTTGCAAAAGGCATGTGTTTATCTTTTTTTGATCTAGCTAGAATTTTTAAGCATGTGGTTACCGTGACTCTTATGGCTGTGTGTTTCCTTTTGATGTTTAGTTGTAGCTGACACCTGTAGTGCATCATAATTCCTGGTATATTATGTAGGTGCTCTATAGATTGACGTACAGATATCTCATTTAATTGAGGCTAGAAAGGAGTTCTCATACAAGTGCACTCAGCACATCCAGAAGCAGCCAGAAGAGATCTGCTGATCCCTTGGCAGGATTGATGGGTTGGGATGCTGCTTTGCTGTTCCAGTGAGGGTAAGGAGGCACCTCACCCAAAAACCGTTTAGCCAGTGAGAGGTGTCTTAACACAGCAAATGAAAAGCCACCATCCTGGAACTCCCCGTTCCCTCCAATGGACTCGGTTTACAACAGTCCCTCTAAAATCTATATGGGGACTTTGCTCCTTCGTGTGTTTCACCAAGAAAGCCCACTTCTTAAATGCATTTAGTTATTATTTCTGAATAAACCCAATTTGCTAGTGAAATGATTGCTTATTTGTTTGAGTTCAGCAGCACAGTGAAGTTACAACGTGGGGAGATATATCATGGGGTATAAGGTGGAGCTTGTGTTTCTTGGTTTGTTTTCCTCAGTCTTCCTTTTTGGGGTCTCAGCCAGGAGCCACTGTCTGGAAGTCATATCTCAGTGCCAAATGAGTCAAGCTTTTCTGGGCTTCAGACTCACCTTTCATTCTCGTCGATCTTATTTTTGTACCACCAAACCTCTCATAACACTTTTTACATTTAATTTGCATTTCTATTATACTTGAGCTTCAACTTATCACTTATAATGTTAAAAGGGCTCATTAATTTCGTTTTGTGTGGTTCCCTTCACATTTATTTCTTATTGGAAATGTGTCCCATTCACAATGGGGTGTCTAAATAAGTGTTTTAACTGGATGCGTTATTAATTAGTTCAGTTGATTTTCTTCAATTACTTTAATTAGTGTTGTGTTATTTTTATCTCTTGACTTCTCAAATTAAAGGTTCAGTTTTTGATATATTGAAAACATGCAGAAAAAGAATCGCTTGAGTGGATTAAGCCTTGTATCTGGGAGACGTGTTGCAATTAAAGACATGGGATCTTATAAGTTTCCCATTCCTTAATAGGGGAAAGAAGAATATCCAGAAACAGATTTGAAATCAGCTAAACTTGGATTCGAGTCCTGGATTTTAATTTACCAATTCTGTGATATTGGGCAATGCACTGAACACTTTTGAACAAGTTCCCTTGTCTAAAAAATGGGTGGTAATAATTCAGTATTGGAAAGATAAAAGTACTGGCATCAAAATAGAACCATGTACATTTTAGACTTTTACTAAGTAATTGCTATTCTGTTTACTAGCACATGGTTTGATTCTATTAAATTATATTTCTCACTTGTCTTTATAAAAATTCTAGATTCATAGTGGTATAATCTTTTAAAAGGCAGAATCATAACTTTTATAAAAATATAAAATGTACTCCTCCCAAAGATTTAAATGACATCTTCTATAGTGAAGGAACTAGTGAGATGTTAAAACTAACTCAAAAGAGAATTTGACAGACAAAATGCATTTGCATCTCTGGGAAATGAAATACTTCAAATTGCTACAACTGGAATTCTATTACTGGTACAAAACCTTAGTATAAGTTAACTTCTTTCCTTAATAATTTTGTTATAGGCCCTCCCTGGTGGCGCAAGGGTTTAGGACACAGCACTGCAAGCGAGCAGCAGCCACTTCAGTGTGAGTTAGATCCCCCGCCCTGGAGTAGCAGGATACTTCTCCTGACGGGCTCCCTGTTCCCCTCAGCAGTGTACTTCATTGATCTGCCTGTTCTACTCAGTTTTCTGTCTTTAGTGAAGCCTCTCGCAGCCCCTGCACCTCTGGCCTGTACCTCAGTTCTGTATGAATAAATAACCAAATCTTTATTAAAAACATTTGTTATAAATAGTTTAGTCATTAAAAGATAATTAAGTGTTCATAACCCCATGGACTTATCCTTGGAGAATCTACAGGACAAATGATCAATATTCCACCAAAAGGAGACCCAGTAATCTCTTTTGTAATATACCCAAGTCTTTGGAAATGTTTCTGACAGTCTCATCCTCTCCCACTTGTGATCACATTATAGTACCCATATATAATTTTGATCACATGAAGGCTGATCTCACTTGCTTGATTTGCTAGATTATTATTGGGTGCTGGAATATTATTACTTGTGCAGTTGTGCCTTACTGAGCCTGCTTTGCAAATCTAAGTCAACCACCAATATGAAACTACAGAGGTCACACAATTAACTTTGACTTGGAAGTTCTCATAAGGAATATTGTATTTAAATTTAAAATACCTGTTACTTGTTCTTCTATCTGAAATTAGGAAGTCAAGTTCGAGAAATTCTTTCCATCAGACTTGTAATACTATAAATTTGGATGAATTTCTTCTTGAGGTCTCCAAAATTTGCTAAAATTCCTGGCCTATCAGTAAGTCACCTTTTTCTTCTCTCAGGTCAGTATTCTTGGGAAGATTGCTGTCATTCATCCCTGTGTAAAATAAAACTTGTTCTTTAATCATGGTTTGTAATGCCTGATTAAATTAGACTTGTTCTTAGATATGACAGTACAGATCAATATTGATTTGTCCAATAATGTCCTGGTAAAAGAAAGAGAGATATTTATTGTACCTAAGCTATAACAAGATTTCTAGAAGAGGCCTCAGTTAAAGTAATTATGAATTTGGGGACATAAAGTCTCTTATAGTAAATAAAAGCAAAAAATAATATGTAAACTTAAAAATATTTTAGTATTTTATCTTACTGAGGAATTATTTAGGTACCCACAGATTATCTAGTAATTAACTTAGTTTAGATATTAAAAACTATGTTTAAGTTGATAAATTCTAAATCAGAGTTACTATTCAAAGTTTGTTGGAATATTATAAATTAGTTACAATATATTTTTCATACTTTTAAATGTGGTTGTGATATTAGGAAGTTAATAATAACTAGTTTATTCATGAGGAAAAACCTAAGTCATATAAAATGAAATGTATACTTTCATACTTAACTGATAAATCAGAGAAAATACAATTTATTTGCTAATGCCCCCAAATTATTCAACCTATATAATTAAACTGTGTTTATATGATCTTGAATTTTCAAAATATTTCTGAACTGGTAGTTTCTATAACAGATCCCCTTCCCCCCTTAAATGTCTAGCACATCTAACTCACTAGAAGTTAAATTCCCTTGTTGTTCTGTGAATTATGGGCATATTAGAGATGGTGGTTGTCATGCTGATAGATATTGCTATAAACTAACTAAAATGGAGTTCCTTTAGACATAATAAAATAAATTATTAATGCTTCTTGGAGGTAGGAAAGTATTTTATATTCACAAAACAAAAGATCAAATCATTTCTCAATCAGAGACATGTAGATTTTCAGACATACAACTTATGGGGAGTTCATAGCCTGTGTTGTATAACTCCAGACAAAGGTTAAAACATAGAGTGAAAAAAAAAATTCCCTAGTTCTGATCTCAAAGACTTTTCTTCTTCTCAAAGGGTATGAATTCTTAACTGATTTGTGCTCACAGAGTAGCAAACAAAAACACTTAACAAATCAAACCAATAGAAAATAGATCCCCATCATCCACAATGCAAGTTTACCAATGGTTAGGCTATAATCCAAATTACCAATCATTGCTGCTGCAAATGAAGAGTCATTTATTGTCTCTCTACAAACCAGAAACAAAACAACACCTATTTGGTATATAGAGGACACAAAAATCCTAGAGAAAGTTTTTATTACGTTTTTATTGCCCTTTGAGATTCAATATAGAAGTGAGGAAAATATGTGCCTAGGTTTAAACCTCTTTTAAAGTAATGTTTTCTGGCAACACATTTTATCTGATCCCATTAAGTCAGTCTAGCTGGATATCTCAGTGTGTCTTTTGCACGAGTGCTAAAGAAAAGTTTTTTAAAAATGTGAAAATATGACATTGATAGAAATATGAACACATTCAAATATTTTAAACCAAGGCATCAACTGAAGTGGGGTTGGGAGTTCTTGCCTGTATGTTGCACTTGAACAACAAGGAATATACAGGCAGTTTGATTATTCCAGTAATGAGGAAGTACTGGAATTTAGTAGGCTGGGAGTTTAAACTCTTGTAATATAACAAAAAATTATCCTTGCCAAAATGTCAAGCATACCCATATCAAGAAATGCTATACAACACCAATATATGATTGGGAATATTTGCGTTCTTACAGTCTCTTTACTCAGGCAGTTATCAAGAGAGCCAGAAGTGGGGCATGATGCTAAGATCACAATTATTTTGCATTAAACGTTAAAGTAAGCCACTTCTTAGAAGACAATGACATTAAGGAGGAATGTTTTGCCGTTGGAGCTTTTACCACAAAGAAGAATTGTGGGAATGGGAAATGAGATTCCATGTTAAAAGTTGGCTGAATATTTATACTCAAACAATTATTTTTTTATATATGGTGGCTTAGTTTTTATAATAGAACCACTGTTTTTTTAGATGTTAAATGTTGTTATGAGATATTTGAACCCAGCTCAAACAAATTGAGACTACTTTTCTTTTTCCCCAGTGAATCACTCTATCCTTTCCTCTTTGTATTCCCAGTATATTCTCCCTTTATTTTTGAATGGTTATAGCTTTACAATGCTTTGATTTGATGTTGCTTGTTCTGGGTCTCATTTTTTCTTTTCTGGAGAATGATCTGCCATTTGATGTGTAGATTTAGAACTACTGAGCTTTATCCATCATGTCTTTTAACAATGGCTATGTTTTATTACCCTGGCCTGATTTAAGGGAATTTTATGTTTATTTAGGTTCATTTTAGCTGTTTATCATGTATAAAAGGAAGATTTTTCATTCTATTCTGGGATTTTTTGGGATTTCCAAGAGGGTGACAATATACCACCATATTCAAAATGCCTGATCCTAAATGATAGTTAAAGTTATATTTCAAATTAAAAGAAGTACAAGCAAAACATATAAAGATTCCATTTTTGAATTTGGTTGATTTGGGTATTTGGTTGATCTGAAGTAATGCTTATCCAAGAAATTAAAATGACGAAAAATTTTAATTTTGATATTTCAGTCTCTTTAGAGGAGTTAGGAATACTTTATACAAAATTTATAGTAACTATGAAATAGGCAAAAATGAATAAATAGTGTCAATTGATACCTTAAGGGGTTTTATGAGAATTTGATTAGTGTTGGAGTGCTCTTGTATACAACTGGATCTCAGACTTGGCTGCATACCAGGATAAATAGAAAGGTATTTTGATTTTTTTATGTTATTTTAGAGATTTATTTTATTTATGCATCCAAGAATTGGGGTATAAGCCAGAGGTGGTAGTGGAGAGGTGAGAGGATTTACCAGTGACAGAGTGGGGAACAGAACAGGCAGATAGACTGAGCTATGCTGCTGAGGGGAGTAGTGGGTGAGACAGGAGAGGTCTGCTGCACGGTATAGGTCAGACCTTGACCAGGGATGGAAATCATACTACAGTGGCTGCAGAGACAGCTGATTGTGCTGAGACTTAACACCTTGCACCACTAGGGAGGTCTGGGAAGGTATTTTTAGAATGTAATTCTGACTTCTGAGTCGGGGAGGGGACTTAGGAATTTTTATTTTTCAAAACCATCCCAGATAGTTCTCTTATGCTAACATGTGTGTATTAAACAGATTTTAGAATCTTTCCCTCCTCTTTTTAAAAATTGGTCTTTTAGAGCTCATCTCCACTACCATGAAGAATATTGTAGGTATTCATTCTGGGGAAAGAGTATTTTTCAGATTGCTTAGCAACCTTTGTGTATTTGTTGAAAAGTCTGTGTCATTGAAATTTTCCTTGTAATTCTCTACATTTAATTTTTGTCTTTGCTGTGACATAATTTCAGTTGTTGAAAAGAGAAACCTGGGTTGTAGGTGGGAACAGACAAATGAACAGTCACATTTTTTTTTTAGAAAATATTTCACAACTCAAAATATAAATTTTCCTGAAAGCAAGGAATGGTCGTTTTTCAAAATACCAGAGGTAACACAATGACTTTCCATTTTGGTGTCATATTTCTATAGAATTTCATGACTGGATTTGATTTATCAAATTAGCTTTTTGGTGTATATAATCTGCCATTATAATAATTCAGCTAAAATGTTCTAATGTGATTGTTTTCTTTTTGTCCTTGGGAGACCATAAAAAACATTCACTTTATTGCAAAATACACCTAAAAGAGAATTGTATCACTTTTTTTTCAGATAAATTGTTCATAAAATGACTTAAAGCTGCTCTTAGTGATAAATGCTTATATATGTTGATGCAAGGAAATGGGACACAGTAAGTGGGAAATAAATAGTTTTATGTGAAGCTTTAAAGATTTTTAATTACATCTCTTGTACTATAAAGTGGTTTATTTTTTGAATGTCGCTTATAAAACTTGTATTCTGATTTTAATCTATTACTTAAAAAGATATAATTAAATTTTTCAGACTTACCTCTGATAGAACATCTTAGGAAATGTGATTCTGCCTCAATGTTAAACATTTCCTTTATCTATTTAACAATAAGGAAGTGTAGTTTTAAAATGGCTGTAATTTTATAGATACTTGGAACATTATGATAAATATAATTTTAGAAGAAACCTCTGTGGAGACAGTGGTAGGTTCAATGCTTTCTTGGCGTTTTTTTAACCACAGTCTTTGAATTTCAAAACATGGGTGTTACAGGATATGTGCTGTAATATTTTTGACCATATATTAAACTGAAGAATAATTATGCTCTTTTTGGTTAAAAATAGTAACTAAATTTATAAAAATTATTGCTCTGTGCATATTTCTTAAATTTCTGCTTATTTAAGGGTAAAAATATAAAAAGCAGTATCAGCCTATTTTTTACTGAGAGCGGCAATCATATCTCATATTGTTGTAGCTCTGTTCCCCTTAAGAAAGCAAACATTGTATTGCTTATATGTTATTAGGTATTAATGTATTTTAGTTTGACACAAGTTCTAGATCAGAGCTAGCTTTATTTTGGTCAATGAGACCTAGCCCAAATGTTATGATATTCTAAACATATACACTTAAGTAAGAAAGACTGCCCACTGATTCCGATGTGCTTGTGAACTGTACCTAGTTGGGGTCCCAATAGCACGAAATCTGGGAACTTCTTTCCCACGCTTCCCTTTTTCTCCTCTCTTCACATGTATTCTCTACTAAAACCTGTCTACTTTGGTTCACTCTGCAGTGCTCAGGGACTTGTTTTTTTGTATTTTCTATAATTTCTAGTAGTTTAATTTTCCAGTGAGGTCTTGTGCATTCATCACTAGTTTTTGTCTCCTTATCTTTTCTCTCTTGAAATGTTTATTTGGATCTAATTATCATATGCTTGGAAAACCTTCATTGGTTTCCTCAGAAAAGGGTATTCTGGTGGTATGTTTTCTCTGTATGCTGCTTTAATTCAGCTCAGGAAAGTTTTCTTTTGTCTCGCCTTTGATAAATTGCATCATTCTAATAATTCTAATTTATTTTCCAGAAAAATCAAATTTGCTTTAATTTGCATTTTCCCTTCCTTTTGCTTTCATCCGTTTCATTTATTTCTTAATCTTTCCCCTCTTCATTTTGTGAGGTCATTTCAAGTTGATACTTTTCACTTATTCTGTTTTTTTCAGTAATAATTCTGCATTTTTTAGTAAATTAAAATATCTTACTTCTATCTTATTTCTTAATATATCTTTAAAAACTTACAATTAAATTTTATCTTTAGTTTACTTTTGACCATCTTTATTTTTAAATTCACTTATTTACTGCCCTCCAATTTATTTTTTTTCATAGAGGATGTGAGTTTTAATTTTTTGAAAGCATAGAATTCTATTGAGCTGTTTCCTCTAATTCCTATAGCGGAAATCCTTTTAGAGATAGGTTTTTTTTTCCCCTTTAGATGCTGTACTCTTTACCCGATTTTCAGTTATTTTCCTACCTTTTGTTTTTGTTCCTAGTTAGCAAAGTATTCATGAATCATCAATTGTGTTTCTCAGATTTTATGAATGATTTTGGTAAGGCATATTTATAGACATGCTCTCCTGTTTTCAGGCAATAATTTGATTATTAGCCTTAACTTTTTTTGGTTTTCCTTTTTTTTTGGTATTTCTAGTAGACAGTCAAGGAGGGGGGCAATATATCTTAGGAAGTTAAGGATAGGTGCTATTTTTGATTAGAACCTCCAGTAATTATTTTCCAAATAATTCTTTAATTATTTCCAAATGAAATTATTTTGGTTAACATATAATCTCCTGGGAATCTTTTGCTTATTTCGAATATTATGACTGAGGGATCATTGGGATCATGAACGATTCTCAATTTTGTTTTCTCATTTGCTAGTACTTTAAATAAGATGAGTGAGAATGATAAAGACCTCTGCTTTCCTGGTATTATTGGTAAATGCATATTCCATTGAGAGAGGGCATGTCTTCTTTCACATTCCATGCCTCATCTATAACTTTACTTTGTGAGTTCACTTTCAGGGTTGAATAATTCAGGGAAACCCTGGAGAATAGCTGTGATTTCAGTTGTTTTCTTATACAATGGTGCACTCATTTTATCCAGTTTTCAAGCTGTGTATTTCTCAAGCACTTTTCTCCACAAATTGTTTTGAAAGTAGTTGAGAATATATGAATGAAGTTTAAGGGGGTGATGTCTCCTGGTTGGTACAAATGAAAAATTTCTATAATAATATATAGTTTTCAGTATATTACTTTATATTT
>NW_004567106.1:6988351-6991012 GCF_000260355.1 Condylura cristata | reverse complement strand
TGGGATTGCTGGGTCATAGGGGAGCTCCATGTTTAGCAGTTTGAGGAACCTCCAAACAGTTTTCCATAGTGGTTGTACTAGTTTGCATTCCCATAGAATCTGGTAGCTTTTAAATTGATAGGACAGTTAATTTTCAAAGTGTGGCTTTGGATCGCTGGTTTCCTGAGACCCTTTTAGGCAGTTAATGAGATTAAATTGTTTTTATTATAATACGTAAGACATTTTATTTACCTTTTTTACTTCCATTCTTTTGCAGGTGTACATTCATATTTTCTAGCGGTTGCTTAACGTCTAATATTGCAGCAGAATGAAAGCAGACACAGATATATAAATCCAGTTGTCTTCAGTTAAGCCGGATATTAAAGGGAACAAAAAAGGTAAAGCAGTACTATGCATGATTGAACAAATAATGATCTCCCAAAGATGTCCATGTCCTAATCCTTAGAACCAAGACTGTATGAGTCAGAGACTTCACATAGGGGCCCCAATGTAATCACAAGAGTTCTTAAATGTAGAACAGGCAGGTTTAAGTGTTAGAGTAACAGGAGGTGAGAAAGACTTTTTTCAAAGGACATTGATGTCTTTGAAGATGGGAGGGGCAACATGCTGAGGAATGTGGGCGATTACTAGAAATGGGAAAAAGCAAGAAAAAACCCATGTTTTGCTGAGTCTTTCAGAAAAAAATGCAGTCTTGCTGTCACTTTGATTTTAATCTGGTGAGATCCAGTTTGGATTTCTGACCTTCCGGACTGTAAGGTAATAGATTTGTTTTGTTTTAAACCAGTTTAGGTAGTTTGTTAAAGGAGCAATAGGAAGCTATCACTCTAGTATGCATTGACAGCTTCTTTTAAAGGCTGTATTATTCCTTCAGTCTATATCCTTCAGAACAAAATCCAGCTCTATAGTTTGACCCATAAGGCCTTTTGTCATTTGACTTAGCTGTAATTCTGTTAAGTTCCCTAATGATCATTCTATGTGCCATGCATACAACACTGTCGCTGGTTTTCAAAATTACCAACTTTCCCATGCCCCTGTCTTTTTTGGCCCACACTATGTTCCCTGCTTACATTGCCCACTTTTCCTTGTTCTACCGATCCTTATAAACTCACTTTCTGTGTCATCTGGTATGCACAGCCTTGGCCTAGTCTTGTTGTCTAGTTGTTTCTTTTTCATATATGTGTGTGTGTGTGTGTACATATGTATATATGTGTATATATATGCACATATATACATATATGAGACATATAGACAGTCTGTCTTCCCATCCTACTGTTAGCTACTTGGTAATAATTTCAAATTTGTATAGCTTAAGTATCTAGTATATTACTTGATTCACAATATTCCTCAATAAACTTTTTCATGGTTATTTAATGATAATTGCTTAATCTCTCATTCATAATTTTCTCATTTCTATGGATCAGTCTTCAACATGAATCTGTCATGTTTTAAACTGAATTTGGACCTTTTCTGATACCTCTCTTCATTTTTTCTCTCCTTTTTTCCTGCCAAATAACTTGGGGAGTAAGTGATCTGTATGGGAAATTTTACTTTTCCTCCTCCATCAGCTCTTAACTCCTTGACATGTTATGTCTATTGTATAGAATTAGGGTTTCTTTTTTAAAAAATTCTCTTTTATCTATTTCTGCTTAACTTCTTTGGCCTCTCTGATATATTTGACCATTACTACTTCAGTCTTTCCCTCCATTAGTTTACAGGTATGTTAATACTCTTTTTCTCTCCTATGTTTTTTTCCTCCTGTTTCTTATTTTTTTCATCCCTTTATTTTGGATATTCCCCCCAAATACATGTGTAATTGGTTCTTGTCTCTATTTTGGTTAGAGTCTTCAAGGCTTTACTTGGTTTTACTGCCATTTACAAAGATGGCTATGTCTGTAGCCAACTGTAATCTTTTCCATACAGAAGCCATAGTTGAAGTCTGTGACATTTTAGCAGACAAAGACTAACTAAAATAAATTGATTTCTTATAAGTGATTTGCCTTTCACATGTGTCTTTTTTTGTATCAGTTACCATTCCACTTGTCTGGTAAGATCTTATTATCTGTGTTTATCTTTTTATTTGACCTGTTATCAAGATATTGTTTTCTTGAAGCTCTCTTAGATTTGCTGTATTTTTGTTATTTTTCCCTTCTAACCACCACTCAAATATAGGCCCTCATAACTTTTTTTTTTTGGAGTATAATGATATTTTATTCCAGGTCAACAACAACTAAAGAAGAGAGACATGATTATGAAGATCTTTGGAAGTCATTTCACTAAAATTGCCACCCCACCTGTCATTTATGTGAAAAGAATCAATCACCCATCTATTCAGACTAGTAAGTCATAAGGTCATAAATGCCATTTACTTACCACAAACTACAGAATCCTTAGAAATGTTTTATATTACAAAATAATGAAAGAACAGGGTCTCTATTTGTTTTTCCTTTAGCTACCCATTAAATATTTTCATTTTGTATTTTAACCGTTAAAATACAAAACCAATTAAATGAGACCTTTTTTAGAATCTTTCTTTAAAAAGATTTATTTATTTATGCATATAGAACTGGGGTACAAGCCAGAGGTGCAGGGATGGTGAGAGGCTTCACCAAAGACAGATTAGGGAGCAGAACAGGCAGATCGACTAAATACACTGCTGAGGGG
>NW_004567106.1:6984847-6987506 GCF_000260355.1 Condylura cristata | reverse complement strand
GCTGGTGTGAGGTGATATCTCACTGTGGTTTTGATTTGCATTTCCGTGATTATAAAGGATGTCGAACATTTTTTCATATGCTTGTTAGGCTCTTATAATCTTAAGAGCCATCTAGCTTTTTTCCATGCCTCCAATAACATTTCTCTTTAAACAATTTGCATTCAGCGTTTTTTTCTATTAACCACTGTGAATTCTACCACCACTACTATTTTCACATCCAACTCATTCTGAAGTGCTTTCATCCCCTACATGAGAAACTATGGTTGATTTTTATTGCTAATCTCAACAAAATCTTGAATGTTTTTTGACCCAACTCATCTTGACTTTCAAAGGCTGCTTTGACACTAACCTACTCAAAAGGAATAAAAAGAACACAGGATAGCACCAGGTCTGGTTCTTGAGAGGTAGTTTCTTTATAGTATATTTATAATTCCTTTTGGTCTAAGGGTCATTTTTACCATGTTATGTTATGGGGCAATTCAGTGAACATTCTACCCTGAGTAGATTACCTAGTGACTAGTGGGAGCAAGTTAGCTGAAGGTTAAATGTCATGCAGGAAGGAAAACAACTTAAGTGTTTGTCCAGTTAACCATGAAATTAGAGGTGGCCTTGGGGTTAAGTCTCAGCACTATCACTGCCTGCTGTGGCATGAGTTCTTTCCTGGCCAGAGTTAAACCATATATGGTGCATCAGACATCTCCTGTCTTGCCCATTGCTCCCCCATCAGTGTATTTCAGTAGATCTGCCTATTCTGCTCTACACTTGTTGATTGGTGAACAGTATCACCCCTTGTACCTCTGGTCTATCCCCCAGTTCTTCTACATGAAAATCAAAAGAAAAAAACAATGAAATTAGAACTTTTTGATGTGTTATTAAGTTCTTTCATAGTCTGCCTACATACACTCCATTTATTCAAATCTCTTTCCCTGTACTCCCCATTACCCTCTTCTATAGACACCCTTATCTATATAGTAAGAGTATAGAATATTTTCTTTCTTCATTATATTATAAAATTCAGTGCATATAATAACTGCAGACAAGCAGTAGTTATTTAAGAAATAGTCAGAGGATAACAAATTTCAAAATTATAAGAAACATCTTAAACTGATGTCTGCATTCTATTATGTTTTGCATTGATATAAGATAAACATAGAAGAAGGCAGGCCCCTTTTTCCTTTCATTGTTGGGAAGGCTTTTTTGCAAGGTCCTTTGGAAAATGGAAAATATTAAGAGTTCAAAGTTACAAAATCACCTCCAACCTAAGCATCAGTACAATATTAAGAGAAAAAGCACAATATAAAATGAAAACCAAAGTTGAACCACAAAGTTACTTAGGTTTCAGAAGTGTGAACGTGGTATATACTCTCTGTGGTGGAGGCAGGGGGCAGGGAGGCCAAGCAGAGAATGTGGAATGTGAGACTGCAGGAGACAGAAGAGGTTGGATGTGGTTCAGGCTCACTGGTTGTATGACTTTTCTGGCAAGTTAATTAACTTTTCTGTGCTTTAACACATGTCCATTAATGCACAATGTGATATCTCCCCATTATTTATCTAAGGCAACATGGTGAGGATTAATGAGGTGATACTGTGAAATGTTTCAAGTTACATGAAGAGAAATTCAGTAGAAATATATTTTTATTTAACTTATTGGGGATCAAGGAGTAGAGTAAGAAAAGAAAGATTTATAATAAAGCTAATTTTAATTGTGTCTACATAGAATAATTAGAACAGAAATAAAAAAATTTTGGGTGAAGTTGATCAATTGAGATAGGGAATTAAATTAACCCAGGCTGACCTGTGTTATTTTATTATTAAGAAGAATGAAAACATTTGGATGTAAATTATTTTTTTAATTGTTCCTTCTACCCCCTCACCTCCCATTTTCTGTTATTATTATTATTTTTTTTGATAATAGCCAAGTGTAAACCTTTGATCCCTTTTCAGGTGTAGTATAAACATTTCTAACAACTAATACTGGAAAAAGTCTATATCATAAGAAAGAAATACAAAAATTTTGAACTGCATGTCAATGGCAATACATGTTAGTATTGTCAAGGTAAAGCTTAAGCATATGGACAAGATGAAAGATATGTATAACCTAAACTATTGCCCAATAAAAATTATATTGCAAGTTAAAAATACATACTAAATGTGCACTTGATATATTGTAGTGTGCATTTTTAAAAGGAAGTAATTAATATATAATAGGAATTGATAGCCTTCCTTTTTAAAATTAGGAATGTCCTCAATAAAATATGCTTTTCATTGTGTTCTACATTTATAAGCTATACTCACTGGGAAGTAATTAGTTCAATTTTCTCTTTGAGGAAACTTGAGCCCCTATTATCTTCTCCCTTGCTTATATCAGCCTTAGTAAGTAAAGGCTATGGAGTAGACAGAAGTACTATCCAAGACTGCATTTAATTCAGTCTGTGGAATTTATTACCGCAGGAGGTCATCATGTTATAATAGCTGGATTCAAAATGAGGTTGGGAGAATTTTATAGCCAATAACATTTATAATTGTAAAGCAAGTGATTTAAGGATTTTATCCTTTAGGTCATAAGATCAAACTTACATATGATCAGTTCATAAAATATTAATCTATGGAATAAAAAAATAAATTTTTCTTGTACAATAACCCTAAATACCTTTGATAG
>NW_004567106.1:6942407-6982842 GCF_000260355.1 Condylura cristata | reverse complement strand
GCATGATGCCTAATATGAAAGAGGACTGGGCAATACATGTTTTTGAAATATTTAGTAGTTTAAAAACACTGTAATTTTATTTTTCAATGGCTAGGCAGGGCCTGGGAGTAGTTGCAAATTTTCATTTGTTGCATTGCTCCTTATAAATTAAAACATCTTTCCTCCCATAAAAAAGGAAAACTAAAGAAAAGCTGAAAGCCAGTATCATCAAATGGCATTCTCTTGCCTTAGGTGTTCATTTAGATATCATAATAGAGTGTCACCTCAGGTGAGTCTTTTATGGGAACTCTTTATGAGCATGAGTCTATGTTCTATGGCCAGTTCTTTGCAGAAGTGGGTAGGACATTTGAAAACTAACCAAGATAGTTACAATGACCAGATCCTAATGACCAGCTATATGAACTCATTAGCCACATCTGCTTGATCTTTAGCAGTAATAGGTTCAGTCAATCTAAGTAACATCTTGTCATGAACACAAGGGATAGAGAGATGCTTCTACCTAGACTATAGTTAGTGTGCATACAAATTGCCTGAGATCTTGTTAGAATGCAGGTATTCTGATTCACATTTCTGGAGTGAGAACTGAGGCACTGAATTTCAAGCTCTCAGATGCTGCAAAGCTTCTTGTTTGGAGCTTACACGGGTGGGGGGAAGTCAGCTACTAGAGGATTTGTCTGTGTGACTCTTGTGTCTATGTCTTTCCATGGTTGCCTCTGTCCTTGTTTTGTCGAGGATTTTACTTTTTACTATTTGGAATCCACACTGTGCAGTATTTAGTCCAGAAGTTGCCATTTTCTCCTCTAAGGTATATGAATAATAGCCTCAACCATTTCTTGCTACAGTCATAGTCATGTCCTATCTCATCTAATGATATTTTGTAGAGTAATGTCAGACTTTGCCAGAAAGCTGCTAGAAACATATGCATGTCTGTTCTTGGAAATATAGTTCACTTAAAGTTTCATGGCTTAGTTTAGAGATGAAAATTTGATATAAAATAGTTATTATTGGTAATATAGATAGTATCACTAAAAGTTACTATGGAGCAGAAATTTATATTTGCATTGAAATGATGATATCCACATATATCTGCACATTTGTAAAGGACAGGAGAACAGAAAAAAGACATTTAAACCACAAGGTGGCAGTAAGATATATATATAAAGAAGGAAGGAAATTTAAAAAAGTTTAGTGATTTCGGACAGACCCGTCTGGAACTGACTGTCAAAATTTAATAGCATTTACTAGTGTACTGGTATGCAGAAATGCCTCAGTGAAGCACTTATTTGTGGCATTCTTGGATAACCATACTTTCCATTGTCAATTGTAGAAGCTGGTCATCTTGGGTTTTTAGTAAACATTTGTAGATGACACTTTTCTATTAGAAAAAAACAGCAAAATAATATTTTTTCTTTATTTTGGTTCTATTTAACCAACCATTACAACCATAAGTTACATATTGATGTCCCAAAGATGTGAATTCTAGAAACTTTGACAAGTCCTTGGTTCCACAATGAACTGGCCTTTTACACAAAGAATAAATTTAATGAAAATTTGATGTGTGTTACTGTTCCATTTTTTGTGACACTAGAATAATTGTAAATCTTGAAAAAGGTCTTATGTGGTCTTTCATCTTAGATGAAGACAACTGTATTATCTATTAGACATCAGATTGTGTTGTGAGTACCCTATCAATAGTTTATTGGGATGCTGACTAAGATTAAGTTCATCTAACTAGTGTCTAATAGGAAACTGAGATAAATATTGCAAAAGCCACATAGGTATCTAAATATTCTTTTCTTTTTATAAAATGGTAAAGGATGTTAGGAAGGGTTTTTTTTTTTTTAAGATTTATTTATTCATACAGAACTGGGGTACAGGACAGAGGTGCGGAGGGTGAAAGGATTCACAGAGACAGAGTGGGGAGCAGAACAGGCAGATCAACGAAGTACACTGCTGAGGGGAGCAGCGGGCGGGTCAGAGGTCTGCCGCGCCATGTAGATCTCCTCCAGGGCAGGTGGGGATCGAACTCATGCTGAAGTGACTTAAGCTTCTTAGTGCTGTGCTTTAACCTGCTGCGCCACCAGGGATGGCCCAGGAAGGGTTTTTGATGGACAGAATTCAATATCTGCTCCACTTCTTGAAATAACTTTTCATGAAGTGATGTTATGCTCTACATAATTGAGACTTTGAAAGTACCCTCAAATGCCAACTACAAACCAAAAATTTTGATAGTCAACTGGGAATGGGAAAAAGAATATTCTAGCTAGAGTAATGGGTATAATTTTTACTTCTTGTCACTGCCAGGATGCTTGGATGTTAGTTGTTTTGGGGCTGGAAATCAGCCATAGTGAATCTGAGGCCAAAAAGTCAAGGAATGACACTTGTGCAGGTGTGCTGGTGACTCTTGCTCAGGTATCCCTTGTGCAAGGCAATTGGGACTGTATTTTGTTTGTTTTAGACTCTGCTGAGTAGTTGGGTAGCATTAAATAAATTATATATGTCTAAGTGTGGGTTGAGATTTCCTTAAAGTCTGTGCTCAGAAGTCAGTGTGTAGTCTCTTTGGAATTTATGAATACTAAAGACTTCAGGTTTATGAAATATGTCATACTAGAGTGCTCTTTTAATTAGTCTGTTTTGAATTTAAAAAGCTCTTCTTTGAAATAACTCATCAATATCAATCAATATTACATTAGGGTGCTTGCAGTTACTACCTGATAATTAAAAAATAAAGAGAGAAATATTTAACATACACTTAGCAAACATTCTAGGGGGTGCCATGTTACAATCAGAATGATGATGGAAGTTTATGTTTATGTGAGCTTGAAACCATTGACAAGGATATACACTGTGATATACCACAGTGTATTGGTTTACAGGGAAGCAGTGGTTAATGAAGTATTGAAGCCATCAAATTCTAAGCTGCTTCTACATAGAAAACATAAAATATAAGACTGAATTCAGTGCATGTAGTTTCATACTTCTGAGTAAACATATCATTATTATTTGATTTACTACATTATCATTTAGTTTATTGCTACATTCAGAAAAGGTGTATCTTTTCTGGATCCCCCCTCCCCAGTCTAGTGATAAAATTTTATTTTTGCCATCCTTAAATTAGATTTCACAATGAATAATACAACTCCTTCTATCTTCCTTTCTGAAGTCTATTGGATACTCATTTTTTAGCTGAGTAAATAAAATGCTTTGTTCATAATAAACATCAACTTATGAGTGGTCTCTGCTACCACTCATGCCTATAGTCAGTCACAACCCAGTATCATAACCAGTGACTGGGAGGGCTCACATCATGGCCAGAGACTTCAGGAGTGGCAAAAAGACACCATTTTCTGGATTTTCCATCCACCTTTTTACATTTAGAGAACAAGTGTCATCACTAAATAACATGGTATATGGAAAGTTAAATTATCATCTTAATATTTACATGTGATCCTTACAAAAACAGGACTGTATTCATGGCTGAAACAATATGAAATCAAAAAAGCTCACAGTTCCTCCAGGAGGAGAGGATAGGCAAGGGAAAAGGCTTCATGGCAACATGGGACACAGATTACATCCCCATCACTGACTGACATCGTGGGGACATAAGGGTTATAGATGCAGCTAGATGTGGGCCCTGTTTTGTTCTAGTGCTAATCATGTACAGTTTGGTTACCTCCAAAGTCTAAGACTTAAGTCTAGAATTTCTTAGACAGCTTGTGATAAGCATTGGATTGACTGCACAGAAAATGAGGGCTGTGGGACTGGTTATTAACCTTGATTCTAGTGAGGAAGTAACCTTACTAGAGTATAACAAAGGGCGAACGCCTTTAGGTTGGAAGCAGATAATTATTTGGTCTAGTCAATATTATTCCCCAGTCAGTGAATTAGACATGAGGATGGGGAATCTTACACTGTAGATCAGAAGTGAGGGGATCCCGGATCCCATTGTGCTGACATGAGATTGTCTCCTTGATGGGGGCCTGAGAAAGAGGCCTTGACAATACATAGTGGAGGGAGGCACTTATTGACAGTTTTGTTTTCTTTTGGTAAAGATTTTATTTATTTATTTATTTGTAGGCCAGAGGTGCAGGGGGTGAGAGGATTTCACCAGAGACTGAATAGGTGGATCTACTGAAATACACTGCTGCCGAAGGTGGTGGGTAAGACAAGAGAGGTCTGCTGCATCATGTGGGTTACCTCCCTAGCTAGGGGTCAAACTGAGGCCATCCAGGTGGGTTGTAATGGTGGTAGTGCTGAGACTTAACCCCTAGGTCACCAGGGAGGCCCTTTACTGATCATTTGTGTTGTAAAGACAGTGGGAGAAAATGCTTGTTTCTTAGGTCAGATGGAAAGAATGAGCCTGCAAGAATTGTCATTTTCTTTATTCTGGGACTCATGCTTCTCTTTTTGTTATGGGGTATCATGTCTGCTTTGTTCTTTAACTTGAGAATATGTCTTCATTTGGCTCAGAATCCAAAATGCTCTTTTATTTTAATTCTAATTATGGGACCCTTCTTTTATAACTTTTTTTAGTCAGCTAAGCATTCAGTTATGAACTCTGAGTTTACACCACCTTACCCAATCTAAGTTTCCCCACATTTCCATGTAGCTTATAATGAGGCACCACAAAAAGAGCATTGTGATTTGACTGTCCAAGAGAAGTGACTCTGCCCAGAGTATTCCATCATGAGGCATGATGTATAGTCTGTTCTCAGGGATCTCTCTGGGGTTGAACGATTGTATGTGGATTATGCCCTAGACCCTTGCTAGATGCTCTCTTTGGTGGTCTCCTTTGGTTTCCCCTCTGTAATTGGTCCTTCCTGTAATTGTTTAGACAGTAGAAAAGGAAGTTGTCTAAATTCTGGTTATTATTTCCTAGAAGAGGCACATTTTGAGCAGTTCTGTTATAAGAAGAACTTATCTGGTCAACTGAGACACTAGACACTTTGGTCAACTGAGACACTTTGTCTTCAAGTTAACAGGCTTCCTGCGATGAGATGCTTGATAAAACTTTGAATGAATGAATGTGTAGTGACTCCCATTTGGAAAGAAGCAATGATTGTTGGCAGGACTAACTCCCTGTAATGTCAGTCCTGTTGATTTTTAAGGTAAATTATTCTAGAATGGGAACCCTATGTTTACATCTCCCATAAATTATCTTCTAGAATCTTTGGTTTACACAAGTTGCTCTTAAATGAGGAAGACAACCATCAATTTGTCTCAAATGATCATCATTTTTGTGAGGCATATCCCATGATGAATCTTTTGCCAAGTGTCCTTTGGGGTGACCCCCACAACTCCTAACTTTCTGATCTACTTCATTTCCCAGCCATCAATAGTTCTGGATGGCTCAGTCTTCCAAAATATATTCAGTTTCTGACTACTCACCAGTTCTACAGACTTCTTTTTCCCTTGGCTACCATGATTTCTCCTGATTCACTGCCAACAACTCCACTTAAGATTCCCAGACTCCTCTACAGTTTAATTTTTTTACACAGGCTGCTCAGATCCTGCCACTTCTCTGTTTTAACCTTCCATTCACTATTATTCTCATTCACAGTGAAACAAAAGTTCCGAGGTTGTAAGAGAGACGTAAGCATCTTACAGTAATAGCCTCTCTCTTCTCTCCCTGCCCCATAACCTACCACTCACTGTTCCCTTCTTCATTCCACTTCAGTAACTTGGCTATATTGCAGTTTCTTCAGCATGCAAGTTATGCTTCAGCTCTGGTGTCTCTCGTATCTAATTTGACAAGATTTTCCCTCTAGCCCTCCTCTCCTTTCTCAAGTCTCTATACAAACACCACTTTATACAGAGATAATTTCCCTGTTGACCTACTGAAAATAGAAAATTTCTGCTGCTTTCATTTTCTGTACCCTTTACCTGTAGAAAATAGCACATTACATATTTGTTTAGTCGTCCATTTATTTATTATCAATTTTCTGTTCACTAGAACAGAGGCTACTTTTTCTTTTTAGATAGGGACTTTGTTCTGTTCTTTTTTCTTAGTCACTCCCTAGAGGAGTGCCTGGCAAATAGTAGAACCTCATTAAATATTTGTTGAATGAATAAATATAATATGGCCTGTGCAGCCTAGGTCATCACTTTTCCCATGTCCACATAAGTTGATTTCACTTCTTCATATCATTACCTGGCTGCTGTTAGTAGGTATTTGAATTTGTGACTCTTGTCCTATCGCTTGGAGCAACAAAGGTCAGTTTAGGAACAGGTGAACAAATATCCAAATAATATCTCTATGAGGAACATTAGCATTTCTGTTGATGCCATTTCTTACTTCCTGAAAGTAAGTAATACAGTTTTTCTTTCCAGTGAGTTTACAGTAGTGGTGCAGGACTTAAATTAATTCCTTTGGATAGAAATGTGTGAACTAATAAAATTTTGGTATAATGTTGGATGAATTGTTTTTGGATTCAGTGGAATTACACATAAATCAGAACTTATCTCCATTTCAGATCATACTGCATTTTACTTCACTATGGCTGTTACTGCTTTGTTTCTTTGCCTCACTTCTCATTGAGAAGTTAAAGGTATTGAGAGAAATGAAATTTTTATTTAAGTGAACTCGTGGCAATCTTTTATATTTAATCAATTTATTGATTATTAATTTGCATATAATAAAGGCATCCATTTGAATTGTACAGTATGAATTTTAATAATTGCAAACACATGTATAATAAGTTGCATACTAATCAAGATATAAATATTTCCAGAGCAGAACATTTCTTTATGTCCCCTACTAATCAGTCCTCTTTAGTGCTTTTCAAAGCCCTGTGCAACTACTGGTCTGCTTTCTATCAGTAATTACGAACTTACCTATTTTAGACTTCCATATAAAATAGATATACACTAGGTATTCTTTTATGTTTGATTTCTTTTGATCAACATGTTTTTGAGAATCATCTGTGGTTTACATGTATCAATATTGTGCTTCTTTTTATATAGCTTTGTTTTTAAAGATTTATTTTATTTATGCATACAAGAACTGGGGTACAGGCCAGAGGTGTGGGGGTGAGAGGATTCACCAGAGACAGAGTGGGGAGCAGAACAGGCAGACTCATTGAACTACACTGCTGAGGGGAGCAGTGGCCGCTCCATGTGGGTCCCCTCCCTGGCCAGGGATCTAACTCATGCTGCAGAGGCTATAGATAGCTTCATAGTGGTGTGCTTTAGCCTGTTGTGCCACTGGGGAGGACCTGCTTTTTATATATCCTAGTTTGAATGTACCACTTAGCTTATTCACTCACCTGTTGACCGAGTACGGGGTGTTAATAAATAAAGCTGCTGTGAACATTTGTATATGTGGGGATATGTTTTATTTTTTTTTTAAACATACCTAGAATTTTTAGCTCATCTGGTGAATATATTTTTATGTCATAGAAAATATGGCAATTTTTAAGACTTATTTTTGTAAAAGGAAATGTCCTTTGTAAGTTATCTGTTTACTATTGCCCTTGTATTTTCACAGTGAAGTCACTTTGAGGCAAGGTAGAGACTCAAATGTAGATACTTACGTTTATTGTAATCATGCTTATCCGGCACTCAGCCTTTTCCTCAAAACTGTGTCTGAGTGATCTCTCCTTTATTGAGCTGCTGGAAGGATTAAGTGAACCAAGAAATGAAAATGCTTATTAACACAGTGACGAGCACAAGTTGATGTTTAATTATGTTGGTTGCTATTATTATCTGAATTTATTAATAAATTAGGATGGGAGCAAAGATGTGCTTCCCAGTGCTGTAGAAGTTGAACTATAACTTTGTTCTGTATTGTGGTCACTTCTCATGAAAAACTTATGTCAAAACACCCTTGGTAGCTTAATCACCAGCATTATTGACTAATTATGTGTTTTCATCTATTCTGAGTACATGCAAGCAAGTTCAGAAGATCAAAATAGAGGGAAAGCAGAATCCAATGATGTCACAAACTGCAAAATGAGAGAATAAAATAAGAACAAAATCACAAGGTAGAAAATTATAATAATTTAATGCTGAATAGGTACTTTGGTAAAGACTTCAGTTTTCTAAATATAATGATTTCATTAAAGCCTATGACTGCTTTTAATATTTGCTAAGCTTTGGTGTTTAACCCTTTACTCTGATGAAAGAACCATGCTGACAGCATTCAGTGAGCTTTACTATTCTGCCTTTGATTCTTTAAATGCACTAAATCTTTTAAGACTGCTTAATCTGTAGGTGGCATTGTTAAACCCAGAGGTCGAGAAAAGAAAACATATTCAAGTTTATAAAGAGACTGAATTTTTTAAAACAAGGGGAAACTGTTCCTGTAATGCGTATTTTCACCACAAGTACAAATCACAGTGTTTTCCTCTGAAGTGGTCTTTTTTAGCACCTGTGGCTGACCTCACAACTCATGATGTCCAAAACACTAGGGCAAACTGTTGCAGTCAGAAAAAATTTATTGAATACCTCTAATTTTCAGTACAGCAGGCATTCTGTATAACTATTTAACTATTTTTCATTTTTGATGAGGAATCAAGTTGAAATGTATCTGACTTGGTGAAGATAGCATATAATTTTTTTTCCCAAAATGAATGAAAAGGATTAATCTTAAACTGAATGAGTGGCTAACAGCCTCATAAATCAAATGCATTAAAAAAAAACACCCTTATTTTCTGTGGTAGGTTTCACCACAGAAGATTGTTATTTGATAAAATACATATTCTCTATCAATGGTCTTTAGTCACATAATTTAATTGAATTTTGAGACAATTTGAGACTAGAAAGATCCATGTTACCAAGAAATAGAAGTCTTAAATGCTTGCAAAGGATGGATTAAGAGAAGATATAATTTTTGAGTGAATAAATATCTATCCTGTAGTCAGAGAAACAGGGAAGATCTTAAGACAGTGGAAAAGGATGTGAAACAAGATTGTGTAAAGAAAGACAAACATCTTATAAATTGTCATGGTGTTTTGGTGCTATTTGGGGCAATTTATTGCACAAATATTAACCTTTCTTGCTCAATAATTAAAACCACTACTGCACAATAAAGAGAGAAACAGAAAAATTAAGATGTGGTAGTTTCTGAAAGTCCCACTGGATAACACTGCCTCATCTCATTTTATCTTTCATTAGTAGTTCATATTCTCATTCATTCATTTACTCATATAGTAGTCACAACTGTAATGTGAATATTCTTCAGAGCCACCCACCTCATCCTTTTTCACAAACTATAAGAAACATATAGTGAACTGTTAGAAACTACGGGTGGCCTCACACAAGTCCCTGAGGTGGAAGTCATTCAGATATGGGGGGAAAGTATAGTAGATGGTAAACCAAGAAGACCATATTAATACCTCATATTGTGGGCATACTCATTTGGAATGTGATTTAGCTGCTCCTCCCATTAGAAGGTGGAGTGTATTTTAATACCCCTAGATTCTGGTCTGGCCTTGTGACTTACTCTTACACAGAACTGACATTGTCTGATGTGTCAACCTAGGCTCTTTGCTGTTCCTCTGAGTAGAAGATAAAAGCAGTCAAGGTTTTTCTAGCTGTTAGTCATGTGTTTCTCAAAGAGATTGGAGTTCTTGTACTTCATACTCTTTGTTAAAAAAATCATTTTGAAACACTATCTTCCAAACTTTAAAAGCTTTTCTTTCTTTCATTGAAGTAGAAATGGCAGAGATGAAGAAGTGTTGTAACTTTGCTGATAGGTTTAAAGATGAAATGAAATAGCTAATTAATATTAATTTCAAGTCAGGTGGAATTCAGTAGTTCATCTATCCACCTACCAATACATCCCATGATGCATGCATATGTTTTAATTACCTTCTGCTCATGCTGCTGGAGAATGAGGGTGTTCCTCTCTAGGGTTATAAGATGGGATGGAAGGACACTCATCTCTGAACAATTGATATTGATAGCTCTTAGAATCAGTGCTGTGTCACAAAGAAGACTGGACAACCTTTCTATTATTTATTTATTTATTTTTGCAGAGAAGAACTGAGGTATAGTCCAGAGATGTGGTGGTGGGGGATAAGAAGTTTCACTAGAGACTGAGTGAGGAGCAGAACAGGCAGATCCACTGAAATATGCTGCTGAGGGGAGCAGCCGGTGAGATGAGAGAGGTCTGCTGCACCATGTGGTTAGTTCCCTGGCCTGGGATTGAACTCAGGCTGTGGCAATGATAGCACTGAGATTTAACCCCAAGGTCACTAGGTTGGACCCCTGGACTAACCTTCTTGAGGGTGAGAAAACGTAGAGGGAATGATGTCCAGGTGAAAGTATTCACCAACTGCCAGACAGGTAGATTTACACATACTCACAACCTGGTAGAAGAGAAAAACCACATGCCACGTAGGCCCTCAGGGAGTTGGCACTGAAGAATGAAGTGAACAGCTAGGGATTGGTTTTGTAGGCTTGTTTTGTAGTATCAAGAGGGTGCAGTGGCTTCTGGTTGCAGCGGGAAGATTTCATTGTCTTGTTTGAATAATTTTACAGACTGGCAGAGAATTGAAGTTTGCCACTCAGGGATGGATCTGCTTCATTTGATAAAGAAGGTTGTTTAGCTGGGGGACCATATGCACAGGAGCAGAGTGGAAAGGAAAACTCATTGTGAGGTCTTTAAGTTCCCCCTGATTTCATCAGATATCAAAGAACATAATATGGATCTTAATTTTAAAGCTTTATATTACATTCTCCAACAAAAACTTAATAAGAACTACTGTGTGCTAGACAGTGTACTAGAAGCTGAGAACAAAGACAAATAATATATTTCCTATGCATCTGAGGGTTTTAAAGTTTAATAGAAAGAACCAGGCATATAAATAGTATACCAAATGAGCTATAGTAGACATATAAATATAGGACCTGAGGACGCAAAGACAAAGTAATCAGTCTTATCTAGATAAGAATAGTTCCTCCGTGAAGTATTTGCTTTCTATCTCTTATATGGATAGCATGAATTGTCTACAATATTCCCTTGTGCTTGTGTGTGTTGTGTGTGTGTGTGTATATATATGTATATATATATATATATATTTTTAGGTAAGGCTATCTTACATGTCCATATCTAAATCTATCCTTGGTTAGAAGAGTTTGATAATTGATTGAGACAAGTCATCAGTCTGTCACTGGAGGTAGGGAGGGAGCCATAAACCTCCCAGTAGCTCAAAAAGTCAACAAAATATCTAATTTAGTTCTTCATCTTCTAGTCCCATATCCTCCTCTTTTTCCTTTTACTCATCATTTTCTTCCTTTTATTTTTCATCCTCTCTTCATCATATTTTTTCATGATGTGGTAGGGGTTCATAGTTGGGGAAACCTCAACTGTTTTTGCCTTATCTTCCATATCTGATTCATGATTGGTCCAATCAAGTCTAGGTCCAAAATATTCCTAGAGTCTTTCCACTTCTTTTTATGTTCACTGTCACTACATTAATCGAAGCCAGTAGGTGACTTTGGCTGCAATTTGGGGGACCTTGTGTATCACAATCAATTTATTAATGTGCACAAAGGTGACTTTGATAATTGGTTCTGGTGACCAACACAGGCACAGCATGAATCTTAATCCTAAACATTTAATCACATGCTTAACATTCTTCTCTTCCCAGAAAATAGTTTACAGCTCTTACCTGATAGTGTTAAGCTAATGTAATTAACAAAGCTATGAAGTGTTATGGGATGTGTTTCTACCAATGTCACATTTTCAGTACATTCAAAGAGTTGTGCAACTATTAGCTCAATGTATAAGAATTTTTTTGTTAATTTGATAAAGTATTCATTACATCATCCTTCATTTTTGTACAATGAATGATTTCCCTGTGAAATTCTCAGCACCAATTCCCCTGTGCACCATCACCGAAGTCCCTTGTGCTCTTTCCACCCCTGACCCTTCTCCCTCTCCCTCCTTACAGAATGTCTCAGGTCTATAGTTGCCTGATGATTTTGATTTTTACTTTATTATAGTTACTTCCCCCATTCAGTGCCAATGCCATTTTGTTTCCCTATCTTCTAGTTTGTTTGTTTTCTTGTCTTTCTCCCCCGCCCACCGCCCGCCACTTTTTTTTTCTTTTCTCTTTCTGCTTCACTAAAATATCACAAGGGAGATAGCTCTCCCCAGTGGAGACCACGGGGAACCACCAGAGTCCTAGAAGCAATTCTCCCCACTTGTGTTTGTGTGGTAAGAATACATAGAGAATTCTTAATTATTTAAAGTACATTGGCAAATTTAAATAAGTTGCCTCCCTAAGTTGTAAGATGAAGATGTTTTTGTGTTTAGCCTTCTTTCTATCTCTTAGCTACTGGAAGCTGTACTTTTAGTTTTGTGTAGTAAGATTGATAACATTTATACTCTGCTGTCATATAATCAGAACAATGTTATATTTGAGTTGGTTTCATGTTTGAACTATGTTGCTTGTGTAAGTTTTAACGTCATTCTAGGGATACCGGATTCATTTTTCCTCTGGGTGGATGGGAAAGCATGTGTCGGCTTCCCCATATTGCTAATATTTTGCAGTTTCTTTTCTTTTTAAAGATTTAGTTATTTATGCATTGAGAACTGGGGTATAGGCCAGAGGTACAGGGACTGTGAGAGGCTACACCAGAGACAGAGTTGGGAGCAGAACAGGCAGATCAACAAGCACACTACTGAGGGTAGTAGCAGGCGGTTCAGGAGAGGTCTGCCACTCCATGTGAATCTCCTCCAGGCCCAGGGATCAAACTCACAATGAAGTGACTGCAGCTAGCTTGAAGTGCTGCTTCCTAACCTGTTGCGCCACCAGAGAGGGTCCCTGTTATCTAGTTTCTTAATGTCTTTGTTTTCTAGAATCTATTTTTTTCTTTTAAAAAATTAGTTTATTTTTAATTGAGGTAGTATTTGGATATCCCCATCAGGTATTTCCATTATAATGTACCCCATCACCAAGTCACCCATTTTTCACCATCTGTTCTTTTATTTTTTTAATCTATTGATTTCCTGTTTTGAATTAGAATGGTTGCATAAAGTGCAGGTTTATCACCCAGTGTTCTGGTGAACACCCAGTGTTCCTTTCTTTTTTGTTCCTCATAAAGGCAAGACATATATACATATACAATTCCATCAAAGAAATATAACCAGTAAGAAATGAAATACATTCTATAGGTTGTCAATTGTGTTACTTTATGTTATAGAGGTAAAATATTGGGCCTCAGAATTTGACAATGGCTTATAGTTAACAGTTGATTATATAATAAGTTGCATAAATATGGATCTCTTTATAATTTACATGATTCTAGACAAATCAGGCATTGTGTTTTTACATTATAATCAAGAGAAACAGTGTTTAGTACATTATAATCTACTATCCTAGTGCTTATTACATTATAATCAAGAGAAAAAATGGGCAGAGAGTCTTCCCTGAAAAAAAAAAAAAGTCCTGCTAGAGTCACAGATATAGCTAAGAGGGGAAGTACATAACTTAACTCAAATGCCATTTTCTGCTGAGATATGATTAGTGGTCACAGATCTTTCTCATTTATTAAATATATGAGGATATTTTATGACTGAAAAACAGGTAGCTTTCATGTTCTTTAAGGCAAAGTGTGAATAATTAGCTATCACAGAAGGAAACAAATTTCTCAGAATCTATTTTATTTGGGAAAATAATACTTTATGGAAAAAGACATAAATTCAGGAAGCACGCACATACAGGGCTTTATATGGAAGGGCTGATTGGCACCGGAACCAAACTGACATAAGGCTTCATAATTGCGCCAGGGTAACCATCCTTATCACATTAATGTGCCCCATTATGCGATGATTAAACATTTCCATTTATCTAGCTTGCCATAACATTTGCATTCCAAGCAGAAATGAGGGATACAAATTATGCTTAGGCAAGGGGAAAAGCTTACATTGAAATAATTATAAGAACTTATAGTATACAGAACAGTGTACAGAAAGTTTGCAAAGTGCTTTTCACATAGATTTGCTCATCTGCTTTCCAGACAACCCTGAGAAATGCATGTTACTATATTAACTCTACTTTATTGCTGACAAAACCAAGAATCAAAAAATGTTTTTATGTTTTTCAAAGAAACAGCTGGTAAGGAGTCGAACAGGAGGGTTCAAACCTCCCTGAAATATGACTTTTAGCCTTTTTACTATTACACAAAATTAGTTGTTTATTACCTGCTAAGTGCTTATTATGAAGTCTACAACTACATAAAATAGGAAAGATGGGCTATTTGAATACATCCTAGTTGCTTAAAAAGGTGCTATTTGCAGCCCACGATACGTCCTAGTGTAATAAGGACAAAAAACCTGACCTTGAAGCCTGTTTTTTCTCAGGATAATATATAATTAGGAGAAGGATCCTGCTTGTGCTTTGCACTCCCCCTCCCTGCCTTCCAGATAAATTCTGGGCCTCCTTGGTGGAGGTTAAGTTTCAGCACTGTGAAGCTGTTTTCAGCACTGCAGCAGAAGAATCCCTGGCCAGGGTGGTGACCCACTTGGTGCAGCAGACCTCTCCTGTCTTGTCTGCTGCCCACCTCAGTGTTTTTCAGTCAGTCTTTCTGTTCTGCTCCCCACTTTGTCTCTGGTGAATCCTCTCACTGCCCCTGCACCTCTGGCCTATACAGCAGAGGTACTTATGCATAAATAAATTAATCTTAAAAAAAACCCTACTATTTTTGTGATAGAGAATTCATACAATTACTTAAGTAAATTCCTGCTGGTTTGACCTAGTCATTTTTATGGATGGATTGGATTGTGGTAACTAATATTAAAGAAATAAGCCAGACCAAATATACTTAACATCTAGATCTGTCATCTATAGAATACTCCATCCCCACAATGTAACTATCACTTTTAGTAAGGGAGATGCAAGCCAAGCCCACGACAAGATATCATCTCATACCTGCGAGAATGGCACATATTAAAAAGACTCCCCCATAACAAGTGCTGGAGAGATTTGGAAAAAGAGGAACACTATTACATTGTTGATGGAAACGCATACCACTGCAGACATTTTGGAAAGGAATTTGGATTCACTTTATGTAGATCACCTTAACTAAAAATGTATACTGTATAATAAGTAAGCCACTTTTGAGCTTCTGCCCAAAAATGTGAAGCCATTAACTTAAAAAATTATATGCACAATAATGTTTATTGCAGCATTATTTCCAATGTTAGGATTTGGAAATGACTTAGTTCCCAATGAAGTTTGGATTAAGATGTGGTATTTCCACACATTGAAATATTATTCAGCCATAAAGACAGATGAAATGTTGCCACTTATAGTACAATAAAAAATGTTCAAGGTAATTATATGTAGCAATTACACCAGAATGTCAAAAGACAAGTATTGCACATTTACATAGCTGACAATTTGACAAAGTAAAATTTCCACTGAGTTTATTTTGTGACGGCTGGGAAAAGATGACAGCAGCACTTGGTTATGGGCTTTCCAGTTTGTCTTCCTTTGTCTAGTAGGGAGAGCCTATTCATACTGCTACCTGCAAATACAGACACCTGTATAATTAAAACAAATTGTAAGATAGACTAAGAAAGAAAAACTCTTAATAGCAGGTTTCCAGTTTCTTTATACTCATAATGGAAATAATTAAACTAGCAGTAAAAATAAGCTGTGGGCCCTCCCTGGTGGTGCAACAGGTTAGGACAGAGCACTGCAAGCTGTCCGCAGCCGATACACTGAGAGTTGGATCCCAGGCCCCGGAGGCAACCCACATGGCCTGGCAGACCTCTCCTGTCTGCCTGTTGCTCCTCTCAGCAGTGTACTTCGTCAATCTGTCTGTTCTGCTCCCCTGTCTGTCTCTGGTGAATTCTCTCACCATCCCTACACCTCTGTTCTGTACCCTGTGTGCATTAATAAATACATCTTTCAAAAAAAAATTAAGCTGGAACAGGGATAGTCCACAGAGATAATGTCTTCAGAGCATCATTTCAACATGATAGAAACCTCACAGGCAGTCTAAAGGGTAGTCATCCTAGAGATATTTGGCAATCGTGTTCTATTCCTTATTTCTATTATCTGTGTTTCTTTTCACATTCACCACCAAAAAGCTGATGTAGTGTCATAGCAGAAAAGTTTGGGCAATTTGGGTGGTGTATGACTTAACTTACAAACTTGGCTTCTAAAACAAAGAGCCTTAATGAGGCTTAATGAGGATAAATTGAATTTCTCTTTCATTGAAAAGTAAATATAGTGGTGAGTGATGGTGTCAGGGACCCAAATTTTAGATTTTCTCTAGCAGCCTCAACCCTTGACTTTCATTTGTGCTCTAAAATAGATACCTCAAATAGTTATTCTCTTTTTCATGAGAGAGGGCCTGCTACTTTTCCTAAAAAGTAGGTTTCAAACTCTGCTTATCACTTTGATTTCCATTCTTTTGGCTAGATCCTACGATCATACTCTCCTGAAAAGAAGGCTGGAAATACAGTTTTTGAGTTGCAAGTTAAGTGCCTACGTAAAACTTAGCAGTTCTCCTATTTTCAGTACCCAATTTGCTTACATTCTTTCAGCATTTCACCTGGCTTTTAGGGTCATTAGTAATTTAGGGACAAAACTTTTTCCAGATGCCACTTGGTGTGCTTTGTAAGAATTCAGGATGCTTTCAATTTGCTTCTTGATTGCCAACAGCAAGCACCTCAAGCTAATAGGACTATATGTCCACCCTTGTTGATACTTCCCAGCCATTAGCTTTCTGATATTAGGCTAAAATTTTATTTCATTTTTGCTTGACATAAGATTTAGCATAGTATTCAAATCCCACTAAATTTAGACTCTAAACTGTCTGTTAGAGTTTTCAGTTGTTGGATTTGCAATTTGAGTATACTTGGTCTAGGGTAGGGAATGAATTTGATAATTTGAAAAGACTGAAAAAGCAGGGCAACATTTTTAAAATATTTGAGGCATCACAGACAAGTCAGTGAAAAACATTTGGCTACATCTTTTTGTTGTAGTAGGTTTTACTGATTTTATGTTTATTTATTTTATTCAAGTACCATTGGTTTACACACTGTATGTGATTTAGGAGCACAGGTTTACATGTCCTCATATGTCACCATACTACTTCCACCACCAACACACCCATAATAAAAGTAAAAAGAAGCTGAGAGGTGAGGCACTGGGTTCACTTTGTTCCTGAGGGCATCTGGATATTCTGAAAACAACACCCCCCCCAAAAAAGAAAGAAAAGCAAGAGAGAGAAAGAGAAATTCACCTTAAACAATGTGTTAAAATAAAATCCCAAGGAGTTAAAAGTAAAGCTAAAACTATAAAAAAGAAAATACAGACATATATTAGGGTAATATATGAAGTTACAGAAAAAAATAATAACACGTCTGATTTTATAATGTTAAAATAACTCTACCAATGAACCATGATCAAAACTAAAGAGCAAATGTTAACCCTGTTTGCTGTAAAGATGACAAGATATGATAGCCTAAACCTCATAAAGTAAGCCAATATTCTAATATTAATATTGGTGAGTTATATAGTAAAAAAATTGGCTAATACCCATATGAAAAATTTAATCACAGGTTTGGAAATTAAAGTGTAATTTGATTATATATTTTGCCAAAAAATTAGTAAAAAAAGGAAAATGTCATTATGCAGAAATAGGTATGGCAAGGCAGACACACACATAAATTCTATGTGTTTGATGTGTAAATTGCTCTAGACTGACATAACTCTTCCAGTAAACATTGTGGCAGTAATACATGTTAAAACTTTTTAAAATGTTCTTTGCCTAGTAATTTCACTTAGTCTTTAAGGAGGAAATTGCTTTCTAATTCTGACAAACCATGATGTATATAAAGATATTTATTATAGCATTATTTACAATAAAAAAGCATTGCAAAGGCCCTACATGAATAGCAATAATGAAATGTTTCTATGTTATTAGTACATGGTCTTTTAAAAGGATGCCAATGAGGGAGTTGAGCAAATGAGGATATATTGGCCAAAGCGTACAAAAGTCTTACTTATACAGGATGAGTAAGTTCTGGAGATCTACTGTACAACATTGTAACTGAAGTTAATGATAATGCACTATCATATACTTGAAAGTCTTTCAAGTAGCTGTTATATCCTTACCACTTGTACAAAAGAACAGTAAGTGTATGAGGTGTTGTATATGTTAGTCAATTGGATAGTGATAATAATTTCACAATGTGTATGTAAATATGTATATATATATATATATATATATATATATATATATATATGAACATCAACTTGTATTATTTAAGCAGATAGAATTTTTTCATTTCTGTATCAGTTAACCCAGAAAAAGGTAAAGCATGTTTATGAATACTTTTGAATATAGGGGAAGATTCTTGTTTAAGTGAATCTTTGCAAAGTAGAATGCCATTATGACATATTATATATCATATCATTATATATATATATGTAATAATTTTATATATCCATAAAAATCGTTTATATTCAGTAAACTAGTGCATCCAGTATGGAAAACTATGTGGCGTTTCCTCAAAACACTAGAAATGGATCTGTCATATGACCCAGCTATTCCACTCCTAGGAATCTGTACAAAGAACACAAAAACAGCAATTCAGAAGACTGCACTTCTGTGTTTATTGCAGCACTTAAAAAAAAAAAGTTTATTCTTACATAATTTTGTGCCTTTTCCCATCTCAGTTGTAATCCCTGTGGGCTTCCCACCACAAATTATTGCAGCACTTTTTATACCAAACAAGATAAGGGCACAACCTGAATGCCCAAAACAGATGAGTGGTTCAATGGAATACTACTCAGTGATCAGAAAAGATAAACTCATGGCATTTGTGCAACATGGATGGAGCTGGAAGGGTTGATGCTAAGCAAAATAAGTCAGAAGGCAAAAGGCAAATATCAGATGGTTTCACTTATGTGTACAGGAAAAACCTAACAAAGGGTCAAAGACAAACCTTGAGAACTGGTGATAGATATGAGGCATCTATGAGAGGAGGGGGATGAGAATGGGAGTGTGGGGTTATTGTGATACAGGGCAGCAAGGGGCACTAAAACTGGCCAAGGACACTGCCCAGGTCATTTACTGGTCACTGTCTGAGTTCTTCACCTATGTGCACAATTGCAAGACTACTCAGGCTCAGGGAGAAACAACAATGGGATTTATTTATAAAGCCAGGGAAAAACAAAGAGTTACTGAGGCCAAAAATGTCTTTGCCTCATCTGAAGCTGTGTTCAGTGTTTTTCAGTACAAAATAAAAGCAGCTCAGATGGTGTCTTACTGGCACTGAAGAAGCAGAGCTCCTCTCCTGAATAATAGGCCATGTGTCCAAGGTGGTATCTTCCTGTCTCTGCTGCCCAGAGTCCAGGCCAGGTTTCAATTCATGAAGACAACAAAGATGCAACAGTAGATATTCACAGAATTTCTAGGATGCCCTAGTGCAGCACCAGACAGTGACACTCACATCAGCAACTGCAGCAGCTGAGTGACCTGACAAAAGGCCACACTTACGCAGCGCAGTGAGGCATCTGGCTCTGGGTCTTTGCCTTTTCTGCCAGGCTGTAACAGCAGCAAAACCTGGAACAGTTTTACTTACTCAGCTACTTGCAAAGTCTCCAAACTTTTCCTCTCCAAGGTTGTCTGTTGAAGGCCCACAACAGCCTTCTGGAAGATCTATGTGGTGGGACTTGAACTCTGCTTACTCTTAATGCAGATACAAAAAATACTGAGTCCCGAAGACTGAGTCAGTATGCTCCCTCTTCTGAAGTCCCTTTTATGTCTTTTCCCTTGGCCCACCCCCAAAATGCGATACTTTTTAACATTTTCCGTGGGGCTATATGTCCTCACCAGCAACCCCTTTCAGGGGCACCACCTGGCTTCAGTCACCAGGTGTAGTTGGAGGGAGAGCACAAAGGAATATGGTATGGGCTGGACTGTTGTGTGGGTGCTATGGTGGTGGAGAAGTATGGTGAACACACCTGAGGGGAGACATCATATACTGTACAAAAATTAAATAAAAAGTTACATCCACAAAAAAGTCAGTATGTTTATTTCTGGGTGAAGGAATTATGCATAATTAATGTTTTTACCTCATTTAAACACTTTCATTTCTTTATCCAAATTTTATACCTTTCATTTTAACAAAATTGCACAGAAAAGGAAAGTATAATTTTATTAAGGAGAGTGGGCAGAACTTTTTAGAATACTCACTCTGAGCCCAGATTCTACAGAATAACTCTGAACATTTCCCAGCGTTTATGCGTTCTTTTGCCTCTGTTGTTAAATCGTCCTTTCAACAAGAAATGTTTCCTCTATTATCTGCTTCAAAAATTTCTCCAGTATCCTTCTAAGTTCAAGAATTATTTCCTTTATAAAATCTCACTGACATTTCTCTTCTTTCCTTCTCAAGAACAGGGTACTTCCTTCCCAGTGGCCTCATAGCACCTGGTACACGTATATGGGCAGCCGTAAGGTCTCAAAACTCAGGCAACATAGATATAAATTTATTGATAGTATATTCCAATATATGTAAACTGACATATTTGTAGACTTACTAGCCATTCTTTATATTAAACTATTTGCTACATCATTTTGTAATCCTCATATATTTTTAGATAATTACTTCATCTTCCTTAGCTTTATAGGGAACTTAACCATTTACAGTGCCTAACTTGATGTGAGTACTTGGTAAGTATTAATTGAATGAATGAGTAAATGAATTGACTAAAATGTATTTTTTTTAAAGATATATTTATTCATACAGAACTGGGGTACAGGCCAGAGTTATGGGGCTGTGAGAGGCTTCACCAGAGACAGAGTGGGGAGCAGAAAAGGCAAATCAAGGAAGTACCCTGCTGAGGGGAGCAGCAGGCAGGTCAGGAGAGGTCTGCTGCACCATGTGGGATCACTTCCAGGGAGGGCGGGGATTGAACTCATGCTGAAGTGGCTTTAGCTTCTTAATGCTGTGTTCTAACCCGCTGCACCACCACTGAGGGCCCTAAAATGTATTTTTTAACAGAATTGTGTTTATTGTCTCTACTGTTTGCTAGTCTTTAAGAAATGACTGGAACATTGTAATCATTTTTTCTTCCTTTTAACCTAAAGGTTTCCAAACTCTTAGATTATTCCCTTTGGCTGTGTTGGCTAAACTTCTTAGCTCTTTTTGGTTCCTTACATCAAATTTCATGATTTGAATGTGTAGAATTGAATTGAATTGTTATTTTAGATATGTGTGTGCTGCTCTTCTGTAAAGGTTTTGCTTTTAAATTTTTGTAATGATGCCCAACATGTGTGAGGTTAAGCAGCATAAATGCTCTATTTCCTGTACTGAAAGAACATTCCAAATGTTTGAGGCTGGTTGTTATTTCCTGGGCAGCACTTATGAGCTTTTCTTTTAGTTTTTCTAACAACTTTGTAGTAGATCCATCAATTGTCATGCAGTTGCAATTAGGTCTAAAACTATGTATATTATTCTCCAGGTAGTTTTGAGGACTGTTAACAAGAAAAATCTTTTCAAGATTTTTCTTATTTAAAAAAAATCAAGGTAAAAGTTTATTCAACTTTTATTCCATTTCTCCTGTCCTGTTTTTAGCTTGATTGTATATTCTTTAATCTTTAATACTAAGTAGATGTTTCTCCATCTATTACCAACCATCTCAAAGAGCTGATAATGTGTTTTAAATTTGGGGGTAATGGTTTGGCTGATTGCTATATCATTAGTGCTTGGCTTGCTGCATTTTGAACTCGTCTTAGACTTAATATTGAATATTGAGCCCCTCTGGTCATTCTTGATATTTTGATATTCACTCTAAAAAGTAATTCAAGATAAAATCATATTTATCTGGTTTCTTTATGGACGTTTCTTATTTATCTGGACTGTTTTATTTAAGGAAAAATTTGTGCAGTTTTTATTTAGTTATCATGGTTTTAACTATTTCTGTATCTTTAGCAATAAGTAAAGTGTGCTGGGCTTGAGAAAACTATTGCTTATTTATTTTTTTTTGAATCTTCTAGTAGCTAAAAAAGCAGCAGTTCAACTTTAACACTAAATTTTCACCAGAAAACACTTTATATTTATATAGACTTTATAGAACTTGCAGGTAAAATAAAGATTCACATGCCCAAGTTTTATTTCAAATATATTTAAAAGTTTTAGAAGAACTATATTAAGATTGCTTTAAAATCTAATTAAATTTATTGAAAACTATAATTAAAAATTAGTTAGAATTGAATGCAATTTTGATTTATTAAAATTAAATAAACTTGAGCATTCAGTTCCTCAGCAGCACTAACTATATTTCAATACTCACATGTGACTGGTAACAACAGTATTGGCAGCACAAGTTTGCAATAATTCTGAACAACTCCCCCCTTGTGTTTTCCTAGCAAGCTTTTAACTTTTTACAATACTTTATGGAAAGCTTATTTCATATATAATATCATTTTTTCTTTCAAGTAATTTCAAGTCAGAATGGTCATACTCTGGTATGTTCTCTGCCTTAATAGTTTCAGTTCCTTCAAGTCACTGTCTAAAATGCATTCATAGAGCTAGCAGATACTATCAATTACCCATGAAAGTGGTCTTATACTAGGAAGTGACATTTTCATTTATTTACTGGATGACTAGTTATGCTCCAGTTTGAATGCATATATACTTTTATTGTTTGCGTATATATTCTGGTGTCAATTGTTTACTCAGAATTTGCCAGAAAAATTTGAAAGGCCAGTGTTACATAATTTTTACAGAAGGTGTTTCTTTTTTTTCTATTTTAAGATTTATTTATTTATTCGTACAGAACTGGGGTACAGGCCAGAGATACAGAGGGTGAGAGGATTCACCAGATACAGAGCTGGGAGCAGAACAGGCAAATCAACGAAGTACCCTGCTGAGGTGAGCAGCGGGTCAAGAGAGGTCAGCTGCGCCATGTGGATTGCCTCCCGGGTAGGCGGGGATCGAATGCATGCAGAACCACGCGGAAGTGGCTTAAGCTTCTTAGTGCAGTGCTTTAACCCGCTGCGCCACCAGGGAGGGCCCCAGAGGGCATTTATTAAAGCTTCAGTTTTCTTGATAGATTTACTTATAATGAATGGACATGTGTGGATGGAGATTTAGTGTAGCATTTACTTTGTATGCTTATGCTGTTATTATGTGAAATGTGTCCAACCTCCATGTCATGTTGATTGTTGACTGAGGGTGTTTGTGTGGGAGTCTGTTTTGAACTTTGCACTATTTTAAAATTAAAACTATTTCCTTGATCTCGGGAATTTTGAGTGTCTGTATGATTGAAATCTGCATGTGGCTATACACTGGTAGAATCATTTTAAAAATCTTGTCGATCGTAAAAAGATTAGCCATTTATTTATTCTTTCATTTATCATATATATATGTGTGTGTGTATATATACATATATATACACACACACACACACACACACACATATATATATATGAGGTACCTACTGTGTCCAGTCTAATATATTCTCTAAAAGAGAATTCATGACCACTTTCTTGCAAGTAATTGATATACTCAGCACACATTCCATTTTATTGTTGTTTATTACAATATTAGCTACAGGAGTCATAGCACTATTTTATTCGACTACCTTGGTTGACAAATCTGTCTGTTCTTCCTAGAATAAAGCAATATGGTAATAGCAGAAAACCAAACAATGTATGTGAGCTTGGATCATTGATCTGTAATTAAATTATTGAATGCCCATGAAAAAAATTGCAACCTTTTTTCACTAAAGCAATATTTCACTATGTATAATACTGTTGTTTGTGAAACATTCATAGGTGAAGTTTTCAGTGCATAGACTCAATACTCTAGGAGAGTTCAAACTAACCAGATATCATTGGCTATGTATTTCTTTATATGAAGATATAAATCCATCCCTGCTCTATCCCCACTGAAGAATCACAAATGTTTTGTTTATAGGTTTCTATACATATCAGGTTATGAGAAATGATTATAAATACTAGTCAATTTTAAGGGTTAATTGGAAAAACCAAATGAGCCTGACTGTAACAAAGATATATGTTATGCTGAAAAAAAGTGCTGCCTAGAGCTGAGGGGAAATTCGAGCATTCTCCATTAGAAGGAAAATGACAGAATTTTGTATGTCTGAGCCCCATGTTTCCCACTGGCTTCATTTAGGCTCACAGAACGTGTTGCCTTTTGTTTCTCAGATGCTTAGGAAGCCTGAGACAAAATATAAGTTTGAATGCATTCTTAGGGAGCAACATCTTTAAGGAGTAGAGGAAAGAAGTACAGGGTCAGCAAAGCAGAAGGAACATGTATTATATATAATTAGCTATATTTATGGGCGACTGTTGCTCTATCCCCAGAGGCCATCAGAAAACAGTATGACCTGTCTCAGAATCTATCTGTCAGTTCGCATCCTCTGTTCTTTGAAAGTCATCCCATCGGGGATCCAGTTTTTCCTGCTTTTCTGGGTGATGCATGGATAAATGCTGAGCATGTCCTGGGTTGTGCTATGCTTTAGTGAAGCACTAATCAAAGTGTGATCCATGGGTGACAAACTGTCACTGGTTCATGATAAGTACAAAAATTGAAAACATTGTGAAACTTTTATTGCAGGTTGACTGAATCATTTGATGTCAGTTCAAGCTAATAGTAAAAATATTGGACTTATCATTTTATATGCTTTTGTTTTTTATGTTAGCTTTTTTTCCCCAGCAATTCTTTTTTATGGTATTTTACAAAGTGTCAGTCAGCAATACACTGGAGGAAGAAAATGACTGTTCACCAAAGATAGCTTGAAAATGACCAATTTGTTGAAGTAGGGAATCCTGTGTAGGAATTGTGAGGTGAAATGAAGAGGCATGAGGAAAAGTAATACAGGATGTCACCTAGTATTAGTCAGATACAGATAACACCCACCATCCTTTCCACACACTTACACACAACACATACACACAGCTGGTCACTGCAGAGGGGCTTGGAAAAAAACATCTACAATACCCAGAGAAAAGTGAGACTGAGAGGATTTGGAGAGACATGAAGAGATATTGATACTCAAGACAATCTGGATGTCAGCTATGTGCAGTGGTAATATTTTAGCCAAGGAGGTTTAAATGAGGTACGTTTATTGCTAATTGAAAACTTTTAGAAAGTTTGTTCAACAAACGGTGCTGGGAAAACTGGGCTGTTAGGTGCAAAAAAATGAAGCTAGACTATTACCTTGCACCATGCACAAAAACAAACTCAAAATAAAAAAGAACTAGACATAAGACCCGAAACCATAAGATATCTAGGAGAAAAGGTGGGCAAAACACTACATGACATACACCTCAGTAACGTCTTTAACGGTACATCACCCAAAGCAAAGATAGTGAGGGAAAGGATAAACAGCTGTGACTACATTAAGTTAAAAAGCTTCTGTACAGCAAAAGAGACATTACACAAAGTAAAGAGACACCTCACTGATTGGGAGAAAATTTTTGCACACAATACTAATGACAAAGGACAGATTACAAAGATACACAAAGAGCTGATGTAACTCAACAAAAATAGAGTTAACAACCCCATCAAAAAATGAGCAGAAGAGCTACAAAGATACTTCTCCAAAGAGGAAATGCAGATGGACAACAGGCATATGAAAAAAATGATAATCATCACTTGTAATAAGGAAAATGAAAATTTAAACCACAATGAGATGCCATCTTACACCAGTGAGCATGACACATCTTCAAACAACTAGCAACAACAAATGTTGGCAAGGATGTGGAGAGAAAGGAACTCTCCTGCACTGCTGGTGGGAATACAAACTAGTACAACCACTATGGAAAACTGTTTGGAGGTTTCTCAAACTGCTAAAAATGGAGCTTCCCTACGACCCAGTAATCCCACTCCTAGGTATCTACCCAAAAGACACAAAAACATTGATTCAAAAGGACACCTGCATCCCCATGTTTATTTCTGCTTTACTTACAATGGGGAAGACATGGAATCAACTCAAAGCCCTTAAATAGATGACTGGCTTAAAAAGATTTACATATACAGAATGTAATGTTACTCAGCAATCAAAAGAGATAAACTCATGGCTTTTGCAGCAACATGGATGGAGCTGGAAGGGATCCTGCTTAGCGAACTAAGCCAAAAAGAAAAAGAAAAATACTGATGGTTTCACTCATAGCAGGAGTGAAAGGGATCAGAAAAAAGAAAAAAAGCAATTGTAATAAAGTAAAAATGAAAAAGCAAACAACTATAAGCCAGAGACATTTTATGGGTGTAGAAGGGAAAATGGGGTCAGAACTGGGGTGGGAAGAGCACACAGGACTATGGTGATGGCACACGGGTGAACTGGTGGTGGGAAGCCCATGGAGATTACAACCAAGATGAAAAAATGCACAAAATGATGAATGATGTGAAAATAAATAAAAAATAAAAAGTGAAAGAGACTATCTGGATGATTTAGGCAAGTAATTGAGACTTTGATTGCAGGATGCCTTTATAGTCTTTAGAAATACTGATATAGATCACAGAAGTTATGTTGGTGAGAGAACTTTGGGGATTGCATATGAGGGGAGAAACCAAATAGTGTTCAAAAATTAACAATGATTTAAGAAAAAAATTAAAAAATATTAAGTTATTGAGGATCCCAAAGAACTTTTTATATGGATTATAATGTTTACTATACTAGAAATGAAATTAAGAAAAATTAAAACTTACTTATAAATTAATTGGAACTATAATGAAACTACCATATGTATTAGTACCCATAGAGCAACTTAAATGATTATACTATGAAATCTAATATTAGATGATTGTATTTTCTAAAATAAAATTTATTTAGTGAGAAGTATGACATTGTTTTCTATTTTTTAAAATCACTGTAATATCCCAGTGGACAACAGTTGGGTTTCCATATCTGCTTCTGAATTCATGTGTAGTGAAAGTAGATTTTGTATTTAGCTAACAGAGAAAATTAAACATGTACACATAAGGAGATGACTCTATTCACCTCTATTTGTATTTTAAAATTTAGAGAGAATAGGCCCTCCCTGGTGGCGCAACTGGTTAAAGCACAGCACAACATTCTGAGATACTGGGTGTGAGTGGCCCTTCATTCAAAGGAGGAACTGGGTGTGATGCATGATGGACTACATCATAGTGCCATATGGTTGTATGTAAATTTTTTTTAAAGATTTATTTATTTGCGCATACAGAGCTGGGGTACAGGCCAGAGGCTCAGTGGCGGTGAGAGGCTTCACCAGAGGCAGAGTGGGGAGCAGAACAGGCATATCTCTGAAGTACACTGTTGAGGGGAGCAGCGGGTGGGTCAGGAGAGGTCTGCTATGCCTTGTGGTCACTTCCGGGGCAGACGGGAATCGAACTCATGCGGAAGTGGCTTTAGCTTCTCAGTGTGCTTTAACCCACTGCGCTACCAGGAAGGGCCTGGTTGTATGTCAATTTTAAATAGGTAGAAGATTCACAATTTTGGTGGATAATGGGAGGTGTTCATATTTCAGCAACTCAAGGCTGGTGCAGTGAACCATAAAAAGGGATTTAAGAATGTCTACTGGGATGAAATGGTAAGGAAGTGGAGTAGAGCATTAATGGCAAAGATTGTTTAAAAAAGATAACAAGATAAAAATTATTACATAAAGGAAATACCAGAGTAGGGCTGGACTAGGGGATGAGGACATTAAAAATACTTTCAAGAGGCAATAGGGATTTTAAAAACTGGGACGAAACAGATGTCATGTATAATTTATTGCCTAGAAAACTGTTAGTCAGAGTAGATATAAAATTGCAGGGTAGGAGCGTCAGGTGTGGAGAAAAGGTGCCCCTGCAAAAGTTAATGTGCTAAAGCAATATGCTTTCAAAGTCAGTTAGTCAAGATTATTGAGAATAATGGGAGGTAGAGTGGACAGCTATAGTGAGAATTTATGGGGTTCTAATAAAAAGAAGAGGAAAAAGAATAGCCAGAACTTTTTGCTACAGCAAAAATGTTGAAGCTGATAAATATTAGAAAGAATGAAGAGGTAAAGCATCATTTTAAAAAAGAAGAAAGGAAATAGATTAAAAAGAAATAATGCCCATTGAAGATTGTTAACTTTGAAATTTATTTTCACTTAAAAAATTCTGTTTTGTTATCAAAAATTCCCCATAAGTATCTCATTTACTCATTATTCATTATAAAGCAATGCATTTTAATTATTAAGCATTTAGGAAATGTAGGGAACACAACCATAGTTCCATCATTTAATTTAGTTTTAACAATTAATGTATTTTCCCATATTTTTTCAATGCATACTTTCCTTTTTTGACTTTAATAAAATATTGATAAAAATAATCTCATTAGGTATTATTTGTTCATAGGAAAATTATAAATACAAATACTCTGTAAAATTTTTTTTGTTAAAGTAAAACTATGAGGGTTAAATGGATTTATGTGCAATTTGCTTCTCTTACAATAATGGTGTTTATGTAAAGCTTTATAACATTTCATGGTTCAGTTTTGAGTGAGATTTGTTTATTCTAACAAGCATGGGGAAATTTGCTAGTGGATTGGGGTAGTGTCTTACTCCTATCGGACTGATATAATAAAATACTTCAGTGTGGGTATTTTAGCAATAATGAAATGTATTACTTGCAGTTGTGGAGGCTGGACAGTTCAAGAGGCCAGCAGGTCCTCTTCCTATTTCTTGCAGTGTCTTCACCTGGTGGAGGTGCCGGAGCTCTCTCTGGTTTCTTTATTAAGGCATTCATTTTATTCATGAAGACTCATAATCTACTCACTTCCCATTGCTTTCATCTGCTAAAATTACCATTGGTAATTTTAATTGTAATATTGGGTATTATAATTTCAATGTATATATTTTGGGGAGACACAAGCACTTAGATCAATGCAGGTAATGAGTATGGAGTGGCTTTAATGTCTGGAGTTTCTTTCAATAGAGTTCATAGGCACTTTATGGAAAATCAACAATCATTTCTGTGTATTCTTTTTTCCTCTTGTCATGACCCCATTTGATAATAGCTTTCAGATCTATGCTTCTTAAGAAAGGACAGATCAAAAGTTCATAAACTATTGATTCTAATATATATATATATATATGTAAAACTGAAAACTGAGTGAGGTTGGGGTGGGAATCACACCTAAGCTCTGATCTCTTATTTTAAGCTACATTTTTATTTCAAAATAGTTACTTGCATGTCTGTCTGCCCTGCACACCTGTCTTTTCCCTTGAGAAAATCAGATTCACTTAATCATGTCCTATATACAGTTAAAATATGTTTATCCTTGTTAGGATAGTTCTACTTCAGTGAAGTTTATATATATGTATTTCTCTGAAGTATTGTTTTATTTTCTAGTGAAATTCATATCCTATGATCTGAATTTACTGTCAAAATGTAATGTGTGATGATTCTAGATCCATGTTTAGAAACGTTTATTCATTTTACTTTGAATCCCCACTATATTTAGCACTACATAGGCATGCTGCATGAACAAAATAAAATATTCATTGGATAAATATGAGTTTGTTTTCTCCTGTGAAAAACATACTTCCCAGATAAATTTGTATGATTTTCCCTTTGAACTTGAATTCTGGAGTTTGTTTCTGACCTTATTCCAACCTTAATTTCTAACAGGGTTTCTCAAACCCTCTGTGCACTAGAATCAACTGTGGGATTTGTTCACCAGGCAGAATATTGGGCCACATCTCCTAAATATTTATTAGGTGGGACTACCCGTTTGCGTTTAAATTTTTTTTTCCCACTTGCATTTTTAGTGAGTTTGGAGTATCTGTACTATAGTAGACCTAGGACAGCATTTTATAAAACACTCTTGAAGATGTAGGTTCAGGAAGACTCAGGCAAATCAAACAGATTTGAAAAAAATTTAGATTTTACATACTTCAGGCAGATATTCTAGATAACTGGCTTTAAGAAATACTCTCATCGCACTATTTAGATTATCAGTCTAGGATGAGTTCTCAAAGACTTTTGTACTTCATTGTAAATATAGACATTAATAGCATGTTTTATTTTATATTGTCATGAGTAAATCTCCATGACATTAAATCTTACCTGATTAAACAATTGACTATTTTAAAATTGAAGTTCCTTAGCAACATTTCATTATCATAACTTCATAGTAGAAGGACTAGCTAATTACTCAAAAGAAGTGTCTTGCTGGCTAAAAAAGGCTGAGGAGCCTTTGACAGTTTGAAAGGCCTTTAAATAACTTGTGATTTGCACCATTGGTCATTGCAGAAGTGGGTATTTCAGTAGTTGCGTTTGCTTACTGCGCTCTCTCAGTTTCCTCCATCTTCCCTGTTCTGAGTAGCTGCTCCAAGGCAGCTTCCCTTCTGTGGCAACATGTTATTAGGAAGACTCAAGACATATGTGACTGAAAGGGGAATGAAGATGAAAAGTCTGGGGACTGAATTGCCACTTGCAGCATATAGCATTTGTCACTGTGTGATTAAAAAACCCTTTGTGACTTTTGCATTAAGACAGAAAAGAGGACAGGGGATCTCAAAAATTGCTAATGGTATTTAGGACTTGGTAAACCTATTCTTTTACAGGCAATAGCAACACACAATAAAATTTTAACTGCAGTTAACCAACCAACCAAAGTCACTCGTAACTAAACTTTCAAGTGGAATAATATTTATTGTAAAAGTGATTACTGTTTACTTGAGAGTTACAAGTTAATGTTATTAATCTAGAGACCTATAGATGTATAATAAGTCCCATTGTACTGCCTTTAAGTAACTGTCAAGTTCTGTGATTCAGTTGGTGAAGGATAGAAGGGATCACATATCCCACTCTGATGCTTCCTTTCATATATGGGGGATCACTATTGGCATATCTCTCCTGACCCATTTCCACAGCTCCATTCTTACACTCCCTTTCATGAAATACTGTCTTTTCTTTGTGGATGTGGCAACAAATATTGGACACACATAACTCAGTCTCTTCATTAGGAGTCAGTTCCCTGTGAAAATGACATCCTCTGAATTTGCCTCTCCAGGCTGTGGGTGTTCAGTGGCCCGTCACTGTAAATGAGGACTGTGATTACTTAGCATTGTCTATGTTTGGATACTTCAGAGCTTTGTGTCCTACTCCTACTCGGCAAAACAATTATTGCTCAATTCCTTAGCTATGTTCTTCATCTTGGTCTGTGTTAAACATGGAGATGAACTTCCAGAACCCCTTTCAGCAAGGAGCTGCTGTCCATCTGTGAAGTGGGTGTGGACAGAGTGCCTCAAGTGGTCTGATTCTTCATGGCCTGTACCAAGTCAGGTCCTTCTCAAGACAGTCTGCATCTAGGAACTGAACTCGGTGTATGTCTAAAGGCCAACCCAGTCAACCCATGGGATGACTCTGATGGGCAGTGTTTACACAGAAACTCCTGCCAGGGTAGCAAAGTCTCTTTTTTGGGTCTATATCATCGATTTTTCTCCTGTTCAATTCTGCTTTGTCTCCTTCCTTTTATCCCTTATATATCTCCTGAATTTAAAATCTGTCTCAGTGGGGATTTGTAGAGCCCATCCTGTGATGTGGTCTCGTTTGGCTTATAAAGGTTTTAAGTATCTTTTGGCTTTAGTTTTTGGTTTAAGAAAAGGTCACTCAGAACTCAAATTGGGATGCAGTGGTAACATTTCTGGGCTCCCTGAAGATATAACAATAGCAATAACTCAGTCAAGGTGAGAAAACCTTTATCCCATCTCTCTGCAGCTTAGAGGAGTAGGTAACATTGATGGGTACAGCAGCCTGAGTGGAGTCCCCTGTGAGTAACTGGCACTCTAGATATACCATCAGAGGGGAATAGATATTCTGTCTCTTGTAAATAAAAAAAGAATATTATTTCTATATTAACTCATGTAAAACTCTTCAAGAATCCTATTTTCAGGGGAACATCAAATATAGTTTAAGATTATATGGGATTCCTAAAAGAGCAGATATTCCCAGTTAGAAATATTAAATAGCTCCAATTTTTATTGAATATTTGTTATTGGCTTAAAGCATAAGTGTTTAACAACATTCTGATTTTTTTATAGAATAGGATATCAGATGACTAATTGAAATAGGGTACATAACATTTTTTAAAAGAACTTTCATTTTTCACAGGGGTTGTCATACTGGTAGCTCTGAGCTAATAATTGTGAAAAATTAACAGTGGGTTCCACTGAGAACAGAATACATAGATGATAATTTGTGATACAGCAAAAATAGATTTTGAATGGTGGTACCGTTGTTTATATCTTTGTTAATATTTTGGCAATGTAGGTTTTCTCCCATAAGGTGAGGCCATTGTAGCTTTCCACCACTAAAGCACCTAGTCTGATATGCTCCTCTTTTCCTACCATCCTCCCATCCTCACCCCTCTCCCTCCCTCGGCCTCTCTGCTCTTCCATGCCTCTATCTATGGTCAATTTTCAAGGGTTTATTTTAAAGTTCGTCTCTGACCCTTTGTTTGGTGTCTCTGTATTCCACATATATGTGAAACTACATGGTATTTACCTTCTTCTTTTTGGCTTATTTCATTTAACATAATCCCTTCTGTGTTGCTGCAAATGATGTGAATTTATCTTTTTTGGTTGCTAGGTAGTATTTCAATGTGTATATTACCACATCTGCTTGATCCACTCATCTAATTTTGGGCATTTAGGTTGTTTCCATATCTTAGCTATTGTGAAAAGTGCTGCAATAAACATAGAAATGCAGGTTTTCTTTCAAGTTAATGTTTTTATGTGTTTTTGGTAGATACCTAGGAATGCAATTGCTGGGCCAGATGGCAGATCCAGTCATATTCTCAGTCCTTTGAGGAATCTCTGCACAGCTTTCCATTAGTGACTGGACCAATCTCCATTTCCACTAATAGTGTAGGAATGTTCTGTGCTTCTCATTTCTTTGATATGGGCCATTCTCACAGGTGTGAGATGGTACCTCATTGTAGTTTTGATTTGTATGCCTTGATGATAAGTGATGATGAACATTTTCTGTGTGTGTGTGTGTGTGTGTGTATATATATATATATATATATTACTTAAAGAGTAAGTTTATTAGAAAGAGACAAAGGAGGAAAAGACAAGGTATAGGCACAAGTGGGCAGGAAGAGGGACAGGTTTGCAGAGAGAGGCCTGCATGATTGCAGGGAGGTGGCCTTAGGAGAGCGGCATCTGCCGAGGGAGGTCAGTGCAGAGAAATCCAGGCATGGTGCAGGTCATGGGCAGACATGAGATTGCCGTCCTGCAGAGGGGGAGAGGGGGTGGAAGAAGCACCTGCTTAGCGGCTGCCTCTGTATGTTTTCTTTAGAGAAGTGCCAAGCTAGCTCACTGCTCATTTTTTGTTTTCGTTGACTTGTGTGAGTTCTTTGTAGATCTTTGATATCAGTCTCTTGTCAGATATATGGTATATGAATATTTTCTCCCACTCAGTGAGGTGTATTTTGTTTCGGTTATTGTCTCTTTTACTATATCGAAGCTTCTCATTTGATATAATCTAACTTGTTTATATTCTTCTTTGTTTCCCATGCTCTGGGGAATCCTCAATGATGTTCTGAAGTGGAATGTTTTCTTCTGTGTATTTTATGGTTTTAGGTTTACCTCCATGTCTTTTGTCACTTTTGTCAATGGTATGAATTAGCGATCTACTTTCATTTTTCTTTTTGGCATATTGCAATCTAATGTTATTAAAGTCTACTTTTACACAAGATTTTATTTTTAGAGTGTAATGCGTGTTCACTTGTAAATTAAACTTGTGATCATAACTGATATCATATCAAGATAATGGAAAAAGAGTTTTATCTTGGAAGATCAGCTTTGGGAAGGCTTCATTTGGAAAAATTGGGAATACATAAAACAATATCCAATAAGTCAGATTAGCTATTTTTAATCTTGAAACTTTGAGTGACAGATGTCCAAAGTACTCATTTTTGAATTTATTTAAATCAGTTTCTCAACTTTGTGAGAATATTGAAGTAAGTACTTACTTTGCTTACTTGATTGTGCATATCAAGAAAAGTAGAGCACCAGGTTTTCCAAAGAAAATAAACTAGCTTCCCTCCAAATGTTCTTGATTCTTTATCCATGTTAGTCCTGGTCTAATTTTTCAGCCTTTTGGATTAATATAATGGCGGTACTCAAACACCAAATTTTCTCTGCTCCTTGCCTTGACATCTTTACTCTAGAACTATCTACTGCTACCCTAATCTTTTTCTTAAATTCATCCAGTTTGAAATTTATCCAAATTCCTGCTTGCTGAGACATCCCCTAGCTTCTCCTGGGGTCCCTCACATTGCAACAGGCAAACTGATCATAATTTTGCTTGACTATAGTTATTTTCTTGGTGGTCTTTGACACTTGATTGTGCATTAAAATCATCTGGAGAACATTTAAAATTCTTGGTTCTCAGCTTATACTCCAGACCATTTAGATTAGAATTTCTGGGGTTTAGGACTGGACATTGGAATTTTTGAAAGCTACTCGGTGATTTCAGTGTGCAGCCAAGGGTGACAACCATTTGTTTAAATGATTGTATCAGAGCTGGAGGTAGCACCATATAATATTTGAAAGTTACTTGCAGTCCTGTGATTTCAACCCTGATACTATTTTACATGGACTCTACTTGTTGATGCTTGTGAAGTTGTCTTAATCTATCAAAAGGAGGGAGCTTGATGAGCTGGAAGAAATGATTTCTTGATGATATTCATGATTAGCTTGGAAGGAGGTAAAGAGATATTGACAACATTCATATTTGGCTCTCAGAGTGAAAGCAAATGAGGTTATTTGAAAAGCTCTTTTAGAATTACTAAAATGGCAAGAGACCTTTGTTCCCTTTCACTTTTTTACCCTCTAAATGTTAATGTTTTGATTTAACTATCATTTTCTTTAATTGTTCTTTTAGAATTGATGGTTAAACATTTAAATATGTTTGTTTCTAAGTATTTCTGTTAACAATGCAAATTAATTTCTCCTTCAGGGCAATAGTAATAATTCTGTGGAGGTTTAAGGAGGAGCATCTGAGACATTTGTATTAATACTCAGTAATATAATGTTTAATTACCTCGTGTTTGCCATATGTGGGATTTAATGTAGTGGAGAAGAATTGGTGACAGAGGCAGAAAACAACACAAAATATGCCTCAAGCTATAACATCAAGATAAATCCAGACCAATTTTAACTCTTTCCTTTGTAGTCCCATTCAAGGCATAAAGAACACACTTTTTCTGGAGTATTGAACTATTCTCCATGTGGAACTGAGTTGAACAACTTCTAGACACAGCTTCCTTGAGTAGGTGGTTCAGATTTAGACCCAAAATATATCTGTCTTTGCAAGGAGATTTATTGAAACATGTGGCATTTCTGCTGACTTAGCCAGAAATATGCTAATACTTTACCTGGGAACATAGATGACCTGAAGGTGTAATTCAATTTAAATCACAGAATCATCAGTTTTTCTAACATAGCTGCAAGAATTGAATGAGAGTTGCAAGAGGTGAGGAGGCCATTTTTGCTTATAATTTTTTTCAGCAAGTCAATTTTATCTGAGGTTGAAAATCACCCCGGTTTAGATTTCTTCTTGAGGACTGGGTTAGAAATGAGGATCAGTTGATATATTACTTACTTTTTCTAATAGTTATAATTTTATTATGGTTAAACTGGACTGACTAATTCAAATCTTTATCTCATATGAAATCTTCTACCTCTGTTCCTCTCAATTATCATAATGCCCGGGAATCTATTTAAGCCGTGTGGCCTTTAATTTAATGAGTTTGTAGACAGATGATGACTTTACATGAGGGTTGTGTGATGAATGAAATGAACCCATAAGCAATCTGATCCATATTATTACAAACTGTGTTAGGTATTTAAATGAATACCTGTAAGTAATGCCACTTTTATATCCAAATTTAGCTTTTGATGGTTTTCTTTCCTTATCTGTTCTCATGTGTCTGTAAGAAGTCTCACTGATAATGCAAGTGCTTCATTATTTTATGTTGTCCCTTTTGTATTTAGTCCTTTTTCATAAGCCTACGTTCTCAGAACTGTGTTCTAGATGTCTGGATATCAAAGTGTCAGTGAGATCCAGAAACCCTGGGTGGTGAGTCTATGACTGCCAGCATGATAGCCTAACCCACTTAAGAGACTACAGATGACAAACCATTTTTAGTGATTCTCAAGCCTGGATGCAAGTTGGAATCGCCTGGGGTCCTTTTAAACATTCGTGGTGTTCTGCTCATCTCCAGGGAGCCAATTACTAAGTCAGGATAAGTCCCTGGCTGAAGGGTTATAGAAGTTGTGAGCTCAGATGTGGCATCTCCTAGATTCAGGACTGCAAGGAGCCGACGAATGCCACTCAGAGGCACCACACATGTCAAGTGGGGAAAGTGCCAATATGAGTGTCCTGGAAACCTCCTCCCAAACTAGTATACCCACTATCAATCCTGCTTCTCCAGGCATATAATTTCAATTCTCTTACATTTAGTTTTCTCATGTATAACTATAAGAAGTTTAACTGTGGTCCCTTTTAGAGCTGAATCAATGCTGTGAGCTTTTCATTAAAAAATCTTTACGTATCTCTAGCACATTAAAAAAAAATCCCTCAAATGATTTAGTGTGTTTGAATAGTGCTGTATTAGTCTAGAAGGCTTAAAATAATTTAATTTTAATTTGTAGTCAATATTTAAATAAGTCTGACTTTAGTTGAATTAGTTAGCTATTCTTAGAGATTAGGTTCTGTACGTATGAATTCTTGAATTTTATGTATCCTAAGAATAGTGGTAGTTAAAACAAATGATCACATAATCCAACCGACTGTTCCATGAAGTATATGACTGTAACAGTGACAGTTTCTGCAATTATAGATATTCAACTATAGAAGATTTTTCAAGTTGGTTTCTTCCTCAGCATCTGACTATATTTTAGGAAATTTTACAATCTTTTAGTTTTTATTGTAAGAAGAAGTGGAGTAGGGTGCTATTCAAGCTGTTATATTTACACTCATTAAACATTTCTATTAAACATTTTTTAAAAGCATGTTTTTAAAAACAGAGAAGCAGCAACTTGACCTTTATTTTAGAGAAGGACATGGATGGGGATGTTGAGTGTATTTCTGCCTTTCCTTGTCAAACAGAAGAAAAAAAAAACCTTTAAAAATAGCCCACCAATTTTCAACCATTATATTTTAAGCCACGGGAGCTTGTGAGTTATCTTTCATCTCGGTTCTATCATATAACCAGAGAAATTACACAATGTCTCCCAAAGGAGAAGTCTAGCTGGGAAGCAATTCAAACAAAAATATATTATAGAAATGTGATTGTTCAGTATGTCATTATAACAGTTATTCATCTTTGCCCCTTAATCTAGTTTTCTTGCTCCTTTCCTCACTTAATCTTTCATGTGTCTGTGCTTTTCCAGGGGTGCATGTGACAGGAAGAGTGGTCATGAGACAATGACACACAGGGACAAATGTTCAAGGAATTTATTGGACTTAAATATCAGTGAGTAGCATCTCCAGTGCCTCTGCAAAGAGAAGACATTGAATTTGATTCTCTTTCCTCTCGTTTTGACTTGCATCCCTGAAAGGCAAGTTAGCCATGTTCAGGATTAAAAGAGCCTTATTTTAAGTGTGGACAACAATAACAATTTGCCTTCTAGAAGGTGAGCAGTATTCGTTTAAGTCAACTATCATTACAATATACATTTTAGTACTTGTTCCTTTGTAGGACCATGATTCCAATTTGAAAAACAGCATTTGATGTATCCTGTGATAATAGGAAGAATATTTAAATTCTGGATTGTGTTGGTAAATTAGGAAATACAGTATTTCACAGCATCATTTATCTTTTACTATTGTAAGAAATCACCCAAAACAAGTTTTTTTCCCTCCCTCATGAGTAAATAATTTAGGATGAATAAATAAGCTGGGGCAGGGGAGGGGAGGAGCTTAGCTGCTAATATCTCTTGGCATAATACATATTGCTACACCCTATAGCTATAATTGTAGTTATGTGGATAGTATAAAGTGGCCTCACTGACAGGACATGCATGTTGTTTTGGATATGGGTTAGATGTCTAGGAATCTTACTTGAGATGATTCATTTCTGTCTAAGTGGTCTCATACCCTCTTACTGACTATTTGCCTTCATGGCACTCTTGGAGCAGCATTTCAAAGGGCAAGAAAAGAAGAATCAAAATCTTTTAGTTTCTAAGATTTGGAGCTGCCATAGCAGCAGGTCTGCCCAGATTCACAGGCTTGGAAATAAAGTCCATCTCTAGATGGGAGGAGAAACAAAGTCATATTACAAAGGGACAAACATACAGAAGTGGGGGCAGTTTTTTCTTTCTTTCTTTCTTTCTTTCTTTTTTTTTTGTAGCCATAATCTGCCCTCAAGCAAATGTAATAAACATTTTTCCACCTTTTTTTTAAATTGAGGTAACTTTGGCTTATTGTTATTTTGAAAATATAGAAACTACCCTCTTCCCTCTTTCAGGTATAGTTATTGTAGTGCACCCACCACCAAAATCACTTGTAATCCATCCATCTATCTATCTTTATCTATCTATCTGTTTGTCTGTCTGTCTGTCTGTCTGTCTGTCTGTCTGTCTGTCTTCTATCTTTTGAATTAATGTTTTTGTATTCTATGGTTACTATGAGAAATGGAATTGCTGCTGATTCTATTTTTTTGTGGAACCTCCATACTATTTTCTATAGTGGCTATATCAGTTTGCATTCCCACCAACAGTGCACAAGGATTCCTTTTCTCCACATCCTTTCCAATGCATATTGTTTCTTACTTTTTTGATAATAACCATTCTGGCAAGCATAAGGTGAAATCAATTGTTTTAGTATGCATTTCCCTAATAATAAATGGTGAAGAATATCTTTTCAGGTATCTGAACATCTTCTTTGGTGAAGAGTCTATTCAGGTGCTCTAAAGAAAGTTGTTTAATTTTTATTGTTGAAGTGTGATTTTGACTCTACTTGATCAAAAAACATGTGCTTCAAGGATAGTTAATTTTTTTTTTTTTTAAGATTTATACAGAACTGGAGTACAGATCAGAGGTACTGGGGCAGTGAGAAGGTTCACCAGAGACAGAGTGGGGAGCAGAACAGGCTGACTGATGAAGTACACTGCTGAGGGGAGCAGCGGGCGGGTCAGGAGAGGTCTGCCGACCCATGTGGATCACCTTGGGGGCAGTCTGGGATCGAACTCATGATGAAGTGGCTTTAGCTTCTGAGTGCTGTGCTTTAACCTGCTGTGCCACCAGGGAGGGCTCAAAGATAATTAATTTTTTGCTCTACACAGAACATACAGTGGGAAGACTGGACAAATGTTATTGCAATAGACACTTGCATTCATAAAGGGGAGAATGGAGTACACAATAATTACTTGCCCAAGGAAATTTCAAGTCTTACTAGTCAATTGTTGCCAGGTTTCTTTATTGTAACAGATCGATTTTTTTTTTTTTTTTGATTGGAGGCTCTTTTAGTTCCAGAGGGTTGATTTTGTACCTGTTGACTCAGTCCTTTGAGGTCTTTACTTTTTCTGTGAGAAATGGACTATTGTGAGTTGTGTTCTCAGCCTGCTTCTTGCTCTTATAAAGTTGAAAAACCATTAATACTTTTCCATTTTGAATTACTCAGTCCCTATTAGTGCAAGCTGAAGGTGTTTCGTTAATATAACTCTTAAAGAACATCATAGATTTCCTATGAATCTTGTTAGGGTTTATTGCATGCCCCCAATATCTCTATAACTTTCTGTCAGATTGATTTCTAATTTTGTGTGTGAGCATGCAGTGGGACAGAGCCTTAATACTGTCAGGGGTTCTTTGCTTGTCAGTGGAGACTCTGTTAGCTCATACCATAAATATTTGAGAGGCCAAACAAAAGGTTTTATTCTCGCACCTTTGTTTTGATCTTTGCTTGAGGCCATTTCTTACTTTTGAAATCTTTTGCCAGCTGGTAAGACTAAGGATAAGAAATAGATTTATCTTTCAACTTAGCAACTTCATTTGAATTCTGCTTGCAAACAATAAATTCTTTCATTCTTCTTTTCCCCAGTTAGAAGACCCAGTGTTCTGACTTTGAGCCTATTAGCTACAGGCTGCTTTAGCCAGATCAATAAGTTCATTAGGCACATCATCTAACATTCAAGTTATTATAATTTTCAAGTTTTAATTCAAATTATAAAGATAATTCGTTATTATAATCTGTTCATCATCCATTAGTATGTATCAGTATTACTAATATGGTTTGTCATGTTTGCCAACATCTAAGAAGGTCACCCTTTTCCAGTCTTTAATTATATTTTCTTCACCACTGTCAGAGCTGCACTAACAATTTCCTCATCACTTTTCTAGATTTTGTGCACTGCTTGGTCCCAAAGCTAATGTTAAATGTGGGACATTTTGTTGCAGTACCCCATTTCAGTGCCAATTATGAATGACATATATTGCTGCATAAAAAGTCACTCTGAGGGCCCTCCCTGGTGGC
>NW_004567106.1:6917374-6942182 GCF_000260355.1 Condylura cristata | reverse complement strand
AAAAAAAAAAAAGTCACTCTGAAACTTAAGAGTCAGAAAAATATAAACATTTGTGTATTCATGATTCCAAGGATGAGCAGTTTGGTCTGAATACAACTAAATGGCCCTTTTTCTTATCTCACCTGGAGTCACTCATGTGGTTACAGTTAACTGACTGAGGCTGGCTGGTTTGAGATGATCTTTTTCACATACCTGGTGGTTGTTGATTGACTGGTTGACATGCAGGGCGTCAGTCAGGTCAAATTGATGGTGTGATTGCTCATGCTCCCAAAGTTTGGCATTCTTCCCATGAGTTTTAGTGTAACACTTCAAGAAACAAGAACAGTTGCAGAAATTTTCTTGAGGTCTACACATGGAAGTCACAACTGTTATTTCCACCACATTCTATTGATCAAAACAAGCAAAAAGAACAGCTCTGATTCAAGCTGTAAGGAATATTTTATACTTCTTGATGGTAGAAACTTCAGGCAGAGGGTACATGTCTATGTAAATGTGGGAGGAATTTGTGTGGTTGTTGGTAAGGAGTCTGTAAACATTTGAATGGTTATCTACTCTTAAATTAACTAAAATTATACAGAAAATACTTGATTTGTGTTAATATGTGTGAAGAAAAGAGGGTACAACCATAGCCTCAAAAGAGAAAATCCTGTTCGTTTGGCAGGTGAAACATGGATATAAGTGATTCCAGACAGTATAAAAACTGGACTTTATATAAATGAGCACTTATTCTACTGTCCATTTGTAGACACAAAGAATTTATGAAAAAGTATCTTTTTTCCCTGAAAGTTAGACTTTTCAATCTATTTTGTGAATATATGTCTTTAAAATTGTGACTCCTGATTTTCCCAGTTTATTTTCTTTTCAATAGCTCAGAACAATGTAGTTTTTCATCTCCTGGTCCAGGTTTTCATGAAATTAATCAAATTTAGAATTTCAGGATAAGTTTGCTTTTTCCTGTGAATAATTGGACTACTTCCATGAGATTGTGAAATAAAAATATGGTCGTTTGCCAATTATTGCATTATTTATTTATGTTAGTCATCTTGAGAAAGACCAGTTGACTTTTGTTTATGGAGTTCCATGCAGTATTGAATTTACTGGTATAATGATAACACTGTTTTCATTGCTAGAGGAAAAAAGCCACCATTGAGAACGTTTTTATTTTGGGTGGGCTATATACTTTCAAAGCTTACAGTTTAAAAAAAGGATGCTAGTCTAGAAATAAGGAAAGTCTACAAACAGAATTTTGTCAGAGGTTGAAATGAGAAGGAAAGAGCAAGGAGAGCTGAGAATTCTGTGATAACAGGAAGTGGAATAGGTTTTGAATATGCTGTGATGAAATTTCATTAAGTGGCTGAAGGCATGGATGGGGTAGAGGGAATAGTTAGTTATTTTTTATCCTGCCACATAAACATATTTTGAAAACTCTCTTTGTTTTGAAGATAATTTTAAGCAATTACCATTTGACTAACTACTTAATAATACCTTATACAGCTTAGTCTTATCTCTGTCAGTGTCTATATCAAAAAGCCATCAAGTTGACGTTAAAGGACTGGCATGTTATGTTGAGAAGGAAAACTGAAAAGTCAGTTTCTGTCTTTATTTGGGATTTAAGTTAGTTAATACTTCATTTTTTAAGAAAAGAAGTTATGAAAAGTGAGAGACTAGAAAAGTTTTAAAATTTTAACTTCTAGCTCAAATCATTGTTTTAATACTAGAAATGGTTTGTTTGGAATCATTTATTATATTTGGTGAACTCAGTGAAAATCATAAGAACACCTTTTTATTTCCTCGCTCTTCCATAATAATATTTACTGTGTGCACAGAATTCATTCAGTTTCAAATATTCACCACCTTTTGCTAATTAAATTTCTCTTTGATTTCACTTATCAAATCTGTTGGCTTAAATTAACAAATGCTGTTTGCTTTAGTGGGAATGACCTCCAGCTTGTGCAAAATAATAATCTCTTCAATGATATATTGATCCAATATGCTTTATCTTCTTTTAAAGAAATATGCAGTGGAAATGTCTTTAGTATCCTAGAATTTGTAGGCCTGCATTGCTTGTTTTAATATATTGGAGACCTTGAGTTTCTACATATAGTAATTCCTTTCTCTGCTGTTTTTTAATGATTCCTATTCTTCTAAAGCCTTGATTACTCTAAAGAAAGACTTTAAAATGATCTTTTAGTCAATAAAATGTCCCACTCTTGAAAATTATCTATGTCAAAGGGTCAGTTAAGGAAGATTAAAATCTTTCTTTTTAAAAAGTAAATCCTGTTTTTATTGAACCGTTTCCTTTTGTCATTCTTTCATTTGCTTTATAGTTCACAGCTAAGAAGTACTGGAAATATTTGAATGAAAATTTTTGATATAAAATATTTGAAGTTATAACAAATTTACATGGAACCTACGTCAATGCATATAATATACCAAATAATAGAAAATTAAGATGATGGTCTATGAATTTCATTAAAAAAAAAGAAATTCAGTGGTAGAAAGATAACAGTAGAACAAAGAATAAATGTTGAGAGGAGAAGAGTGTGGAGAAAAAAAATTAAGGAAAAAATATCAACAGTAGTTACATTCTAGAGATTAGGTTATGGTACATAGTCTGTGCATACTTTCAAATTTCTTACGGATCATTCTCACTCCACTTCATGTTATTTCTCTTTTCACAGACAAAGTAAGAGAGAAGCGAAGAGATTCACTAACTTCCTAATTCCGTGAATAGTACACAGAGGAACTGAGATCAACCAATTGATCTTTAGTCAATGCTATAGTTCATTCCTTTCTTAAGACAACATCTTCTTTGAGAAGTAATATCTTCCAAATTCAGAACCCTCTGTTCTATTTCCTGCACAAAAATATAAATAATTCCCATCACTTAAATGGAACTCAAGAGGATGACACTAGGAGGGAAGCTGAAATGAAAGTTCTGTTCTGCTGCTCTACCATTCAGCTTCATCTTTCCAAGCACGAGCATTAGATGAGCCAAGTGTGATTCTGATGAGTGTTTTTTGCATATCATTCTTTATTGTAATCCAGGTACTTACTCTGGGCCCAATAGAAGAAGTAATGATCTCTTGTGGGAAGAAGGCTGGCTGATTTGGATTTATGGAGATTATTTTTGTAGGTTATAAGCAGCAGGCAATTTAAAGTGATGTGAAAAATTACTGTGACTATATTAATTTTTCATCTTGTGTCCTAACAGAAAACTTGTGATCCCCATTTGCCCAGTCCTTCCTCCTTTCCACCCACATCTCTGTTGTTACCTTTCAGGTATGATATTCTTGGGGATGGCATGTTACGCTACAACATGTGCTAATTGGCCTTTCACACCTCAGTTTACCACATTTTTAGTGAGCAGTGAACATGTTTTCATTTTTGAAGGCATCCAGATATTTTATTCCCTCCCCCTACCCCATTTCAGAGAACCTTTTTGTTAGTTTCTGAGAAAGTATTACCTCTCCTTTCATTTTTCTTTAATTTCATTGGCTTCATTTCCTTCAAAGAGTCCATGAAGCAATGAAGCAAGACTTCCACTTTACCTTTGAGTTGGGAAGTAAAGATAGGTAGGAACAAAAATTAGACTTAAAAATATGGAGTGCTGACAGCACTATGAAGCTGTCTGGCAGCCACTGAGCAAAGTTCGATCCCCAGCCAGGGAGCTGACCTACATGGGGCAGCAGACCTCTCCTGTCCCACCCACTACTCCCCTCAGTAGTGTATTTTTGTAAAATGCCTGTTCTGCTCCCCACTCTGTCCTGCTGAATCCTCTCACCCCCAGTACCTCTGGCCTGTACCCCAGTTCTTGTATATATAAATAAATACAAATTTTTTTAAAAGAAAAAAAAATATGGAGTGCTGAAATGTTTTGCTGTTATGGTTCTCTTTTGTCCTGGATTCAAAATCACATTGATGTTTGTTTGGCATTGTGCAAATTGAATAAAAGTAACATTTTAACTTTCAACTCAGGAGGAATGGTTTTCTTCAGAGATATCAGTCTGCTGAAAACTGTGCATTAGTCAATGCAAAGATCACTTCAAGGGAGATAAGCTGGTCCTATTCAATATGGCCCAAAGTTGTGGCATAGGCTGCAGTGGGAGTTAAGGAAGAGATTTAGAGTAGCAATTAGTCAGAGCTATCCTTTTTCTTTTTTCTTTTTTGTGCACTTCTGATAATGGATTTAGAACTTTGGTGATAGCTTTCTTTTTCTTAAAGATATATTTATTTATGCATACAGAGCTGGGGTAGAGGCCAGAGGTGCAGGGGCCATGAGAGGAATCACCAGAGACAGAGTGAGGAGCAGAACAGGGAGATGATGAAGCACACTGCTGAGGTGAGCAACTGGCTAGTCAGGAGAGGTCTGCGGTGCCATGTAGATCACCTTGGGGATGGGGATTGAAGAAAGCTTCAATCCTGAAGCACTGAAGAGGCTGCTGTTAGCTTGCAGTGTGCTGTACCTTAACCCCTTGTGCCACCAGGGAGCTTAATTTACCAATTTATGTTTTTGTCGTGATAGTCTTCAAGTCCTAGATTTACCTTTGGCTTGTTAAATGTCTAAGTGTCATGATTCCCTCTTATTAGCAGTAATAACTTCTTAGTACTTTTCATTTTTCTTTTTAAAAATAAGAGTTTCATACTCATGCACTGTGAGTAAGTGCTGAGGTTATTAGGCCAACACTTTTCTAAGGAAAGTCCAACTTATTAGTATTCTTCCACTATTCTCAGTTTATCTACAAAAGAATTTCAATTGTTCAACCTTTCTATTGTACTTGAACATAGCACTTGAGACCATTTCTTTTTTCCTTAAGTGAGTAGTATTTTTCACTGTCATTTTTATTGACACTGCATCAATATCAAAGAAATTATTTCCAAGTAGTTATGCATACGTTGAAGTTCCCAATTGATCTTTGAAGTTATTTTCCTGCAAATTGAGGTTGAAGAACAAACAAACAGAACAGTTGTGATAAGATGAAGCAGAAGGCAAGGGGGGGTCTATAACTGGGGCTTTATTCTAACCAATTGATTTGCGACTGACACTGATGAAGGACACCATTCTGCAGTAAAGAGTGATGAGGTAACTAGCTATTACTCAGATAGCAGTGTTTTTGTACTTTATCGCTGTCTGTGAGCAATGATAAGATTGAAGTGGCCTTCCAAACTATGCTGTAGCATTTGTAGTGATTGCTGGGCCTTGAAAAGCCTTATTATGGGTTGGCTATTCATCTCTTTGGAAGGAACTAAAATATATCTGGACAATGTCCTATGAGTAATTTTTGGTGAGGAACTTCCACATTAAAACAAATAAACCGAAAAGAAAGAAAAATGACCCATTATAGGAAATTATAAAAAGGAGCTATTGTTTGTTCTTCTTTCTTATAAGGATAGCTTGAATATTACAGTTTGGAGATGGTGTAAATAGACTGTGATGGGCTTGATTGCATACAAATTATTTTTTTAATATGTTTTGGGATAAGAACTTTCTGTTGGTAATTCACTGTAAGGTAAGAGCCAAAAAGTTATTAAATTTCCTAGTCTTAGGGTGCTCACTGGGATGGGCAGATGGATTCATTAACACTAAAGCTTAGTCCTCCTTATTCCCAGATGTCTTTACATTCAGTAATTAAGTTTCAGTAATTTCTTTCCTTTTCTTTCTGTAATAATCTCTCTCTCTCTTTCCTTGGTTATTTGGCATGTTCATTTCTTTGGTTCCTTTTTCCTTCATAGATATGATTTTAGTTATTTCTGCTCCCTTTTTGCCCCATGCACTTTACCTTATATTTTAGGCAAGAACCCAGTTAGCTACTTTACATATGTGAATAAGTAAAAGATGAAGGAGGCATTTCCCCCCTTCTTTTATTATTGATAGTGAAACTGAAGACAAATATTTCCCACAAATTATCATAAATGTTCACATAATATAAATACCTCTCTCTCTTGCTTCCTAAGTCTTTGTGCACTTGATCTTAGCCAAAAGGCTGAGAAGCGATGATTCCTATGTCTTTGTGTATTTTAATTTAGGTGATTTAAAGGATGTTGAGGAGAAGTAAATATAAATGATAATATGTTTAGTGCCTCGAAATAAGATGTAAAAAGTGTTGTGGTGGTATATGGAGGTGTCATAGAACCACACAAATGGAAGGTATGATTCTGAAGAGATGTTACTTTCCTTGCAAAAACAAGTTGAAAATTCCCATCCTGTGTCTTTATGCTAGAGAAAAATGTTGATACTAATCAGAAAGCATAGTGAGAGGTGAGATGATAAAGCGCAGGTGCAAAGTAAGTAAGTCCCAAAGAGAAATGAATATTTCAATTTAGTACTTTTTTAGATTTAATTACTGTATTAGATGTCCCTTTTTTTTGGCTTTGTAAATCTATTTTTTTTAAACCGAGGAAACATTAATTTGCAGTACTGTACATAATTTAAGGAATAGGTCCACACCTTTTCAGATGTATGTTACCATACCACACCCACTACCAAAGCTGATGTATTAGATTTTTTGTCTCTAAACTTCCATCTGGACCCTAAACAGCCATATCCCTTCTAACAAAGACATATTAAACTTAAATTTGCAAGAAAAATGGTAGAGAATATTATTGTCATACAGGGTCGATAAATTTGGAACTCTCAATCTCTAGGAAGCACTGTGCAGCCTACATGAATTTAACAACCTTGAAAGAATGTAAATTCCCTGGGTAATTTCCTTGACTTTCTTCTCCCCACTCATTTGAAAAGCATTTTGGCCTGACTTATCCAATTTTTTCCTTTTCTAGGTTTCTCAAAATATGTCATGTTGGACAGATTAGTATTTGAGACTTTTTTTTTTATGACAAAGAATCAGGAATAACGGGAAACCAAAGAGAAACTGCTGGTATAACCCACTTCTGTATAACTCCCTTCCCACCATGCCTATTTATACTGAATAGATGAAATGTAATTCTCAAGGCAAATAACTTTTTTATGTATATAATACCTTGGCACTTGAGATAGTATTTGATTTTTAGATAATCAAATTGGAATTTGAAATTTTACTTGAGTGTTCCTTCCTAAAATGAAATGATATTTTCCACATAGGTGAAAGTATATTCAGGAAGCCAGAATCATACTAGATATTTCATAGAGAATGTCATCTAGGGAGTTTTTGTGAAATTAAAAAAATAAATAAAAAAGAGCAAAATGTGGGAGTCCTAGGGCTAGGAGCACAAAAGGAAAAATGTAGGGTTTTCAGAATCAAGGAAGGTATAGATTGCAGATTGGGGCTAGGTGGTGACTATAGGTCTTGCAATAAAGGGTGTAATGGAACTAGTTCTGGGAATGGCAGTGGCTGCTGTTGGGATAAAAGGCCAATGCCGGACAGCAAAGGCAGGAACAGGAAGGAATAACCCCCCTCATCTCTTTCTGTCCTCCAGAATTTCTTATTGCCTATACCAACTCAGAGAAGGCTGATAAAAGACAAAAGTAGTTTCCCAGGGTGTTGGCATCAAGATCATAGGAGCATAGAATGAGAGATTTGTTGCTGAGTGACCACAACTTTTGCAGAAAGTAGATAAGGGGAGATAATTAATTTGATTAGGATATACCCTCTACTGGCTCTATCAAAAACTATTCTTTTTTTCAGAAAGCAGTGGATCCAGTGCCTTCCAAATGGTAATATGATTAATGGTGAGAGTGTGTTTATTTCTTAGGTTTAGCTTGTGATTAAATGACTTGAAAGATATTTCTTATCAGTTTCAATGTCAAGATTTAGAACAATTTCTGGCATACTACCTATGGTAGACAATACAAGTTATACATAGTAGGATTTTTGTTGTCTTGGTTGAGAATGAGAACCTTAGAATTGCATTTTTATTACTGTGATTCAGAGCTCTATCAGAACAAGATGTGTGGCCCAGGGTTTCCCTCTGTGGCTATCACGTTATATCACAATGGATGACCTTATTGCTAGTCTCTAATACATGTGGAATCAATGTAGTATTCATTTTATCTACATCGTCTTCTATATTAGGAGTAGTTTTTTTTAATTATTTTTATTTTACAAAAGTTTATTTTTACATCATTTTGTACATTCCCCCCCCCCCATCTCAATTGTAATCCCCGCGGGTTTCCCATCACCAAGTCACCCTTGTGCCATCACCATAATCCCGTGCATTTCCTCCCCCCCCAGCCCCCCGTTTTTGATCCCATTCCCCACTCCACGCCCGCAAAATGTCTCTGGTATATGGTTGTTCATTATTTTTGTTATTTTCTCGCCAGGGTATTAGGAGTAGTTTTTTTTTTTTTTTTTTTAAGATTTATTTATTTATTCATACAGAACTGGGGTACAGGCCAGAGGCTCAGGGGCGGTGAGAGGCTTCACCAGAGACAGAGTGGGGAGCAGAACAGGCCGACTGACATACACTGCTGAGGGGGAGCAGTGGGTTAGTCAGGAGAGGTCTGCTGTGTCATGTGGTGGCCACCGCCAGCTTCACGGTGCTGCGCTCCAACCCGCTGTGCCACTAGGGAGGGCCATATATTAGGAGGATCTTTAATTGTAAGAACTTTAGTACTTTCTACCCTTTATCCATATGCTGCTTTTTAGGCTTTTTTCTATCCTTTATTCATATGCTGCTTTTTAGCTTTTTTGGGTGAAGTCATGATTGTGTGTGTGTGTGTGTGCCGCGCAACACGCATGTAGGAACAGGGAATTAGCACTGGTTGACTTACTGATTGTACTAGTCTGCCCCTGCGGCCATAACAGCATATTATAGACTAGGTTCCTTAGACAAAAGAAATATACATCCTCACATTCTAGAGGCTGGAAGGTTGGCTCAAATGAGACTCGAAGTCTGAGATCATAGTGCCATAGTTGGTGCCTGATGAGGGCTGTCTTCTTTGCTGCAGGTGACTGCCTTGTCATTGTATCCTCACATGGCCTTTCTTCTGTGTATTTGAGAAGATAGAGTGAATTTTCTGTTATCTTTTCTGATAAAGATAGTAACATTAGAGCAGCCTTCACATTTCCACTTTCCCAACCGCACCACTCCCCAAGGCTGTAATTTAAGTGAAACGGAAAGGTAAATCCATTTTTAGCCATATGCTATTCTCTTAACATATGATATAATTTTACACAAAACATTTCTAGCTTAATATTCAAGATGTTACTAGTTTTGCCATATCTTAGTTTTTCCATCCAGTGAAACTTATTGTAAACAGCTGAGATTTGCATGGAGTCCTCAGGAATATTGTATCTTCAGCATTAAAAAAAAAAAAAAGTGACTTGGTGTTTTAGAACCACAGGACTGTATCCAATTTGTGTGGTGAAAGGAGGTCAGCGTTACTTCAAAGATTTGAGGCTAGAAAGGACTTACTTTTCCCACCACATGCTAATGAATGAATTATAATGGTGCATAAAAATATATTTAAACCTTTAAACCATTCTTTTGAGATGATACTTATTCTATGTTAGAACATAAATTCAGATTTCTTGCTGTATTTTCACTTGTGAAGCTTAAAAGTATACCCAAATGTTACTTAACATGACAGAAAGGCTATAATTTAAATATGTACAATAAAATGCCTGATTTTTAATTTTCTCTTGGAAAGAGAAAATTGATCACTGCAGAGAACAGTGAATAAAATATCTACTAGCACTAAAGAATCCTCAGATTTGCATTTTTAATTGAATAATGTCCCAAGCTATCATTCTTTATGAATAGGAGAATATGTTGAGATCGCAACAAAACCGACTGAATGTTACTATTTCCCAACTCCATATTTTTAAAATTTACTGATAGAGGAAATTGAAACTGAAAAGTTCACTTTTCAAAGCTAATTTTCTTTTTTAAAAGATTAATTCATTTATGCATACAGAACTGGGGTACAGGCCAGAGGTGCAGGTGCGGTGAGAGGATTCACCAGAGACAGAGTGGGGAGCAGAACAGACAGAGTGATGAAGCACATTGCTGAGGGGAGCAGTGGGTGAGACAGGAAAGGTCTGCCACATGGTGTGGCAGACCTTTCCTCCCTCCCTGGGGAGGGATAGAAGTTGCGCTGAAGTGGCTGCAGCTAGCTTCCTTAGTGCTGTGCTTTAACTTGTTGCACCACCAGGGAGGGCCCAATGTTAATACTTTTTTTTTTTTTTTGAAAATAAAGTGCTATATAATAATATCTGGCAAAATAAAATTTGCAAGGCATATTATGTGTCAGAAACTATGTGAGACACTGGGGTTTAGAAATAATCAGAAAAAGTCAGATGTTTATAGACACAAACCATATATTTGTCTTTAGATATAATGTGGCAGCACTAAGATAATAGAAGAACATAGAAAGTGAAAAATAGAGTGATACAGTAGAGGAAATGATGAAATGAGACTTTTAGGAAATGAAAGGTCCTGACAAAGGCTAACAGAGGATATGATGCCTGAGCAAGAGAGGACTAGATATTATCTCTCGACACAAGGATCTATTCTTTCTCTTCAATGTCCTTAGTGGTTGGGAGGCTAAAAACTGTAATGAGAAGCTCTAGTGTAAAAACCAGGAGGGAGTAGAGGAATCATTCTCTGTTTGTTCTGGCAGCTAATAAATAAGGATCCAGTAAGCAGAATACTTCAAAATGATCAGACAATTCACCTGCCTTGGCTTTGGAGACAGGTGTGACATTGGCAGCTGCTTCTGAATTCTGCATCACATCACCTTGTTGTGATCTAGAAGTTTATTTATTTAAAAAAAATTATTTATGTAAAGGAGAACTGGGGTGCAGGCCAGAGGTATGTGGGGGGGTGGAGAGGGAGTGATGAAAGGATTCACCAGAGACAGAGTGGGGAGCAGAACAGGCTGAATTACTGAAATACACTGCTAAGGGGAGCAGTGGGTAAGACAGGAGAGGTCTGCTATGCTGTATGTGAGTTAGTACCCTGACTGGGATTGAACTCTGGTTGCTTTGGTGGTGGAGTGAGAGTTAACCTCTAGGCCACCAGGGAGGCGCTGACCTGGGATTTTATAGGTGCCCCTGACTTCTGCTTCTCTAGTCCTTTCAACGGTTTTCTTGGCACATCATCCCCGCATTGAATCCCCTCCTCTCTTACATACTGAAAGTGACTTCAACTGCTTACATTGACTGATGTAAAGAATTTGGAGGATGAAAAGGGCTCACCAAGTGAACAAAAGGAGAAATGTCCAGTTTCTCAAATTAAACAGAATGAATACATTATTGGGAGGGGAAGTAAAGCAATTATAATTTTTAACATATTAATTGCGCATATATAACATGTTAATTATAATATGTTGATACATATGTTATTATGTATCTAAGTGAGTCATTATTGCTGGTGCATAAAGAGTTGGAAGAGATAGGAAATGAGACTAGCAAATCACAGAGGATAGAGGTTATGTAGAGAGTTGTAAGCTTTTCTAAAGCTGACATTAGGTAGCTGTTGAGATAATTTAATCAAGGAATGGTACTATGAAAGTTATACGTTCAGATTTTCCTTTTTCTTGATACCATGGAGGATGAAATGGGGGGAGGTGGTTCAGAGAAGAGAGAAGACTTAGAATCATATGGGCTTTGAATTAAATCATTAATTTTTTCCTCCATGCAAAATGTTCTCAAGACAACACTATGCTAGTTTTTTCCCAGCAGTTTTTCTATTTTAAAGAACTAAGGTTCAGAAAAATTATTTTTCTTTCACATGCTCAGAACACATCTTTCTTTGTTATCCAAACACATCTTCAGTCTTACATATTTTATATGTTCTGGGAAAATATGCTAAGAGGAAAAAGATTACTGATCTGTGCAGAAAGGAAGATATTTTTGTCTTCCCTTGACGTTTGCTTCAATTTAAATGAAAATTTCTTTTCAAAGCATAAATACACTTCTCCAAAACTTCTCTTCTTGTAAATTCTTGTAGCACAGGGTGAGAAGAAGCAAGATTAAAAACAAAACAAGTGGGGACACTGGGGAAGTACACATTTGGCAATAAGAGTCAGGGCTGGCATGGTTAGTCCCAGGCACATGAAGCTACTGCCAAGCTGTTGGAGAGAACTGCTAAGGTTGCTTCATTTACTAACTCCACACCTTTTTTTCACAGTGTTTTCACAGTCCTCTTTTGGAAATGAGCCTCTGACTTCTGTTTCCTAGTCCAAAAGAAGTTGAACAAACATTAGGATACCTAACGTGTGCAAGAAAAAGTTTGAAAACCATAGATGTCTTTAAACAGACAAGACAAACAAGGCTACATTTCCCCCCCCCCCCCCTATAGTCAGACCAAGTGATTCAAATTTCTAAAAAGGAGGCAATAGGAATTGGCTTGTTTGGGTGTGTTACTTCAGGCTGCTAGAACAAAATACCAAAGACTGGCAGCTTATAAACTGCAGAATTCACTTCTCATAATTCTTGAGGCTAGATGTCTGAGAGGAGGAAGTCAGCACGATTGAGTTGTGCAGAGAGTTCTCACCTGGTCTGCAGCCTGATAAATTCTTATTGTCACCTCATATTTTGGAGAGCAGTGATTGGAAGCAAACACCCTGCATATGTAAGGGCACTAATCACATCCTTAGGGGTTCACCTCTGTGACTCTACTAATCCTAATTACCTCCCAAAGGTCCCACTTCCTAATGCCTTCATGGGGGAGGGGAGTGGATATCTAGTCCAAGGGTAGCACAAATATTCAGCCCATGATAGTGAATCTCTTTCACACCCATGTGAAAGTTAGACCTTGACAATACAATATCCTATTCTATTCCTATACAATAACTATCTGGATTTTTACAGAGAAGCAGAGCTAGTTGCCAATGAAAATTTGTCTCTAAATGGGCAGTTCACATATTAGCTAAAATATAGTGCAGATGAGTTTATTTATCAATAAAGATAACTTTATTGAACAATTTTGAAATGAAAGACTCCTTATAGCATCATTGTAAAGAGTGAGTATATTTATATTATGTAAAGAAAGATCATAATTTTTTAAATTAGTAAATCAAGCATAAATTGTTAAGAATAATTATAATGGAGCTCTGATCTTAATTTTCAATCCTATCTAAGTAGGATTTGGAGTACTCCTCACTTGTATCATCCCTTCTCTTACTTACTATCAAGGGTTCCAGTCACCCTTTGTGAATCATGTCAGTCTCCATAAGAATGCTTATTTAGTCCCTCCGTGGTGGCACAACGGTTCAGGACACAGCACTGCAAGCTGGTGCAGTTACTTCAGTGCATATTTGATCCCCGCCCTGGAGGTGATCCACATGGCGCGGCAGACCTCTCCTGACCCGCCTGCTGCCACACCAGTAGTATACTTCGGCGATCTGCCTGTTCTGCTCCCCACTCAGTCTCCAGTGAAGTCTTTTACCAGCCCAGAACCTGTGGCTCGTACCCCAGTTCTGTATGCATAAATATATAAATCTTAAAAAAAAAGAATGCTTAATTATCAAATATTTGTATATTAAGATCAGAGTTTTTGTCTCATTAAGTTGAAGAAGGCTTTGTAATTATTTAATGGTTCATTATTTATTGTGTTAGTGCTGACTGTTGCGTAGACACATATGCATTGTTAGGATTAGAGGATTTCTGTTCCTTTTGTCATGTAGGCTGAGAAATGGCGCTCTCTAGGGTACATTGTTTCCTTTTTCTACATTGGAGCTCAGTGAATATATGTGCTATCTCTCTCTGTGACCTCTTAGATGTTTAAAATTTCTGTCTCTCTTCTCTGTCTGCAGTATGGTGAGAGATATGTTGTAGCTCCATTTGGAAAGGGGAGAAAACTTCTAAGAGATGATGACTCTCCTCCAATACATTTTGTTCCCTTTGCAATGTCAAAATCATGGGACTGTGGGTTTTATGGTTCACATCTCAGGCTGCACATAGCAACTTGAGAGGCTTTGTTTATTTCATGTATACTGTTGTGCATGTCATAATCCCGTATACCGGCAACTCACTATTCCTAAATCATTGCATTTATTTCCTCTCTGCTAGATCCCGTTTCATCTGCCTGAATATAATGTAAGACCCAGGCTCTTTCAATCTTGGGGCTCTGCCATCTTTTACATGTGGCTTCTAAGGATGCCAGGTAAGGACAGCTGCTTCTCAATTAGGTTGATGCAGAATCACTTACTTCTCTTTTGCTTGCATTTCATTGTCACCCGACTACAGCTAAAGAAGGACCAGGAAATACAACATCTGACTACAAGGTACTTTCTAGACTCTGTGGATTAAGAACTCAGATTTATCTTGATCAGCTATCTCTGCCACCACTATAGAGGCTGCCTGAGGTCACTATAACTTCCTTGCCCCTTAGGTGGTGTTTAAGACATGTTTTTGAATGAATGAATGCATGTATAAACATTGCATAACCTGTTCAAGGCCAGAGGCATAGAAGGTGAGGTCATCTTATTAATATGTGTTTTATGGTTACTGGCTATGATAGTTTTCAAACTTAACATGGATGAGACATGGAGAAGAAAGAACCAGTTTGGGACATATCTGTGTTACTTTTTGCACATCTCTGTCTGAAGATCACAGATTATTCTGTAGGAATAGTAATGAATACATGTGAAGATATATAGTCACCTTTTTTGGAGTACATTTTATCATTTAAGCACTTTAAAACCATCTATTGCCCTAAGAACATTCTAGAAGGCATGTTTCTATTTTAGAAAATAATTGTTCTTACTGTTGGACAAATATCCATTTATTTTAATGATTAAAGAAGAGCTCTAATATCTTTTCAGGTAGGGACAGAATCACATAATTTCTAAGGGAATGAAATATGTTTTTCCTCCATTCAAAAGATTCATAGGTACTGCCTTTGCAATTTTTTTTAACCTATCAAGAGGCAATAGATAGGATATCTATTCAAAAGTGCATAATGTTGCAAAGTGACAAGTGAAACGCACATACTAGGGGAGAATATCTCTTAATGCAACATCTTTTTTTGAAGCTTCTAGCATCCATAAAATTGTACTAGTGAACAAAATTGATAGCTGTTAAAAATAAATTAAGGCATCAGCCATGGTAATTTTAAAGTCTGTAAATAAAACAAAACACTTTGTATCTGAACTTCCACATCATTTTAAATGTGTGTATTCTCAGGAATTGTTATGCCTTATCACTTTTATTGTTCTTTTATCACAGCTGTGTGAAAAATTACAGTTGGAGCAGTAGTCATGATTTTACTAAAATACATTTTATTTCATGCTATGAAGCATATTGCTAACATTTGCTACTTTTATTTTTATGGCTGCATGACTCCCTCCACTCCAGTTAAGATTGTGTCAGTATTTCTGTGAAAAAAATCCTTTCTCTTTATGTATTTGTTTTTATTCTATGATTGCTTTAGCTAAGTAGAGGTGAATCTCAGAAGGAGTCATATTAAGTTAAAAAAAATTGGACAAATAAAACCTAAGTACCAAACACTGATATAAATTCCACACAACAAATGTTGCATCTAAAATGAAGGTAAAGTTCAAAGAGGATTAGAGCCACAATGTTTGACAAGAAGGAACCTTTACATGGTGGCTGAAATGTTAACAAACACGGGAGCATGCTCAGGGTTCCTCACCTGGCCCCTGCCCCCCCCCGCCCCCACAATGGAGGCAGATACTGAGAGCATAATATCTGCTGTGCACTGCTCAACCCACCAGGAATTGGAGGGGTGCACCATAGGGCCTCACTTTCAAATCTGGGAAAGTGCTCTTGAGACCCACTGTTCAAGATTGAAAAGAGGACTCCATAGACACTAGTGATGACACATAAGGAGTCAGCATTTATTAATCAGTCAAAAAGCAAGGAGAGAGATGGGATGGGAGAGACTCCTCAAGGTGTCAGGGCCAGGGGTCTGTCAGGGCTTAGGACTTGAGTTTGAGAACAAAGAAATTAAACTTTATTGATGAAGAAAAAAATGAGAGTGGGTTTGGCTAAAGTCATTTCCATCCAAGTGTGGTCCATTTCGTGTTGCTGACTATGAGCACTGAGCAGCTGCAGCTCAGTGGTCATGACAGGCTGGTGACCATCTCTAGGTGAACGCCTCGTTTTGGCTGTATGCCTGTAGCTCTGGTTTGAACTGACCTGGTCTCCTGGTCTGTGACTCCTTTCTTCTGTACTAGCCAAATAAACTGTAAAGAGATAGCTCAGGAATGTGCAGGGTAGGGGGAAATTAGTAATAAAAACAATGGGCCAAGGAAATCTATGGTAACAGGTTGTCTGGACCTAGATTCATTAGGTTTATTTAAATCACTCAATTAGCAGCCTGTGGGAGCAAGCAAAGTTCTGTCTATGTCCTGTCTTGTCTTTGTCCTGGGACCCTCCCTGTTTTGTTAACTATACAAGTTCTTGACATTGAGAGGATATTCTGATATTTCAGGTTTTAAGAAGTCAGGTGAACTGTTAGAAAGTAGACTTTGGATTGAAACTCAGGTTTTTATCTGGAAGCATAAGTAAAGCTGGAGAGGACAGGCCTCTAGCCACATAATATACTGTGTGTAGGAAACTGAGTTTTCCTTTACACCATGGTAGATTAAAAGGTGAATTGTCCCTTTAGTTTTACTGGAATAAAGGCCACCTTCAGTAACTCTTTTACTACATTTTGCATGGAAAGGGGTGATGCTGTTTGATTTTTTAAGTCACATAGTTTCTCAACTTGCTGGTAAGATAACTGAGAGAAAGAACCCAATAAACAAGTGTTTGTGATATCAGATTCAAAATTGATTTGTCTTTGCCTAGTTAACATTTACTCATTCATAAATACAGACAGGTATGTGCAGGGTAAAGTGAAAAAATTATACCTGAGGCAATGGGTTAAGAACCCTACAAGTGTGAAAGTTCTGACATTTGAGTTTGTGTCTTACTTTTCAACCAAGTTCCTTAAATTTTTGAGGCACAGGGTTATGTATAAAAGTATGTATGGCATGAACAAGACTTCAGTTCTTTAACTTCCTTTGGTCTTGGAGAGCCCAGGAAGGAATCAGAATAGGAGAAAGGCATAAAAACTTTGGAATCCAGGCATACACGTCTTCTGCAATCTGTTCTAATAATCAAGAAGACTCTGGGTTCTATATCCTCTATTGTGCATTCCAGATATCTGGCCCCAATGATTGTGATGTCTATATCTTCGTTAGTCTAGTAGCCCCAACCCTATACATTTCTTAACTGTATGGGAAACTGTATTGCTCCACTAATAAAGTGAAGAAATTAAATAAAATTTGAAACCAGAATATTGAAGTTGCTCTAATGTAACATTCTCATGCAATTAGAAACATTTAGGTTCTCTGCCATATGTACAGTGCATTTATTCAAATATCAAACGTTTCTTCAGCACCCAAACAAATAAGACTGGTCACTGAGAATGCGTTCCACCTAAAACGAATCTTGAGATGCTAGTTATTTATACAACTGTGGTTTGAAGTCTAAAACAATAAACATTTCAGAGCACTAGAGGATAGTCTAATAACTGTGATCAAACAGAACAGTTAGGCTGGGACACTGGCAACACAAATTCGATAGCTTTCTAAGGCAAGAGGAAGCGATGCAGCCTAAGGCCATTTAGGAAATCATTGTAGCAAATATAGACAGATAACTGAAGAAATCATCACAGAGGCATGAAATGCCTTAATTTACATAGAAGGAAGGGAAAAAATTCTGTTTGCACTTCCAGCCCAACTCTCTGGGACTTCCTTGCATCTATACAGAAAACACATTGCATCTGAGATTTGTTCTGCAGATTAGGAAGGAAATTATGTACTCTGCCTTGAGGCTGTGAGGCTGCGAGCTGAACATTACAAATAGATGCATCTGGGCTGTGTTGGAAGAAGATATACTCAAAACTGTCCAAGGAGACAGAGAAAAGCCCATCTGTGTATAAAAGCCAGAATTGGGTTGCTTTTGCTTTTGTTGTAAAAATCCATTCTGTTCAAATCCCAGCTAATGAAAATGTGCATCTGTAAATAAAAAATAAATCAAGGGAACCTACTAATCCTGCAGCTGCTGTCCACTTAAGTTTACTTATAAAAAAATAACTCAATTTTCTGGTCTGAATGCTCTTGCTATTTAGCAATGTGATGGCAATTTTAGGGGGACAAAATAAGTATTGAAATCTATTTATGTGTAACAACCTTGGCAAAGAAGCAGCTCTGCAGTGACTGTACAGTCATTTGCTTTTGTAACTGTGTGGATACTTGAGGTCCAGAATCTGACCCCAGAAATCCATTACCTGGCTGTTAAGTTGCTGTTTTATTTGCCCATGTTATTAATTAAATTGTTTCTGTAACCCAGGACTGGCACTGTGTATAGGTCAGCTGGGCAACCTTCCATGTTTTATAATTGGAGAATAGAAAGGGCTCCTGATCAAGATTTTTTCTCACTTGCTTTCCGTGGTAATAAAAATGTATGTATTTTTAAATTGTTAGACTATTATTTTTTATGGAAGTACAATATGTTAATTAACAGTATATAAAAATAAATTCGTGTCATCTATCATAACTGGAAATGAGGCAGGATTTCAAAGAAAAAGGAAACAGGACATTTTAGTTCTGATGGAGTTAGAGAAAGATCAGGGAATGATGTTGTCTTTAAAAGATCATCTTCCCTGGATGGTTGAAAATTCTTATAAACCCTGGCATATGTATCCATTGCTCGTCTTACTGTGGGATGAAGGCGGAGATAGATGCAGCTCATTAAGAATAATTTTATCCTAGGAGAGAAGTCCTACAGATAGGATCTCTGGCTAGAGTACAGGAAAAGTGATACGACAGGAGCAAGTTTAAAGATACATATTTCCTAAAATCAAGAATGGAAAGTTTGATGAAATAATTAGGGAATTTCAATACAAATAAATGAAATTGGGTAATTACCAAGTTGCTTTTTTAATTTGACAATTTATCTGTATTAGCAATCCTAACACCCCCTTAATTGAAAGAACTCTCTTTAAATTCACAGAGACAAGTCACAGGGGGAAATATTGACTGTATAGGCTACTTTTTCACGATGTGTGCTTATTTCTGTCTTGTGCTGTTAACCATGTTTGTTTTGACAGGTGCTGGTCAAAATGATGCAAAGAGGAAGACTTTAACATTCAGTAAATGTTCCTGCCACTGGAGCAAGCAGTTTTCATTTGTGTCTTTTTTTAGAATCCCCAGGATAGTCAGTAAACCTCTTCTTGAAATGACTGTTACAACTGGCAATCTCCAGAGTTTGTATCTTCAAGGCGTGAAGAGTTTGTTCTTGGGAAATTTTGTAGTGGTTAGAGAAAAGTCAAGGGTTTCTCATAGCATCTCATCTCTAATCCTTATACTTAGGACTTCAATTTCCCTGGAGATATTTATAAAAACAGTACATTCAGTGTCTTGTAAAAAATTGTTGTCTTATTTCTTGGTATCTCATTTTTCACGGTGGACGCAGTTGAAATATCTTTTCTTCTCTGTTAAGTCCAGTTGTACCTACCATGCCGTTTGCTTCCTGAAACAACAAGATTGATGACAGCATTTTGCATTCACCTGACTGTTTCTACTGTTTCTACCAATCCATTTTCATTTTTATGTGTTCTCATGAGAGGCAAGCAGAGGAAATCAAATAAACTTGCATAATTCCATTTTGAAATTCAGCTGATTATTCTGTTTCAAGGGTGATAACTAGACAACAGGAGGCAGCTGGATGAAGTCCATGGTTTGCCGGGTGCTGGTAGATTTTAAGATATGTGTAATAGTTTCTGATGCTGTTTTCCTAGATTTTATTTGATAATGGTAATTAAATTTTAGATAGGTGCCTTGGATGATTGGTTTCATTATTTTCCTTGTAAGAAAAAAATATGGGCATAAAACAGATTTGTGATTAATTGTGTTATTTTCTTTTCAAAGACAAGAAACACAGCCTCATGTAAACATACTTTTCCCTACCATGCTCCACTACTAAAATGCTCATGTTGATGGGCATTTGTAGGTGATTTATATATTTAGCACAAAAGTTGTGCTGGGCTTTTTATGAATAAGCAGCATGCTACCTATTTATCATCCAAGTGTTTATCATTTCCACAAACTAGAAGCTCATTATATAACCCAGCTTTATATCTTCTGCATTGAGAACTTACACATATATGAAGATCAGTTTTTTTTAATATTTCTTTTTTTATGTAAAGGGATTTAATATTTCACTCTTTTTCTTTCTTTTAAATTGAAGTAAAATTGGTGTACATTGTTGTTTGTATTTTAGGGATATAGGATCCCCCTTCAAGTATTATTACCACAGTGCACTGCTACCAAAACACCTAGTCGTCCACCACAGTCGGTTGTTCTCTCTCCCTACTTTGTTCTTGCTTCCTCACTCCCTCTCATCCTCTGAATTCCTCAGTTCTAGAATCAGTCTGGCTTTATCTATCCTTTTGTCTTGTTTCTTTATACTTCATTTATAAGTGACACCTGCAGTATTTTTCCTTTTCCCTTTTGGCTTATTTTGCTTATCGTTATCCCTACGAGCTCCATTCATGTTGCCAAGAATGGCATGCATTTGTCTTTTTTGATTATTGAGTAATGGTCCATTGCATATAAATTCTACAGTTCCTGATCTTGATCTACTGATTTGTTTTTGGATATTTTAGTTGTTTCCATATATACATTTAAAAAGATTTATTCATGTATGCATACAGAATTGAGATATAGGCCAGAGGTGCAGGGGCAGTGAAAGGATTCACCAGAGGTACAGTAGGAAGCAGAATAGGCTGATAACATACACTGCTGAGGGAAGCAGTGGGCTAGAGAGGATAGTTCTGTTGCACCATGTGGGTTCAAACTTGTGCTGAGGCGGCTGCAGCTATCTTAGCAATGCTATGCTTTAACATGTTGTGCCACCAGGGCCCTGTTTCCATATTTGGGCTACTGAAAATTGTGATGTTAGGAGTATGGGAATGCAAGTTTCCCTTCTAATTAGTGTTTTTGGGTTCTTTGGGTAGATACATAGGTGTGGAATTTCTGGGTTTTATGAGAGACCCATTTTTAATCTTTTGAGGAACCCCCACACTATTTTCTATAAGGGCTAATCCAATTTGCATTCCTCCCACCATCACTTGTTATTTCTGGTGTTTTTGATACAGGCCATTTTTACAGTAGTGGGTGGCACTTTTTATGATTTTCACTTGAATTTTCCTATTGATAGATAAGTGATGGTGAACATTATATCATGAGCCTGTTGGCTATCTGTGTATCTCCCTTGAAGTATCTATTTGGTTTTCTGTCCTGTTTCTGATTGGGTTATTTCTTTTCTTTCTGTTCAGTTGTTTTTAGTGTTGTTGGAAAACAGACCCTGTGGCAAAATTTAGATCTAGTACTTTTTTGTAATCCAATTTCAGGACAACCTCAATCTCACAGTGTGAGTAAGAGCAAAGGGGAATTAGGTAAAGCAAGAAAAGCAAACAAGGTGATATATCACTGAGTATTATTTGTTTGACAAAGGGCCACAAGTGGTTGTCCAATCATGTAAGAGTTTTCTTGTCAGGATTTTAGAAGCAATTTACCTACCAATGGTCCACAGCCTGGGAAATACAAAATGAATTTAACAACTGCCTGCATCCCATTTCATTGTCTCATTCTCAAACTTAGCTTTTTTTTGGAAGCTGTTACCTCCACATTTGAGGGTTCTGCTCCTAGATTGTGAAGTTAGGAAATACAGATCCTTTGTTCTGTATTTGGACACTTCATCTGGTTCAGGAAGTGGTGGGAAGAAACAGATTACAGGAGTTGTCAGTTGCAGGAAGCTAAATCACATAGCTCCTTTCCTCTTAGAGTTGGCCTGCCAGGCAATGACTTAGTGGAATAGGTTGAAGACCCAGAAAAAAAATGAAGTGGAGAGATTCTGAAGCTAAGCATTTGATATATCTATCAGCTGATTATTCTGATAACTGCTTATTAGCTATCCTTATCCTTATTAGCTACTCTTTGGTATGTACTCTGGCCAAAAAAAAAAAAAAGTTTTTGTTTCTTGCTAGTGCTACTTTGCATGTTCATTTTGTCCACAGCTTTTCTTATTTATTATGCCTTTTTTCATGTTTTTTATTTTGCTTGGGTGGAATAGCATCTCATTTTCTTCTAATCCTTTGGAAGCTAAGTATACACCAGACTACAGAAAGATCATTGTTTGATTTAGACAGAATCAAGTTGAAAGGCACTATTCAATAATTCATAATGACAATGACAACAATTCAGTGAAGATATAGATAACTATTAAATGAATTTGTATTTATAATTAATTTGTATAAATGTCAACAATTTGCTCATTCACAATTACTCTGAAAAAATACCTAGAAAATTGTGATCAGTAATATGGAAATAATAGTTATTGATAATATACACAGGCCCAAAATTATGTGAGGTGGTGGGAAAAGTTTGTTTCAATTGGAAACACATAGAATTTATTGAACACTAGAATAAGAATTGATTGTGGAGTATCTTTGAAATCTAAGTAAATCTAACTAACATCAGGGTTCCAAATCTCAGTTCGTTCTTCCACTTACTGGTTTTGTGACTTTGAACAGTTGTTGATCCTTGCTAGGCTTTGAATTTCCTCATCCATAAAATGGCAAGAATACTAGTATGTCACTGTGCTCCATAAGACCTACAGGGTTTTTTTTTTTTTTTATTTATATAGAGGAAATAAATGTAATGACTTGAGTACAAAAAAATGGTAGTAGACCTTCAATGATTGAAATGTAAGTGAGTCTGATTATTTCTTTCTGAAATCCTGAAAGTTCCACAGTGCACTTTCCCCATTCCAGCTGTTCTACTTTATCATGAGTTCAGGTTCTCAAATAATACGGTGTTCAAGTTTGTCTTTGAACTCTATCTTGCTTCATTTATTGTAGAGCTTTCTGCAAGCAATTTATATTTATTTAGTTTGGTTGAATAGAATTCTCTTGTAACAGGCCTATCTCTTTTGGGACCAGGGTTTCCATTTTAAGAAACATTCTACTGAGTATTTTTTTAAAGGTTTATTTATTTATGTATATACAAACTGGGGCAAAGGCCAGAGATGGAGTGGGGAGTAGGACAGGCAGATCAACTGAAATATACTGCTGAGGGGAGTATCGGGTGAGACAGGAGAGGTCTGCTTCATTATGTGGGTCACCTCCATGGCTGAGGATTGAACTACACTCAGGATTGCTGCAGTGGTTGCGGATGGCTTCATGGTGCTGAGCTTTAACCCCTGGCACCACCAGGGAGGTCCCTACTGAGTATTTTGGTTGAGAAAGATTACTGAGCAACTGCTATGTGCTAGGCATGATTTAAATCATTAGCTATTTAATAATGGAAAATGATAGTTTCCAATGTCAAGGAGCTTATCCTGGAGACAGATGAAAATATAAAGCAATACACAGGATAAGATAATTTCTAGTTCTAATAACTAATGAAGGTGTTAATAGTGAAAAAAAGTGAGAAAGTCTGAAAGTCTTGGGGTAAAGGACCACATGCACTGGAGGGATATGATGGATGTGCCAGCAACTTCAGCTATTGAAGGAAGTGCTTGGGCAAGTTATGTTTGCTTGTTTCTTATAGAAGATTCTTTGTCTTTATTTAACACCAACATTTTAAATTTTATGTTAGGCCTGCTAAAATTTTTTTTTTTTTGAAAATAAGTTTGTTCTATTTCCTTTAGGTTTGAACATCAGTGATATCGTGCAAAATTCAACCTGTCAGGTTATTCCAAACCCTAAATATACATTTTTCATTATAGACCAACTTGTTTCAAGAGGTCAGCGTTTGTATGCAGATGTATTTATAAATTTCCCAAAGGCTTCTAAGTCTTACTATTAAGTGAGATAGCACGTTTAAGAAAAAAGGCACTAATTTGTTTTAACATTTTAATAAATCATTTGAGTTGCTAATTGATACATTTTTTAACATCTATTTTAGAAATGTATTCTTGAGCTCTTACAGCATGTATCTGGTTAATATTTTTAGTTATTGATTCTTTTTCTTTTTATACATACATGTTTTATATAAAGAATTAACTGGCTCTGGATTTTGTATCCAGGGGCAGATATAGAACAATTGAGAAGTGAAGTACCCAAGTTTTTGCAGTCATTCGTTTATTCAAGGGTATTAAAGGAGTGTCATGGGTGCTGGGGCATAACCCATGAAATAAATTAGAAAGACAACCTTACTCAGATTCAGGATTCTATTTTATTATTTTAAATATTTATTTATTTATGCATACAAGAATTGGGATGTGCAGTGGGGCTGGGGAGATGACTCATCAGAGACAGAGTGGGGAGAATAGGCAGATCAGTGTAGTACACTGATGAGGGGAGCAGTGGGAGAGACAGAAGTCTGCCGCACCATGTGGGTCAGCTCTCTGGCCAGGGATCAAACTCATTTTGTAGTGGTTGGTGATAGCTTGATAGTGCTGAGACTTAAATCCCTGTGCCACCAGGGAGGCCATACATTTGGTATTTAAAAAATCCTCAGAGCTTTAGGAAAACATAGGGACTGGTACAGAGGGGGGAAAAGGAAAAAAATTTGAACACAAAACATTTTTTAAAAAAGATTTATCTATGCATACAGAACTGAGGTACAGGCCAGAGGTGCAGGGGCAGTGAGAGGATTCACCAGACAGAGTGGGGAGCAGAACGGGCGGATTGACGAAGTACACTGCTGAGGGGAGAAACGAGCTGGTCAGGAGAGGTCTTCCGTGCCATGTGGATCTGGGGTGGGGATTGAACTCATGCTGAAGTGGCTTTAGTTTCTCATTGCTGTGCTTTATTAACCCGCTGTGCCACCAGGGAGGGCCCAAGCACAAAACATTTTTATTAGAAATATGAAAGGAGGTGGGATTTTTGAGATTGAAAGTCT
>NW_004567106.1:6913729-6916469 GCF_000260355.1 Condylura cristata | reverse complement strand
AAAGAGTTTACTTTGCAGTGTGTTAATTTGCTAGAATTATCATAACAAAATGCTACCGTCTGGGTGTCTTTAACACTGGAATTAATTCTGTCACAGTTCTGGAGGCTAGTAGTCCACGATTAAGGTATTGGCAGGTTTGGTTACTTCTGAGGTCTTTCCACTTGGCTTGCAGATGGCTCCTTCTTGATGCAGACTTACATGATCTGTGTGTGTGCATGACTGTCCAAATACTATTTCTTATAAGGACACAAATCAGATTGAATTAAGGCCCACACATATGACCTCATCTTAATTGTCTTTTCAAAGGCATATCTCTAAATACAGTCACATTTTGAGGTGTTGGGGATACCTCAGAATTTCAACATCTGAATTTTGGTGGGAGGATGCAGTTCATCCCATAACAGAAGAGAGGGACATTATTGTACATTCAGTAGCAATATCGGAAGTGGATCACAGGCTTTCTAGCTTTCCTCCCAAGAAGACCACCTTTGCTTATAACACATGGACTGTAAGAATTCTTTTAGATAGCAGTTGGTGAAACTTTTGTCAGTACCTCTGTGGTGACTGGTCAATGGGAACAACTTCTACTGCCTAGCACTAGCTTAGTTTCCATATAATTCATTCTATGACTGCATCTCCCCTTAGACAACCTTAGGGTCCATGTAAGTCTAAGAAAGAGATACCTAGTGGGTAGGTGATGGGTGGAATTCCTCTACACCTAGTGGAGGGAGGCACATGAACTAGCTTAGGACCAATAATATCAGATAATTATTAATGACATCAAACTACAAGTATATTTTACTGATGAAAAATTATACCAATGAATGTATAGATAATCTTCAGTCAGACTTTCCAAAAAAGAAAGTCAATTGTAGTCAATTGACTTAAGATATAATAAGCACAATTAAAGATGGAGAAAATACTTTCTCTTCCATTTATTAAAAGTGCAATGTGCCAAACTTGTTTATTCCCTGAAAACATCATTTTTTTTTTTGGTTTGTTTATTTTTAATAGGAAGTGGACTGTTAAGCTTGCTTCTTATTTAGGACTGTATTGATGGGTATGTCATGCAGCCTTGAAATGCAGAATTGCAAGCCCTGGCCAAGGCTAGTTCTGGGACTACTTGGAAGGTGTCACTGCCAGATGGAAGTTTAATAGGTTCTGCCAAGGTATATTGTGTTTGGCCACGGCCTTTAATTCTGCATGTGGTAAAGCAGCCCTGCTGCAGTGAACTGTGGCGGAAATCTCAGTAGTTGCCAAGATGATGCCAGGAAGCCCCAATGAAAGGAGAGGGGTGTGGGGAAGGAAATGAAGTTGCAGAAACATAAAGTATTTCTCATTCTGAATTCAGCAAGATTTGCTACCTTTCCACATTGTTCTCTATATTTTCCAATCAGTCGAAAATGATTCCTAAAATGCTTGTGTGTATAATATAACTGACTAGGAGGAAAGTGCAGGCTTTTAGATTTGTAGTCAATTCTTGGCATTCACCGGAATGTTGTTGGACTATCTGAAAAAGTTCACACTCTCTAATAATATAGCCATGAAACTTGTTGACAAGGAAAAGACTACATAACTGTGTTGAAGAGTTCTGGCTCTAGCTTACTACTTCTATCATAGTGTTTCTCAAAATGTACAGAATCACCTCGAAGTTGTTAAAAATCTAGCTACTTTGGGCCCTCTCTGTTGGTGCAGTGGGGTAAAGCTCAGCACTATGAAGCTATCTGCAGCACTGCAGTAGGAGTTCCATCCCCAACCAGGTCGGTGACCCACAAGGTGTGGCAGACCCCTTCTGACCAGCTCACTGTTCCCCTCAGCAGTTTATTTCACTACATCTGCCTGTCCTGCTCTCTATTCTGTCGCTGGTGAATCCTTTCACCCCCTGTATCTCTGGCCTGTACCCCAATTCTTGTATCAATAAACAAACAAACAAACAAATGTGGTTTCTTTGACCCTCACATCAAATCTATTGAATCAGAATCTCTGTATTATTTATTATGTATACTATAGTTTGCGAAGTATGATGCATATTACTCAGATTTATATATGAATGAAATTGTGAGTTTGTGAATTCATCATCCTTCTGGAGGTTATTATCAAAATGATATAGTTAATATGTGAAAATCCCTAGATTCTAAGGACTACTATTTCTTTATTCAACAGAAGCAGTGGGAGAGAGTAGATGTCTTTGTTTGTCCATTTACTTTTCATTTTCTTTCTTCTTCCTTTCACCAAAAAGTGTCAAACATGCACCATAAAAGAAATAGGAAGAGCACGACTCAAAAACAGTACATCTTGTGTTGAGCATCCCAAATGTTGTGAGAACTTTATAGAATTAAAAAAAAAATATTATAAGGACAGAATTTTATTAATTTTAATGCTACTTACTGGGTGACACATTCTCATCATTAGTATGATACTCTCCCTGCACCCTTTCTTGTGACAGAGGGACTAAAATTGTATAGGTAACTTAGAATGACTTCTGTGTGTCTCCTTTTTTCTTATAGTCTCATAGACTCCTCCTTAGACATAAGTGCTATCTTAAACCTTGTCATTGTTTGTCATTTAGGTAGTATTTGACCCATATATACAAGTATTTTTATATATGGGCCAAAATAATAAAATAAAATAATAACACATTCATTTTGCCTTTTTAAGATTTATTTATTTATTTATTTATCTATCTATCTATCTATCTATCTATCTATCTATCTATCTATCTATCTATCTATCTATCTAT
>NW_004567106.1:6912113-6913487 GCF_000260355.1 Condylura cristata | reverse complement strand
TTTTTAACTCATAAAAGAGTTCTATGACTTTACAGCTCTATATTGTTTTCTCAGACATAATATTTTGACCATTACGCTGTTAGTTGATGTTGGTGCTTGTGTCCATTCTGCTTTTTGTATAACATTACAGTTTGATATTTGCTATAGTTGTGCTTGTTTCTGGGTATTTTACATATTTTCTGCAATTTTAGTGTTAGGAACACTTTATGCATATTAGCCTATGTTTTTCAAGTGAAAATTTCTGCGGGTTTTGGAGTATGGTTATAGGCACATTTATAATATAATGCCAAATTATTTTTCAAAGTTGTTGTATTGCCAAGAAGCGTTAAAAAAATCATTATCTCCACCAGTTCCAATTTTTCATGTTTCTTTTTTTACTTTCCTCTATTAATATAGGCTTAAATTATATTTTATCGTGTTTTCTGATTTGTATTTTCTGAATTATCAGTATTTTTAAGCATTTATTCCTGCTTATTCTCAATAGGTGGCTCTTCATCTATAAAACATCCAATTATGACTTTGCCTATTTGTATATTTTGTGTTCTTCCTTATTGGTTTCTAGAGATTCCTTATAACTTCTACATTGTTCCCTTTGTCAGTTTTATTTGTTGTTAAGTTTTCACAAAGTTTTAGCTCAACGTTTTACTTTTATTAAAGTGCCTTTATGAATACAAGGTTTTAATCTAATCAAATTTTCAATATTTTAAAAATAATTTAGAAATTTTCTGTTTTGTTGAAGCTATTCTTCCATGCTTATCTCAAAACAGAAAGATACTTGCTTATATTTTCTTCTTGTTTATGACTTTTGCTTTTAACATGAATACTTTAATAAACATAGAGCCAAATTTTATGTTGGGGGTAAGGTGAATATCTCTTTTTACTTTTTTATGTGGATACCTAATGTTTTAGCTCCTTTTGCAGCACATGACTTCCTTTCTTTACTGATTGGCCACGTGATTTTTCCACCTATCAAAATTCCATATATGGTGTGGGCTTAGTTCTGAGCTCAGCTCTTTATTATTTATTAAGTTTTCTTTTCTTATGCTAATATATTACCTTCTTTGGCATGGCATAATGAGTTTGTATATGAAAATATTCCTTTTCTTCTGAAGTTTTATTTTAACTCTTCACTTTTCCACATAAACATCACCTATCAAAGACAGTTTTTTTTGAATAATATCATAGTTTATTTTTACATGATTTTGTGCATTTATTCATCTGAGTTGTAATCCCCTTCATTATTATTATTTTCTCACCTGGTCTGTTACATTCCTGCTGTGAGTGAAACCATTTGGTATTTTTCCTTTTCTTTCTGGCTTATTTCACTAAGCATGATCTTTTCCAGCTCCATCCATGTTGCTGCAAAAGGCACGT
>NW_004567106.1:6894183-6911218 GCF_000260355.1 Condylura cristata | reverse complement strand
CAAGGTTTTCATTAACATTTTATGACATATAATATTTTTGTACAAATAAATATATGCATACATTTGTAATATATTTATAGATTTTGGTGCTATTTAAATAATGTCTTGATTTGTTGCTATACTCGTGGATAGGTGTTGTTATGCCTTGTCAGGAAACCATATACAGAGGTTACATATATCTGTCTTTGGTATGTAATGTTTATTATCATCAATTAGCTTATCCACATTATAGTTTTCTCTCTCCCTTGCAACTAATAAGCAATCTTGAAACATTAAGATCATGCAAATATTCTGTTCCTCTAATTGTTTGGAGTTAGGGTAAGTCTCAGATTCAGCTTGCTCTGTGATTATTCACTTCCTGTAGGACCAGAGAGCCATTTACCTGAAGTCTGGAGGTAGCAGAATAGGTCAGTCTCTCAGAGCTTTGAGTTAGTCTTGACATTGGGAGGAAATGGCCTCTGGGATTTTTAAAATAGACTTTGTGGTTTTATGAAAAGAGATTTTGTTCAATATTAAGTTCATTTATTCCTGTCAGATGTCACGTTTGAATTAATTAGCATTGAATCAAAAGCAAAATTAGGCTATTTTATCTTCCAGTTGACACACCTAGGGGGGTCTGGATACCAAATGTTTCTGAGGCATGCTTCAAAGTTAATACTGGATGGTGTCACTTATATGTGTGTGGAATATAGAAAACAAAACAGAGGTGAGATAAAGCCAAACTAAAAAACAGAACAAAACAAAACAAAAACTAACCCCAGAAAACTGACTGTGGAATGGTGGCAACCAGAGAGAGAGGAGGAGAGGGAGGAAGACATGAAAACAAGAAGGGAGGGAGCATGAGGATATATGGTGGTGGACTAAGGTTTCTTTGGTGGTGGGTACACTATGGCAGCAATACCTAAAGGAGAAGATCCTACACTATTATGGAAACAAGGAAGTAAACCAATATTAATTGAATAAAGAAAACATTTAAAGGACAGTAAAAGCAGGTAAAATCATTCCTTGAAACCCGTGAAAGGCAAAAATCCTGGATGTTAGATGATCTCTAGATCTAACCTGTGGTAATACCTAAAGCCTTTAAAAGATGTTTCAAAACACATGGCCATCATAAATTTTAAGAAGCTATGAAACAAATTGCTGTTCTTTCATAATTTTTTCTTTACTTGTGAATTGTTGTATGCATTCATAAATGCTAGAACCTCCCTCTCTGTCCCCACATACCCACTCACTGCTTCCTCATAAGGAGCAGAAATGCAAGTCCTATGGCTGTTTCCCTCCAGTCCCCTCCAATCTACATTTGTTTCAACAATTTTGTGAGAACCCTTTTTGTAATAGCATTATTTTGTAATTTTGGGGGAACTATATTAGTTTCCTAGGCTGCTGTAACTAACTTGGTGGCTTAAACCAACAGCAATGTATTTTCTCACAGAAGCCTGAAACCAAGTTATTGATAGAGCTGTGCCCCCTCTGGTAGGGGAGAAGCAAGTTTTTTGAGTCTTTCAACTTTCGATGGCTGTTGACATTCCTCGGTGTCCTTGACATGCAGCTGGCCAAGCAATCTCTGCATCTGTGACCACATTGCCTCTTTTTTCTATGTGGCTTCTACTCTGTGTTTTTGAGTCATAACCTCTGTCTTTTTCTCTTAAGGGTGAAGATGATTGCATAACCACCTGAATAATTTGGAATATGTTCTCATGATTACTAATTACATCATCTTCTGCCTTATAAAATAACATTCATAGGATCTGGGAATTAGGATGTGGCCATATCACTTTTGGGGTCCATAGTTTGGCCAACACTATCTGATTTATGTCCCCATGCAATCACAAGCATCTCATGTACAAAGTTCACCACCACTTCCCTGAAATTTCAACCCATTTCAACATAAAGTTTAAGTCCAAGCAAGTCATCTAAAAGTGATACTCAAAAAGTCCCAAATCTCATGTAAACTATTAAATACATTATAGTAGAGACTTGTGGTATGATCTACCTTGGAACAACATGCCTTCCCATGTGTAGACTTGTGAAAATAGAAAATGAAGTATCTGATTCCAAAATACAATGGTGGGGCAGAGGTGGTATAAGAACTACACACATTCTCATTGCAAAGAATTAAAGGGTTACTGAGAATCAACTGCCATAGGTTAAATAGTGGCCTACCAAAGACATATCCAAGTCTTCATTTCCAGATTCTGTGAAATTTACTTAACACAAAAACAAGTGATTAAAGATCTTGAGAGAAAGCTATCTGTGTTATCTGGGTAGGCACTATAGATCACATATAAGAGAAAGACAGAGAGATTTTTAGATACATAGAGAAGAAGACACAAAGAAGAAACAATTGATTCCAGGAACAGCTTGAAGTGACATGGGCACATGCAAGGGATGCCAGAGAATGTTAATAAACACCAGAAACTGGGAGAAGCAAGGAACAGATTATCCTAAAGACCCCTCAGAGGTTGTGCAGCTTTGCTGATAACTCGATTGCAGACTTATGGCCTCTAAGCCACTATGTTTGTTGTAATTTGTTATAACAGCTGCAGGAAACCAATATAGGAACGTTGGAAGTTTTCACAGCTCGAGATTGAATTACTTTTCGTCATATAAAATAAGAATTCTGACCAATGAAATTTTCATCATTAAACTATGAAATACCCATTAACAGGCAATAACAAAGGAAAAGAAGAGTTGAAAAGTAGGCCATGACTTACTCCCATGTGTTTGCTGTCGTTGTCAGCAATGAGAGGGTACTTGTTAGTTTAAAAACATTCACCTGCTATGAAAGCTTAGGTGTCAAAGTTTGCTTTCTGTTTTTATATGTGCACAGACAAAATAGGACAGAAAAATTAGTTGCACATATATCAGGTGGGGCCTGGAAAGAATATAGACATTAATTATTTTCATAGAGGTAATTTAATATAAGGCTATAAATAAGCTGGTATTAGAGAACTGAAAAGAAAATAGTGACATTGTGACAACACAGAGAGAGTAATAGGAGCATTCAGCTGCCACTCAGAGCTCAGGAAGCAAACGCTGAGGTTATTAGAAATGAGATCCCCATAGGAGTGACCCTATGGATCTGGTTCTGGTGTTTCTGAGGTGATACAAGATGGTTTATTCTTAGAATGTTGGAAAAATAGAAACTGCAATCACATATTAGATATGTCAGTTACTACTATTGGAATGAAGTGTTAGTGCAGGATGACAGAACAGTGAACAGAAGGGCAAGTCTCTGCAGCCTTTGGATTCCCTTTAGTGCAGTCACTGGCTGTATCTAAGAGACCCCCCCCTCCCTCCGGAGAGGTGAAGATGTTTGCAATCCCAGACTTAGTACCCAGAGCTGAGCGCAGTGGGTAGGTTTGGAACTAGGAGTCTGTAGATTAGTAAACATTTTGGACATGCAAGCATTATCTATAAATGAAAACTAATGAGGGTGACCTAAAGTCATTTTGATTGTAAAGCATTGAGTTTTGTTTCTTTCCTAAGTTCTGAAGCATCATTAAACTCATTTGGAGTGAATGAGAGGCAGACTTCTCTAGAACAGATGTTGCTTGTTTATTGAGAGGGAAGTGGACACTCTAAGTGTTCATGTGATTCGGTTGCTGACCATTGCAGTAGAGAGTGACATGTCCAGAAAGCAGTTATCAACTTTCCTGGGATCCCTGGGGCCTGTGGATGGGGGTGGGGTGGGGTGGGGTGGTGAGGGTAGATGGTGGGGGGTACCATGAAGTCTTAAGAATGATGTGGTTGGCCCTCCCTGGTGGCACAGCGGATTAAAGCACAGCACTAAGAAGCTAAATCTGCTTCAGCATGAGTTCCATTTCTGCCTGCCCCGGAGGTGACCACATGGCGTGGCAGACCTCTCCTGACGTGCCCACTGCTCCCCTCAGCAGTGTACTTCGTAGATCTGCCTGTTCTGCTCCCCACTCTGTCTCTGGTGAAGCCTCTCGCCGCCCCTGAGCCTCTGGCCTGTACCCCAGTTCTGTATGCACAAATAAATAAATCTTAAAAAAAAAAAAAAAGGAATGCAGTGGTGACTGCATTGAAGGAAGATGCTTTTGCACAGAAGGAAAAGCAGCTATGCTTCATCTCAGTAATCATCTAGAACTGCTGCCAAGTGGCCTACTTAGTCATAAGAATGGATGCAATTTGAGAAAATCATGCTCCCGGCAAGCTATTTTACTGGAATCAGAGGGCATTTTGATATTTTCAGTTGTGTTTCATCTGAATGGAGACTTAGTAAAAACAGTGTTTGTTGTTGTGTCTGAGGACAGGTGCTTTCTTACCCACCCACACTGCCCTTTTCCTGTGCCCAGAACTCCAACATGTGGTAACTTCTCAGCATATTCTCAGAATATTTCTTTTGTGTTAATAAGTATTTTGCCCTGGCCCTCTCTGGTGGTGCAAGGAGTTAAAGTGCAACACTATGAAGCCATCCACAGTCACTGCAGCAAGGGAGGTGACCCCCGGTCAGGGAGCTGACCCACAAGGCACAGCAGACCTCTTCTGTCTTGCCCACTGCTCCCCTCAGTAGTGTATTTCTGCCAATCTGCCTGTTCTGTTCCCCACTCTGTCTCTGGTGAGCCCTCTCACTCCCCCTGTACCTCTGGCCAGTTCTTGTGTGCATAAATAAAGAAATCTTTAAAAAAATAAGTATCTTGCCCTGTAAGAGTTGGCTCTTGCCCCAAGTACATTGAGTTAAGAGAGTGCAGGCTGCAATACCACTGACTTTCTCTGGCACTTCTTCAAACGAGTGGAGGGTGTATGTAGACCCTCTTGCACTTCAGAGGTATTTCAAGGTGCCTGGGATTTAATACCTGATAGGGTGCCCTGGAAGATATGACTCTATCATTATATGTTAGCTGGTTTTAGTATCATTTTCTTCAAAGGAACTCATTTTCACCATGCAATTCAGTCCCCTCCCTTCCTGAGAAATTTGTGACTTCTGTCATGATTTTACCTTCCTCTCTTCTTCCACACTCACCCAACATGCCAATATGTCTCTGATCCAGGCAGAGAGGACAAAGTTGTATCTTCTAGACTTGTCTAGCTCACATATACTAGAGGATGGGCTGTATAATGTCTCCAAGAAGCACCTGGATTTAAAACATGTTCTTTTTTTAAAATGTTTTTAAAAGATTTATTTATGTGTACAGATCTGGGGTACAGGCCAGAGGCACAAGGGTGGTGAGAGGAGTCACCAGAGACAGAGTGGGGAGCAGAACAGGCAGATCAACAAGTACATTGCTGAGGAGAGCAGTAGGCAGGCCAGGAGAGGTCTGCCACGCCATGTGGGTCACCTCCGGGGTGGGGATCAAACTTAGCCTCTTAGTGCTGCACCTTAACCCTCTGTGCCACCAGGGAGGGCCTTGAAACATATTCTTATAAAATATCCATCCAAGCAGTTGTGTAGGTGGTGAAAGGTGGTAAAGATACTGCTTTCTTGGGAAAACTGCCTTATTTTTATTTAGTGCAGATTTCCCTGGTGATATGAGTTGTTTATAGAAGCACAACTTTTTGAGTTAATAGTTTTTTTTTGGACATTGATCTCTGATAGGGGATAGATCTATCTATAACTCCATATCTCATATTAGAAAAGTAGGTTTTCTAGAAAATTTGTATCTGTAACCCCCATATTAATGCCCTTCTTACCCTACTTAGGCTTTGCCACATTCTCTGGGCCACCAAGACTGCCTCCTCTCTCTGACATAAGGAATTAATTGTAAGAGGATGGAATGGATGGAAGGGAGAGGAAAGGAAGAAGAGAAGGAAGCAAAGCTGAATCAGAGGATATCCAGTATGTATTTCCTAAGGATGGTATTTGTTTGCTTCTTTCAAAGGGTATAAAAGATTAAAACTATAAGTGGGAGTAGGGAGACAGAAGAACTCAGATGAGAAAGAAGTGGAGGAGCAAGAAGCAATAATGAACTTCATTGTAGAAATCAGAGAAAAGAATAAAAATGACTCATTGTTAAATCTTCATTAATTGTGGACCACCAAATGAGACATTCACCTATGGGCAAGTCTCTTAGAACAGTGTTAAAGGACTCAAATCTCTAATGGGGGACCCCATTACTGCCTAGTAATCCCCCCAATCTTCCTTTGCATATCTGCTCCTTACCGCTTCCTTTCTTTCTCATCCTATACCGATGCAGTTGCCTCTGATACTTCAATAAGAGAAATAAGGTAATCAGACTTTAACTATTTTATAATCCTGCCATCAAATCTATTCCTCCACCTGCATCATCTGTAGCATGTTTCTTCCTTTTCTGGAGTGTCCATGCTCCTACCAAAGCCAAGCACACTAAACATACGAATGCCAGTCCCCTGGATCATCCCAGTATTGTTTCCATAGTCCTCAAAATGTTGCTTCTATAGTTCTTATATCTCCCTCTTATATCTCTTTTACTCTACCTCTTCATTCCTATCAACATGCTGCCACACACACAAAAAAAAACCCCACAAAATACTCCCTCCAAATGCCTCACAGAGGCATCCTTATATTATATTCTCCTTAAATTAAAGTGTGTTCAGCCCTGCGATAATATTTAGGGCACTTCATGTCCAGAGTGTCATGACAGGATGTTTTGATAAGAAGCAAGGTATGTTGCAAATAATGCTTACTGTTAATTGTTTATGTGTTAACATTTGTAATGATTTATTTTAGAGTGGATTTTGTGTTCCTGGAACTGTCACCCTTATTAGAGAGTGCATCCTAATATACTTTCTCTGGAGGGGAGTCAGAGAGATCAAGTGAAAACCATCATTTTAAGAATAGGCATGTCCTTTGGGATAATTCTTACGGCTGGAGAAAAGTTTTTATGGTTATTTCTGCACACCATTTTATGGTCTCCCTAATTTTTAAATTTACATAGAAAATTCCTTCTTTCACCAAGCAGATTGTTTAGATTTTCCTTTTAGTATTTATAGATATTGCAAGAAGACTAATTTCCTAAAAAATAGTGATGTTACTAGGTGGATAATGTGAAAAAATGTTTTTTGGTGAGTCTTGTACTTTGCTTATTTAAGAAATTAATGCCAACTAAACTCTAAGATGGAAAACAATAGCTGGAACTTAAACCAATTAAAATTCTATTATCTTTTTACTCAGTTACAAATCATCGTAATAAAAAAAGTAAACAAACCTGGGAACCAGCTCTATCTTTTCTAAAACTGCTACAGTAGACTATTGAAACAGCCGATGGATTAAACCAGGATGCCACCCAATATAAGACCCAGGTTGAAACAGCATTTTTTTTTTTTAAAGATTTATTTATTTGTGCATACAGAACTGGGGTACAGGCCAGAGGCTCAGCGGCGGCGAGAGGCTTCACCAGAGACAGAGCGGGAAGCAGAACAGGCAGATGGACGAAGTACACTGCTGAGGGGAGCAGCGGGCGGGTCAGGAGAGGTCTGCCACGCCATGTGGTCACCTCCGGGGCAGGCGGAAATCGAACTCTTGCGGAAGCGGCTTTAGCTTCTTAGTGCTGTGCTTTAACCTGCTGCGACACCAGGGAGGGCCTGAACCAGCATTTTAACAGTGGCACAAATTTATCATGTTTGAAGTGCAAGATGAATAGAGGACAAGTTGAAGTTCTTGGATGATATTGCCTGTTTATAAACTCATCTAAGGCCAAATCTAAGATAGTGCTGGCCATTTATTACATGCACAATAAGTACCTATTAATTGACTACTCCAAATAAATGCCTATTAACTGACTATTCCAATCTGTCATGGTTGGCTGAATCCCTGAGCACATCCTGACTTGACTTCCCAGTTATAATTATAGGCAAGATTCAGCAGGTAAGAGGTAGGGTAGCCTTAATTTCTTCCTGATCTTTATCCTTCTGCCCTCTGAACTCCCACTCCCCTTAATTCTTGAGGTGGACGGGGACAGGTAATTATCCCCATGCAGCACTATTACTGATAATAGAATTTGCAACTTTATTTATTTTGTATGAGCAAGCCTTTTTTAAATTGAAGTACCATTTCACCACAGCACTGTATAGGTTTCAGTTGTACAGTTTCTCACTTCAGCAATAATATGTATCACCCCATGCCCATCACTAAATGTTCAGTCATTGTCCACAATCACCACCCAATTGATTCACTCTACCTGTTAAACCACCTGCCTCATTCCCATTCTGGCAACCATCATTCTTTTGTCAGAGTCTAAGGGTTTGTTTTGTTTTGTTTGATCACTTGCTTTGTCTCTTTTTATTCTACAGATGAATAAAATCATACTGTCTTTGTTCTTCTGACATTTCACTTAGCAAAGTCATAATTTCCCCAAGATCTATTCATGTTGTCACAAATTACAGGTTTCCTTTTTTTTTCCTTTTTAAAAGCTGAGTAGTATATGTGTATTTTATATACACATACACACACACACATATATATATATATAGAGAGAGAGAGAGAGAGAGACAGACAGACAGACAGACATCTATATATATGTATATACTTATACATATATATAGATGTATATCTATATATGTCTATATCTATCTGTCTATCTAGCTATCTATCTATATAATTTTTTTCTTCATCTACTCATTCGTCATTGGGCACTTAGGTTGTTTCCATGTCTTGGCCATTGTGAATAATGGTACAATACACATAAGGGTGCATATGTCTTTTTGAATTAGTGTTTTCATATTCTTTGGGTAAACACCCAGAAGTGGGATTACTGGACTTTATGGTAGTACTATTTTGACTTTTGAATTTTTATACATTTGTCATAGTGCCTGCATCAGTTTGCATCCCACAACAGTGCATAATGGTTCATTTTTCTCTGAATTCTTCCCATAGTTGTTATCTCTTGACTTTTTCTTTTTTTTTTTTTTAAGATTTATTTATTTATGCTTACAGAACTGGGGTACAGGCCAGAGGTGTGGTGGATGAGAGGCTTCACCAGAGACAGAGTGGGGAGCAGAACAGGCATATCGACTAGGTACACTGCTGATGGGAGCAGCGGGTGGGTCAGGAGAGGTCTGCTGCGCCATGTGGTCACCTCTGGGGCAGGCGGGGATTGAACTCATGCAGAAGTGGCTTTAGCTTCTTAGTGCTGTGCTTTAACCCGCTGCACCACCAGGGGAGGCCCATCTCTTGACTTTTTAATAATAGTCTTTTTAACTGATGTGAGGTGAAATCTCATGTGGTTTAGATTTACATTTCCACATATACATATATACATATACATACACATACATACATACACATACATACATACATACATACAATATATATATTCCTCTTTCTTGAATAATTTACTTGGCTAAGACTTCCAATATGATGAGCTACTTCTTTTTTTATCCAGTGATGTACATTTAGCTTGTGTACAGCTCTTGGCTATTGTAAACAATGCTGTAGTGAATATGGTGCACCTACCTCTTCAAATTAGTGTCTTTGAATTCTTTGGGTAAATACTCAGAGGTAGGAAACTGGATCATATAGAATTTTTATTTTTAACTTTTAAAGGAATTTCTATGCTATTTTCTATGTCTGTCCCATTTACATTCTTACCAACAGTGTACTAGTATTACTTTCTTTCCACATTATCTCTATTTGTTATTTTCTGTCCTTTTGGTACTAGTCTTTCTCACAGGGATTTCATTGTTGTTTTGATATTTACTTCCCTAATAATAAGAGATGATGAGCATCTTTTTATGTTGGACATCTGTATCTCTTCTTTGGAGAATTGTCTGTTCAATCCTCTGCCTAACTTTTAATCAGCGTATTGTTTATTTGTTGTTGAGTTTTATGAATTTTTCTTATATTTTTCATATTAATATTTATCATTTATATATGTATAAATATATTCTCCCATTCAACAAGATATATTTTTTATTTTTTTAAAGATTTATTTATTTGTGCATACAGAATTGGAGTATAGGCCAGAGGTGCTGGGGCAGTGAGAGGCTTCACCAGAGACCGAGTGGGGAGCAGAACAGGCAGATCAACAAGGTACACTGCTGAGGGGAGCAGCAGGCAGGTCAGGAGAGGTCTGCTGCACTACGTGGGTCAACTCCAGGGCAGGTGGGGATCGAACTCATGCTGTGAAGTGGCTTTAGCTTCTCAGTGCTGTGCTTTAACCCGCTGCGCCACCAGCAGGGCCCTCTTTTTGTTTTGATGATAGTTTTTCACTTTGCAAAAGTTTTAGAGTTTATTGTAGAACCATTTGTTTATTTTTGCTTTTTTATCCCCTTTGCCAGTGCAGTCAAATGCCCAAGGGCATCTCTAAATTGATGTTGAGGAGTGTAATCACCTGAGTTTTCCTGTACATATTTTAGGGCTTTGTGTTCAAGTCCTCAATTCATTTTTAATTAATTTTTGTAAGGTTTCAGATAGTGGCCTGATTTCATTCTTTTAAATGTGGCTATCTCAACACCACTTAATGATGAGACTTTCCTATCTACATTGCATGTGCTTGTCCACATATATGGAGGTTTATTGCTGGGATATTTAGATATCTAGATATTTATCTGTCATCTATCTATCGATGCATACAGAACTGGGGTATAGGCCAGAGGTGCAGGGGCAGTGAGAGGCTTCACCAGAGAGTGGGGAGCAGGTCAATGAAGTACACTACTGAGGGGAGCAGGGGATGAGACAGAAGAGGTCTGCTGAGCCATGTGGGTCACCTCTGGAGATGGGAACTGAACTCACACTCAAGCCGATGCTGCTAGCTTGCAGTGCAGAATCCTAACCCTTTGTGCCACCAGGGAGGGCCCTGGTAGCTTTATTTTATTTCACTGATTGTGTGTCTACTTTTATCCAAGCACCATGCTGTTGTTATTTTTATGCTTTATATTTTAGTGTGAAGATGGAAATTTTTGTTCTTTTTCTAAGGATGATTGTTGCTATTTGGGGGTCTTTTATAGTTTCAATGAATTTCATGATTTTTTTCCCTATATTTCTATAGACAATGACTTTGCAATTTTGATGGGGATTGTACTGATTTTGGTCATTACTTTAGGTAACATATCCTAAATAATAATTTTAACTGTGTTAATTCTTCCAGTACATGAGCACAGGGAATATCTTCTGCTTATTTGCAAGTAGTGATAGTTTTATTTCTTTCTTTCCAGTTTGGGTAACTTTTATATCAATTTCTTGTTAAACTAGATATCCAGCACTCTGCTAAATAATAATGGTGAGATTGAGTATACTTATCTTGTTTCTGATTTTGGCTTTCAGTTTTTTGGCATTGTGTATGATGTTGTCTATGTCATAATAGGTTTGTCATAATAGGTCTTTATTAGGTACCATAGAATATAATAGATATCTCCATATTGGGGGAGGATTTTTTAAATCATAAATGGATGTTTGGATCACAAGTGTATAAAACTGAAAATAAGCCAAAAGAACAAAGAAAGGAATACCACAAATATGTGGAGACTAAATGACAGCATGCAGGTGAACAACCATTGGATCAATGAAGCAATCAAAGGCAGATTAAAAGATACTAGGAGACAAATGAAAATGTAGACATGACTTATCAGAATCCATGGTTTGCATCAAAAATTGGTCCCTAGAGGGAAGTTTATAGTATAGACCTCTCTGAGGGAAAAAAAACAACAACAAAACAAACAAAAAATGTAAGCTTATACTCAAAGGAACTAGGAAAAAAGACAAAAAACAAATCAAGACTAAACCTGACCAAAAGTCAGTGGAAGGAAGCAAATAGTAAAAGTTATAGCAGAGATAAGCAAAATAGAGATTGAAAAGAAAATTTAAAAAAAAATCAATGAAGCTACAAGCAGGGTCTTTGAAAAGGAAATAGACCTCTTGCTACACTCACAAGGAAGAAAGAACACTCAAATAAAATCAGAAATGAAGGAGAAGTTACAATAGTTATTATAGAAATTAAAAGGATCATAAGAAAGTACTAGGAAGGGCTATATGGACACAAACTCGAAGAAATGGAACAATTCTTAGAAACATACAACCATCCAAGACTGAATCAGGATCAAATAAAAAATCTGAACAGACTCATCAGGAGTAAGGAAGCCATCTTTCAAAGTTGCATTATCTTGGAATGATTTATATTTCACTTTTCACTTATCACTTCAGTCTTTGCTTACAGGTCTGAGCATTTGCCTATTTGTTCTGTTTCTTATAGATTATAAATATAGTTGTATGATTGACTGCATTCTTATGATGCTCCATTAGATTACACATCTTTTTATGATTGTGTTTTTGCTTTGGCAATAGCCAGGTATATTTTTCCCTTGGCCATAGGTGTTATGACTAGGGTAAGACCATCCATGCTTTCAAGTGACATGCAGTATTTGAATAGCAAGATGGACAAGTAGTGTGTCTGGAAGCTGAAAATCATCCTCCACAGGGCATAAGTAGACCAAATCAAGCCTCTGTTACTATGTGGTACATTGATGTAATAAAAGCTCACCTAGTCAGTATTACTTCACTATTCCAATGCAATCGTATCTCACAATAAAATATATTAAATCTTCTTGCTAATACTTTCAAAAGTCTCTTGTCAATGCTACTTTGAACTTAATAAAGTTAGGTTAATACACCTTTGGATTTATTAAATAGTAGCTTTTCAGCATTAATCTGTACCAAGTGGAGAACAATAAGTGCATGTATGTATTTATGTCATGTGTGTTGTCTCCTTTACTGTGTAATCTGGATCACATAAACAATGCTTAGTATTGTTTATGAAATAAGTCCCACTAGAGTTTTTCTATTCCATTTTTTTTTTAATATTGCCTTGAGTTAGGCTTTGAGTCTTACATGTTGGAATTCATTCATGGTTTAGTTGGCTTCCTACCGAACTTCTGTCCTGTGGATCAATGGAATCATCTCTTCTTATGTGTGTAATGATAGTTCTTACCTCTAACAATTCTTTTAAAATGTCTCTCTGATAGTGACAGAGACTATTTAATAGTGTCTATTGTACTATCATATGCATGAACATGGTTTCATGAAAAGAGTCAGTTTGACAAAAGCATGAAGGGAAGACCCCCTGAAGAGAGTCACAATGTAGTAAGAAACTGAAAGGGCAATGAAGGTCTTAGGGCAAATTTAGAAGTCATCCAACATTCATCAATATGGTACAGTGAAGAATATCAAAGTCAGATGGAGAGAAGGCTGATTTTATTCCATTGAGTCCTTGTTCACTACAACTGCACTGAAGTTCCTCTCTAACAGCTACCTTCACAGTTACTTCTCACTCTACTCAGCACACCATTTGTAAAACAAAAGTCAGGGTGAAGTTCTATACTCTCCTTCAGCTACATTCATCAAGGGAAATGATGTTGATAGGAAATGGAAAAATTGAAAACAAGAAAGAAATGACAATCATGCATATTTAGGCAATTAGAAATTGTCTAGGCCATTCAAGTAAAATCATGCTTTCCCTTTTGGTCAAGAGACTCTAGTTGATAAGAAATTCAAGCAATTCTCTTTTCATAAACATTAGCATCTGGTTTTAAGTTAACTGAAGTTATTCACAATTTTTTTAAAAAGAGCATATCTAAAATTAAGAGAACTTTTAATCTACAGTGTAGAAAAGCTGGGACAGAATAAATTAACTATGTCCATCCCTCTGTGTTATAACAGACTGCATGAGGGTAAGTCATATAGGAATTTCATAATTTGAAAATTGATTAAGAAGTCTACATAGTGCATTTATTTTTTCATGTTTGATTTTTACTCTATCATTATACAATTATAGAACTAAACTAGATCAACATTTCTTCATTTTCCTGGCACATACCATTGTATTGTAGGAGTAAAGCATGACTGGTTTTTTCATCTAATGTCTATTCAAAGACTTCTAGTTACTTTCTCTTATGAAATTAGTTAAGGGAATATTTTTTTAATTCCTTGTAAATGAACCTATGTTAGATTTATTTAGGAAAAAATACTTTGAAGGAAAATAACTTAAAGGGAATGAATATTTCCAACTTTTGCTACATATTGCTACGTAATTGTCCACCTACTTTATAAAATGGAGATTATATATTTTTTTATATAAGTGTCTGTTTTAGAACATCTCTGCCAAAATATGCGAGTTAAAATTTTCATTTTTGTCTATCTGATAAATGTGGAATATTATATTGATGATAAGCTTACATTTTAATAGTTCTGGTGAGCATATAATTTCCTCATTTGCCACTGCAGATTCTCTCTGTAAGTAGCCTCTTCATAGCCTTTGCCCTCCTTTTTCTTTTTAATAATATTATTTTACAGCTACTTTTTTTTTTAAACTTATTTAGGCATACAAGAGCTAGAATATAGACCACAGGTGCTGGGAGGGGTGGAACAGATTCACCAGAGAGAGTGGGGAGCAGAATAGGTGGATTGACTGAATACTTGCTGAGGGGAGCAGTGGGGGTGACAGGAGAGGTCTGCTGCACCATGTGGGTCACCCCCAGTGGGGCATTGAACTTGTGCTTCAGTGGCTGACATAGCTTCATAGTGCTGAGGATTAACCCCCTGTGCCACCAGGGAGGCCCTAGTTACTTATTTTATATTTTTGATAACAATTTTATATATGGCATATATTTTCTCTTAGTCTTTATCTTGTCATTGAACTCATTTATGTTTTATTTACCAGGGAAGGGCATTTAATGTTAATATAGTGAGATTTTAACACCTTTTTTTTGGTGGTTTATTAAAGAAAGCTTTACTACCCCCATGTCATACAGAAACCTATCTGTAGTAGTACTCTCTCATAATTTTTTACAATGCATGCTAAACTTCTAAAATTGCACTTAGATATTTATCCATTTATTTTGTTTATTTTTAAAAGAATTTTCTGATATCCATTTGGAATTTAATTTTCTGTATGGATGGCCAATTATTGCAGCATCATAGTTGAATTGATCTTTTTTTTTCTGATTTTGAATGCTACCTGAGAGATATTTTATTTTTCTGTGTGTCTATGCATGTATGTGTGAGTGTGCACATGCATGCATGAATGTGTGTATGTCTCTTAATTGTTTCAAGATTATACTTCCTCCCCCCTGAGGTCAAGAAATAGAATTTTCCCAACACTCCAGATGTTTCTTACATATCCTTTCCCAATTAGCCTTCTCTCCCTAGTAACGACTAATCCAGCTTCTTCTTAGTGACAACTATTCTGATTTCCACAGTAATCATTTTTGTGAGACTTATAAAAATTACTCAAAGATTTTGGTTAATTTGAACTGTTTTATGTTACCATTCTTCTTTATTTCTTTTTATTCATTTACTTATGTATTTTTAAAGATTTATTTATGTATACAGAACTGGAGTATAGGCCAGAGGTGCCTGGGTGGAGAGATGACTCACCAGAGGCAGAGCAGGGGACAACACAGGCAGGTAAACAAAGCAGCTGCTGAGGGGAGCAGCAGGCAAGACAGGAGAGGTCTGCTGTGCCCCCCTGGCCAGGAACTGAACTCACGCTGAAGTGGCTGTGAGAGTGCTGCGCTCTAATCCATTGCACCACCAGTGAGGGCCCTATTTGTTTTTTATTGAAGTGACGTCGGTGTACATTGCTGTATATGATCCAGAGGTATAGGAGCACACCTTTTCAGCTGTATGTTAGTTACCACAATACACTCATCACAAAAGCAAGCACAGTCCTCTACCATTGTCTCTTAGGTCCCCTTCCTTTACTGCTTTCTACCTTCCACCTCCCCCTTTGTAGATTGAACTTCACAATGTCTAAGGTTTGTTTTGTTTAACCCATGTTTTGTTTACCTACATTCTCCATATAAGTGAAATCATCCTGACTATGCTTGCTAATTTTGCTTAACAAAATGAACTCCCTCTGAATCCATCCAGGTTGGCCCAAATGGCTGAAGTTTGTATTCTTATATGAATAACATCTATCTAACTGGTAGTTTCTAATTAACTATTAAATCCTATTTGTGTTCAGCATCATCTCCATTATGATACTCAAAAATCTTAGAATTATCACCCCAACTTAACTAGATGAACATAACTAAGCACCCTTACTATTGTGAGACTTGATACATACTGCATAGTTTAAATTAGTCACACACTATAAGCATTTTCTGCCTTCCATTTGACAAAATAATGAAACAAGAAAACAATCAAATAATAGGCACAAGCTAAGTAATTTATAAATGAGTAGTGTTCAAATATGTGCATATGTCACATGTTCTTGATTCACTCATTTGTCTCTGGGGTCTTAGATTGCTTCCATAACTTGGCTATTATAAAAGTGCTGCAGTGACATAAGAGTGCATATCCCTTTGAACTAGTGTTTTTGCATTTTTTTGGGTCGATTCCTAGCAATGGAATCACTGGGTCATGTGGTAGTTATATTTTTAATGTCTTGAGAAACCACCATACTATTTTCCTTAGTGATTGGACAAGTCTACACTACCAACAAGAGTGTGTGAGTGTTCATTTTTCTCTATATCTTTGCCAGCACTTGCTTGTGGTCTTTTGTTTTTTTGTTTTTTTTTTTTTTAAATGGACCATTTTTATAGTTGTGAGATGGAATCTCCTCATGGTTTGGCTTTCTTTTTCCTAAAGATAAATGAGGATAAACATTTATCCATGTCCCTGTTGGCCACCTGTATGTCCTCTTTGGAGAAGTGTTTACTTAGTTTGTACCTGTTATTTGATTATTTATTGTGTTTCTTTCTTTAGTTATTTTGTCAAATGGAAGGCAGAAAATGTTTATAGTGTGTGATGTTAGTTTAAATTAGCAGTTATGTATCAAGTCTCACAATAGTGTGGGTGCTTGGTTATGTTCTTTTAGTTGAAGTTTGGATGATAATTCTAAGATTTTTCAATATCATAACGGAGTTAGTGCTGAATACATACAGGATTTATTAATCAACTAGAACCTACCAATTAGATAAATGTTATTTACCAGGATCACTTATGATAATCTACTCACAGGACCTTGTAGAATTTGCAAAATTATTAGCTTTGACTTTGATGATCTTAGAAAGTTTTTCATCTAAATGTGTTGGCTGTTAACTAATTTTGTCTACTCCTTTCCTTTGAAAGGGTAAAAAGTAATTAATTTTCCCTTTTGTA
>NW_004567106.1:6885899-6893218 GCF_000260355.1 Condylura cristata | reverse complement strand
TATTTTTATAAATAAGTTTAATGCATTTGATTCACTCTATAGACCATACCTTTTATTTATTTCTTTTATTTTTTTTCCTCCTTACTGGAAGAATGCAAACTCTTGAGGGAATGGAGATGGGAGTTAGTGTTAAACTTTTTATTTAGACTAGAATTTGGAAAGCTTTTCATAAGTAACAGAGAATAAATATTTAATACTTGAAGGTTATAAATTACCTGCAGGGGCTACTAGAGTGTGCCACTGTGTGAGATCTGCCAAAGACAATATATAAATTGATAAGATGATGTTGCTATAATTATTTACAAAAATAGGTGCCTATAAGTTGTAGTTTGCCAACTCTTGCTGAGACCCTTCTGAAGGGTAAGACCTTTCTCTTAGGTAAGGATTTTTTTTCATGGATGGGGTATTTTGTTTCACTCACATTTAATAGCATGAAATACAAACATTTACTAAATTTAATGAAAATACTGATCTTTTAAAATCAGTCAAGAAGATGAAAAAATTCTTCATGCAACATCGGTAACCAAGGTAGTTTTGAAGTATTATAGCTTCTTTTTTTTTTTTAAGGATTTATTTATTTATGCATACATAACTGGGGTACAGACTGGAGGTGCAGGGGCAGTGAGAGGCTTCACCAGAGACAGGCAGAACAAGAAGATGGAGGAAGCACACTGCAGAGGGGAGCAGCGCTGGGGTCAGGAGAGGTCTGCCGGGCCATGTGGTCACCTCCCTGGCGGGGATCCAAATCATGCTGAAGTAGCTTTAGTTTCTTAGTGCTATGCTTTACCCTGCTGCACCACCAGGGAGGGCTCGTATTATTGCTTTTAAAGTCCTACAAAAGTTACAAATTTTGTGATAGAGTATAATGCAGGCAATGGGAACAAATTTTGCCTATTTCCTTGACTTTGGGATGGTAGGTTTTGAATTTTATCTCAAAAATTACACAACAAAATATTAATGCCTATTCAATGTCCTCTAACATTAATAGCCTCGCCTAATACGTTAGCTATTAAAATGATTTAAAGAAAAAATGGCTTTGCAAAGTTTGATAATGAAGTTGTATTTCTATTCCTGAATTGTAATGTTATTTTAGTCAGTTTAAAGATTTTGTGGAAAGAAAATATTGTCAGGAGGAAGCTAATCATCAATTTGCTGCAGCTGAAACCAGCACAGCTGGTGGATGAGTGTTTTAATGTATTTCTAGATTAAGCAAGGCAGTTTAAAGAAAACATCATGCAAAAATTCAATCTGCTATGGGTTTAAAATAAAGTCTTCATCTGTGTTGCTGCAGAAAGAATAGCAACCGTATGTTTTATCATATTGTAGTGGATTATCTTTAATGAAGCGTATATCCCCCAAAGCATTATTGTGATATTTTGTGTTTGTCTTGGTCTACACTAAAGCAATGGTTTAGGTTTAGTGAACAGAAGAATGGATTTTACTCTTAGCGATTCCCTGGCAGGTTTTCTTTTCTGAAGTTGTAAATGGAAGCAATTCACACATATTTAGAGACCTTTACTAGTGATTTCAGTAGGGTCTCACTGCAATGATAGCTCTGAATTCTCAGCATCTGAAAAATTACAAGAGGTCCTCAGAAAGGAAATGGTTTGCAATGAAATTAATTTAAATCAAGGTGTAGTATGATTCAGCTTGAAAAGGAAAATGAGAACCAAAGGATGTATTTTTCTGTAAATCCATCTATCATCTATTTTCATATATTTAACTCTACATCCACCTATCATCTGTTACCTACTTACTAACTTACCTTCCTACCTACTTACCTACCTGTATACATATAGGAAGATATGCCCTGAATTGATATTTGGCAAAAACAAACATGGGTATTAGTTATTTTATCATTTTTTCCTTAGCTGTATTTTAGTGATAAACATATTGTTTTATGATAATAAAACATAATAGAATCATATGTAATAAACCCAAATGTATTATAAGTTGTTTGGATTGAAAAATACTGAGATTTCATATTTGAACAACGTACACTTAATTCTGGGAGCATATTTTGAGAGAATAGTGAGGAAACCAGTGTGTATCACTACGGAAAATGTTCCCGTTTCCCCATTTCTGTCATTAAATCCAGTTTCTTGAAGCTGTATGCTTTTTCTTTCTTTCTTTTTTTTTTAAGGTGTTTTTATTTCAACTTTTTCTTTTCTAAATGTGAACTTACAAAGGCATCCTAAATCACCATCATATTATTGTTACCTCACTCTGGGTCTTTCTGATGTACAGTAAATTTTTATCTAATGACATCCAGTCTGCCTCTCCCTGCTCCTCTCTCCCTCCTTATCTTCTTCTCCCTTATTTCCATTTGCTATTACAAAAGCATAACACTTTGCATATTGTTCTATGTCTTAGTTTGTTGTTGAACAGTCTGTCTCTATGTTTTGCTCCTGTGATTAATGTGTATTTTTTCTTCTTTTAAAATTTTTTTTCTGGGCCCTCCCTGGTGGCGCAGTGGGTTAAAGCACTGCACTGAGAAACTAAAGCCACTTCCGCATGAGTTCGATCCCTGCCTGCCCCAGAGGTGACCACATGGCGCGGCAGACCTCTCCTGACATGCCCGCTGCTCCCCTCAGCAGTGTACTTTGTCTATCTGCCTGTTCTGCTCCTCACTCTGTCTCTGGTGAATCCTCTCACCACACCTGCACCTCTGGCCTGTACCCCAGTTCTGTATGCCTAAATAAATAAATCTTAAAAACAAATTCTTACTATTTGATTTTCATAATTTTTACTAATACTGGCTTTTTACATCTATTTTTATGTTTTCATCAAATTTGTAAACATTTGAATATTATCTCTTAAAATGTTTCTTTTGTTTCTTGTTATATTCTCTCTCCTGGGTTTCATTTTTATAAGCATATTAGAATTTACTATTGTCTAAGGTGTTAGGTACTCTTCAAACACTTTCTGTTTAGGTTTGGATATTTTCTATTCATCTTTCTTCACATACAGTGATTATGTGTGTACAATGTGCTATTAAGTCTACTGAATGCATTATTATTACTTTGTATTTTCAGTGTTAAATATCAAAATATTTTTTTGTTAACAATTTATTTTTGTATGTTGCAATTCTCCATTTATTTAAGTTTTCACCTTTTTACTAGTTTTGAGATTTATTTCCAGGTTTATTGAGGTATAGTTGGCAAATAAAAACTGAACATTTTCTTTTTAAAGATTTATTTATTTATGCATACAGAACCAGGGTACAGGCCAGAGGTGCAGGGGCGGCGAGAGGCTTCACCAGAGACAGAGTGGGGAGCAGAACAGGCAGATCAAGGAAGTACACTGCTGAGGGGAGCAGCGGGCGGGTCAGGAGAGGTCTGCCACGCCATGTGGTCACCTCCAGGGCAGGCGGGAATCGAACTCATGAGGAAGTGGCTTTAGCTTCTCAGGGTTGTGCTTTAAACTGCTGCGCCACCAGGGAAGGCCAAAAACCAAAAAACCAAAAAACCAAAAAACTAAAAAACTGAACATATTTAAAGTGCACATGTGATTGGTGAAAACCAAACGTATTGAGGTTACATTAGTTTATAACGCTGTATGTGATTCAGGGTATAGGATTACATATCTTCAGATACATGTCACTTCACTGCACCCACCACCAAGGTACCCATTGTCCTCCATGAGTATTCACTGTAGCCCTTTCCTTTCCCTTTCTCCCTCTGGAGGTCTTGATTCTAAAGATAGATTTTCAGGGGTTGTTATTGGTTTGGTTTTGACTAACCCTTTTTGCCCCCATCTGTTTCTTTATATTCTGCATATAAGTAAATGTCATTATCCTTCTGATTTACTTCAATTAGCATTACCCCTCTAGCTCCATTCATGTTGCTGCAAAAGAAAAGCATATGTGGCTATTGTGAATTGTGCTGCAATGAATATAGGATTGCATGCATCCTTTTGAATGAGTGTTTTTGCATTCTTTGGGCAGATCCTAAGAGTAGAATTGATGTTATCATACAGCAGATCTATTTTTAATATTTTGAGAAACCTCTATCCACCCCATTTCCATAGGTGTTAAAACATTTTACATTTCCACCAATTGTGTATAAGGGTTTCTTTTCCTCCACGTGGCGGTCAACATTTGTTGTTCCTAGACTTTTGGTATGGGCCATTGTCACAGAGGTGAAGTGCTATCTCACTGTAGTTTTGATTTGTGTTTCCCTGATAATAGGTGGTAATGAGCAGTTTTTCTTGTGCCTGTATATCTTTTTTGGAGAAGTGCCTGCTTAGCTTTTTTGCTCATTTTTTGACCGGGTTATTTATTTTCTCTTTATTGAGTTGTATAACATATATATATATATATATTCACTGTGCATATATATATATATATATATGTGTATATATATACACATACACACATATTCACTGTGTAGAAGCCTATTATTTTGATATAGTCCCATTTATTCATATTTTCTTTTGTTTCTCTTACAGTTGGAGACAAATCCACAAAGACATCACTGAAACCATTATCATGGAGTGTTTTCTGTAAATACTCATTCTAAGTGTTTTGTGGTTTCAGGTGTTAAATCTAGGTCCTTAATCCATTTGGAATTAACTTTTGTGTAAGTTGTAAGATAGTGATCTAGTTTCATTCTTTTGCATCTACTGTCCACTTTTCCTGGTGTCACTTGTTAAAGAGATTTTTCTTTCCCCAATGTATGTCTTTGTCATAGGTTAACTCTTGATACAATTATGCATTTATTTCTGGGTTTTTCAATTCTATTCCATTGGTTTTATTCCAGTATCATTCTGTCTTGATTAGCACAGTTTGTGGTAGTTTAAAGTTTGGAAGTATGATACAACCATTTATTTTTGTCAGTATTGCTTCAGCTACTCAGGGTCTTTAGTAGCTATATGAATTTCAGTAATGTTTCTTTTATTTCTTTAAAAATATCACTGAGACTTTGATAGAAATATCATTGAATCTATATAATGTTTTGGTAAATTTTCCATTTTAATATTCTTAATTTTTTCAACATATGACCATTTGTGCCATCTATTAACAATGTTACATAGTTTTCACTGTACTGTTCCTTCACTTCTGTTGTTAAGTTTACTCCTAGGTATGTAATTCCTTTTGATGCAATTGTAAAGGGTAGTGTTTTCTTTCTCTTCTAGTTCATTGTTTGTATATAGGAACAAATTTATTTTTTAAATTGATTTTGTAACCTACCACTTTACTGGGTTAGTGAGTAAATAAAAAACTAAATTAAAAAATGGCTGGAGACAAATGAAAATGAATATACAACCTAACAGAAGCCATGGTACACAGCAAAGAAGTAATCAGAAGAAAGTATATAACAATATAGGCTTTCATCAAGAAACAAAGCAGAGCTTAATTCTCAATTATGTAACCTATGCCTTGGCTTAGGGAACTAAAAATAGATTAATAAACAAAACCACATCCAGCAGAAAGAAGATATTAGTAAAAATTAGAATGGAAGTAAATAAAATTGAAATAAAATGTAACCTAGAGTAGCAATGAAGTCAAAAGCTGGTTCTTTGAAAATAAATAAATAAATAAATAAATAAATAAATAAATAAATAAAATAGGGGGGGAAAAAACTCTAATAAATGGAATCAGAAGCAAAAAGTAAAGTTACAACACATATCTCAGAAACACAGAGGATCATAAGAGATTACTATGAAATTCCATATGCCAGTAAGTTGAATAACTTAAAAGACATGGGCAAATCCGTAGGCACATCTAAGCTCCCATGACTGAGCTAGGAAGAAACAAAAAACCTGTGCAGATCAATTCCAAAGAAGGAAATTGAAACAACAAACAAAAGTCTCACTCAAAACAAAAGACCAGATACTGAGTTCTACCAAATCTTCAAAAATGAACTAGTACCTATGCTTCTCAAACTTTTCCAAAAAATTGGGGAGAAGGACAGGCTTCCCAATATATTTTACGATGCCAGCATTACTCTGATAGCAAAAGTAAACTAAGACACAAAAAAGGGGAAAACAACAGACCTATATCCTTCATGAATATAGATGCAAATATCAATAAAATTTGAGCAAAACAAATTCAACAATGCATTAAAAGGGTCATATATTATGACCAAGTTGAATTTATTCCAGAAACACAAGGATAATTTAGCACCTGCATATGAGACTAATTAATTCACCACATCAATAAAAACAAAGATAAAAATAAAATGACAATATCAATAATATAAATAAATGCAGAGAAGGACTTGACAAGATTCAACATCCACTTATGATAAAAATTATCAACAAGTGAAAATAGATGGAATAGCCTACTGGTGGCCATAGATGACAAAACTACAAGCATCATATTCATGTGAAAAACTGATATTTTTTTTTTTGTTCTAAGTTTAGTTATAAGACTGGGTACCACTAATGTTCAACATAGTATTGAAGGTTCTACATAAATCAGCTAAGAAAGATAAAAATATAAAAGGAGGCCCTCCCTATTGGCCAGTGGGTTAAAGCACAGCACTGAGAAGCTAAAGCCACTTCCACATGAGTTCTACTCCCGCCTGCCCCAGAGGTGACCACATGGCGCGGCAGACCTCTCCTGACATGCCCGCTGCTCCCCTCAGCAGTGTACTTTGTCTATCTGCCTGTTCTGCTCCTCACTCTGTCTCTGGTGAATCCTCTCACCACACCTGCACCTCTGGCCTGTACCCCAGTTCTGTATGCCTAAATAAATAAATCTTAAAAACAAATTCTTACTATTTGATTTTCATAATTTTTACTAATACTGGCTTTTTACATCTATTTTTATGTTTTCATCAAATTTGTAAACATTTGAATATTATCTCTTAAAATGTTTCTTTTGTTTCTTGTTATATTCTCTCTCCTGGGTTTCATTTTTATAAGCATATTAGAATTTACTATTGTCTAAGGTGTTAGGTACTCTTCAAACACTTTCTGTTTAGGTTTGGATATTTTCTATTCATCTTTCTTCACATACAGTGATTATGTGTGTACAATGTGCTATTAAGTCTACTGAATGCATTATTATTACTTTGTATTTTCAGTGTTAAATATCAAAATATTTTTTTGTTAACAATTTATTTTTGTATGTTGCAATTCTCCATTTATTTAAGTTTTCACCTTTTTACTAGTTTTGAGATTTATTTCCAGGTTTATTGAGGTATAGTTGGCAAATAAAAACTGAACATTTTCTTTTTAAAGATTTATTTATTTATGCATACAGAACCAGGGTACAGGCCAGAGGTGCAGGGGCGGCGAGAGGCTTCACCAGAGACAGAGTGGGGAGCAGAACAGGCAGATCAAGGAAGTACACTGCTGAGGGGAGCAGCGGG
>NW_004567106.1:6867088-6885799 GCF_000260355.1 Condylura cristata | reverse complement strand
AAAAAAAAAAATTGATGAGACCCCATGCCCTTTTCCATAATGGTTGCACTGATTTCTGTTCCCACTACCATTGCATACAGAGTTTCTCTTTCTTCACATCCTTGCTAACCTTTGTTATCTGTTCTATTTTTTTGGTAACATCCACCCTAATAGCTATCAGGTGATACCTTATTGTGGTTTTAATTTCCACAATAAAACCACAATATTGATGTTTGATAATGTTGAACATCTTTTCATATATTTGTTAGCTATTTGTATGTCGTCTTTGGAATAATGTCTGATAAACTTCTTTCCCCATGTTAAAATTAGGCTATTTGTTATTTTTGCTATTGTGTTATAGAAGTTCATTTGATATTATCAATATTAACATTTCATAAGATAATTGTTTTAAAATATTTTCACCTATTTATGTGTTGTCTTTTCATTTTATTTAATTTTCTTTTGCATATTTTTTTAGCTTCCTGTATTTCTAGTTGCTTATTTTTGGTTTTATTCTGTGTGTATATGCTGTTTGTATCCAAGAAATTGCCAAAAACCAATGTCAAGAAACATTTTTTCTCAATGTTTTCTTCCAGGATTTTGCAGTTTAATTTTTACACTTTAATCTATTTTGATTAGTTTTTTTTTTTTTGAGTGATGTAAGATAAGGGCTCAGTTTGCATGTGGCTATTTTGTTTTTCCAGCACTATTTAGTAGAGACTTTCTTTTCTCCATTGTTTATTCTTGGCACCCTTGTCAAAAATGAGTTGACTATTTATGCATAGATTTATTTCTGAACTATTTATTCTGCTCCATTGGCCTTTATATCTTTTATGCCATTACCATACTGTTTTGATTTCTATAGTTTTGTAGTGTATTTTGAAACTAGAAAGTCTGATGTCTTCAAGCTTTATTGATTTTGTTTAAAATTGTTCTCTCTGTTCAGGTTTGTTTAGAATATGAATTTTAAGATTATTTTTCTATTTCTGTGGAAAATGTCATTGATATGTGGATTGGAATCACATTGAATCAGTAGATTAGCTGGGAGTGAATGGTAATTTTTAACAATACTAATTTTTCCAGTCTTGAACATAGTATGTATTACTTTTTATTACAGTCTGCTTTATTTTTTTCATCAGTAATTTATAGTTTTAGTAAGGAAATCTTTCACTTCCTTGGTAAATTTATTCCCAAATATTTTATTCTTCTTAATTCTATTGTTAGTAAAGTTACTTTCTTAATTGTTAGTCTGGATAATTTGTTGCTAGTGTGTACAAAAGCAACTGATATTTGTATGTTGGTTTTGTATCCTGCAATTTTACTGAATTTACTTATTCTAACACTTCTTTCATGGTGTCTTTAAAGATTTTTCAGTATTGGATATGATGTCAAGTATAGGCTTGTGAGTGATGATTTTTATTGTGTTGGGTGAGTTCCTTCTATACATAAATGTTGGCAGATTTTATCATGTAAGATTATTGAATTTTTTTCCAGTTCTTTTCATATCTGTTGAGGTGATGATGTGAATTTTATTTTCCCGTCCATTAACGTAGTGCTATCATATTGATCGATTTGTACATATTGAACCATTTTTGCCAACCAGGGGTAAATTCTACTTGGCAAAATACTTTAATTTTGCTGTTGAGTTCAGATTGCTAGTATTTTGTTGAGGATTTTTGCTTCCATGTTTGTTAGGGATGTTGTTTTTTTTACTTTGTTTTCTTATGTGTTTGTCTGGCTTTGGTATGAGAGTGTTGCTGGCCTCCTGAGAGTTGGAAGTATTTCTTACTATTCCAACTTTTAAACTTTTACAATAGTATTAGTATTAATTTATTTTTAAATTTTCTATAGGATATACCTCTGAAAGCGCTCGGTCTGAGCTTTTCTTTGGCAGGTTATTGATTACTGATTCAACCATCCTACTTAGTATTGATCTTTTTATGTTTTCTATTTTTTTGATATTTAAATTTTAGTAGATTTTATGACTTTTAAGAATATTCTCTATCGTTTCTAGAGTGTCCAGTTTATTGGTGTAAATTACTCTTTTTTTTTTTAAAGATTTATTTATTTATTCGTACAGAACTGGGGTACAGGCCAGAGATGCGGAGGGTGTGAGGATTCACCAGGGATAGAGTGGGGAGCAGAACAGGCAGACCTACGAAGTACACTGCTGAGGGAGCAGCAGGTGGGTCAGGAGAGGGCTGCCATGCCCTCTGGTCTCCTCTGGGGCAGGCGGGTATCGAACTCATGCGGAAGTGGCTTACGCTTCTTTGTGCTGTGCTTTAACCCGCTGCGCCACCAGGGAGGGCCCAAATTACTCTTAATAATAATGAAGAGATCTCTTATGATCTCCATTTCTGTGGTATTGTTTTGTTTTCTCTATAATTTTATTTGAGTTGTAGCTCTTTTCTTAGTCTACCTAAGGGCTTGTAGGTTTGTTTATTTTGCCTTTTTCATAAATAAATGTTTATTAATTTTTCCTATTTTATGTTCTCTAACATTTTGGGCTTATTACTTTATTCTGCTAACTATAGCTAACTCTTCTTTCTCTAATTTCTTTTGCTACCTACAATGAACTCTTCTTTCTCTAATTTCTAGTGATATAATAATAGGTTGCCTATTTGAAAGTTTTATTTTTTTTTAAAGATTTATTTATTTATACATGCAGAACTATGGCATAGGTCAGAGGTGCAGGGGCAGTGAGAGGATTCACAAGAGACAGAGTGGGGAGCAGAACAGGCAGATCGATGAAGTACATTGCTGAGAGGAGCAGTGGGTGGGCCAGGAGGTCTGCTGTGCCATGTGGGTCACCTCTGGGGCAGGTGGGGATCGAACTCATGCTGAAGTGGCCTCAGCCTCTCAGTGCTGTGCTTTAACGCACTGCACCACCAGGGAGGGTCCAAGAGAGCTTTAATTTTTTTAATGCTGGTATTTGATGCTATAAACTTTCTCCTTCTTTCTTTCTTCTTAGAACTGTTTTTGCTATATTCCATAGGTTTTTGTAAACTGTGTTGTCACTTCTGTTTATCTAGAGATATTTTTCTAGTTTTGCTTTTGATTTTCTTTAACTTAACTGTTGGTTTAGATTGTGCTGCTTAATTTCCATGCAATTAGAAATCTCCATTTTTCCTTTGCTTCCATTGTAGTCAGAAAATATTGTTGTAATGATATTTAGTCTTCTTAAATTTGTTAATACCTGTTTTGTGACTTAGTTTGTGATCACTCTTGGAGTATGTTACATGGTGCTTGTAACAAAAATATGTATTCTCTTATTGTCATATGTAATGTTTTCATATGTAATGTTTTTTATGTCACTTTCTTTGCTCCTTTCATTTCTTGCTGTCATTCTTGCAATTTGCTAATTTTTTTGTAGTAATATGCTTTGATTTTTAAAAATGCTGAACTTTATTTTTATTGCCCATAGTTTTTTTGTTTTCATTTACCATGACACCTAGAAGAAATAGAAAAACTTCTAAAAAGCATACAATCTACCAAAATTAGACATATTAACAAACAGAAAAAGAAGAGATCTATGCTATTAAGGAGACTGAATCAATCAACCCAGTCAGATGTTCTTGGACCTGCTTCTGGAGTCTGCAGAAATCAATACAAATTGAGCATATATTGCTGCTGCTGCTGCTACCACCACTAGTATTTTACTTCTTCAAATATATGCAGACACTTCAGTAAAACTACTAGGAACATAATTTTTTTTAAATTTTCTATTTCTTCTAGATTGTCCATTTGTATAATTGCTCATAATAGTCTCTTATCATCTTCTTTATACCTGTGGTTTTGTTGGTCTGTTTCCTTACCTTAATAGGTCTGTAGAGGCTGTTACCATCACTATTTATGGGTGCCTGTTAAATTCCAATCATGCATTTGAGTAAGCATTATTTCATTTAGTTCTCCCAGCCACCTAGCAATTCAAGTATCATCACCACTGTTTTACAGACAAGAAAATTAAGGCTCAGAAAGGCACAGTGAGAACAAATAGGAGAGATGAGGTGGGAAGGTTTGGTATTGGGATCCAATAGTGAATGACTTTGATACTGGTATCCATAAGTCAGCCTGGTGCTGGCCTTATGAATAGGTGGACCTCATGCCAAGGTTTGTAGGTGGGCCTTGAGCTTGGGTCTGTGGTGAGGTATTTTCTAAGATGATTATATTCCTCTCTTATTTCCTAGATGAATTCCCAGGTTGATGGGAACTCTGTCAAATGTGAGACATTGAAATCCTAGACTCCCTCTCAGGAACCCAATAAAACCCCAAGTCGGTGATTTCTCTCTGTCTTCTTCTTTTCATGAGAGTAATTGCTTAATGTTATGACTATTATTTATTACATAATTTCATAAACTGACATGGTTTTCCTGAGTTTCTGTTGAATGTATCTTTTTTGCTTGGTTTACTGGAAAATTTTTGAACCTAGATATTTGTGGTCTTGTTTGAATAATTATGATTGTATGAATTTAAAGAGGTGAACTTCTTTGGGTCTTTGTTTTATCATCTGCAAGAAGTAAAGATCTTGCAATTTATTAATTCATTTAGCACATGTCTTGACAACCCATTATCCATGTGGACTTATATTTGTTGGTCATAAAGCAATAAAAGAAAATCCACAAAACATCCCTAACTGAAAAATGATGTTATTGGGGGTAGGCTAACTAGTAAGTTTATAAGAATACAAAATATAAAACTGAGTAATATAAGTTCCATGATATCAATGGTCTTATCTTTCTTCTCTATTTTTATGTATCTCATACCTTTATTAGTAATAGCTCATAGGAGTACTCAATAAATACTTGCTGACTAAATAAATCAGTGTACAAATTAAACATTTACAAATCACCTGTTTGCAAAGATAGGTTTATTGAAGAGACCCAGGGACTTCAGAACAAAGAAATCTATAAAAATAATTCCCTTTAGGGAATTATTTGGTGGCGCAGCGGGTTAAAGCACAGCACTAAGAAGCTAAAGTAACTTCCGCATGAGTTCGATTCCCGCCTGTCCCAGAGGAGATCCACATGGCGAGGCAGACCTCTCCTGACCCGCCCGCTGCTCTCCTCAGCAGTGTACTTCATTGATATGCCTGTTCTGCACCCCACTCTCTCTCTGGTGAATCCTCTCACCCCACACATCTCTGGCCTGTACCCCAAATCTGTATGAATAAATCTTTAAAAAAAATAATTCCCTTTAATGATTTAATTTCAAAACAAGGAACCCGGTTATGATGGTTAAATGTCATGCATCAATTTAGCTATGTGCTCAGTTGTTTGGTGAAACACTAGGCCTGATGTTGTTATGAAGGTATTTAGTAGATATGATTCATACCTACAATCAGCTGATTTTAAGTAAACAAGATGACTTTTAATAATATGGGTAGAACTTAAGTCTCCTTGGTGGCCTAAGGGTTAAGTCTCAGTACTAGGATGGCGATGGCCTGAAATTAATCCCTGGCCAGAGAGCTGACCACATGATGCATGCAACAGACCTTCTCTGTTTTTTTTTTTTTTGCTACTCTCCTTAGCAGTGCATTTCAGTAGCTCTGGCTGTCGTACTCCCCATTCTGTCTCTGATGAGTCTTATCACTCTCTGCACCTTTGGCCTGAATCCCAGTTCTATGCAAAAATAAATAGATGAAAACTTAAAAAAATGTATGGGTGGACCTTATCTAATCAGAGTATTCAAAAAATAAAAACTGAGGTTCTTAAAGAAGGTGAATTATGCCTCAACACTGTAACATAGAAATTCTACTAGAATATCCACTCTGCTAATCTGCTGTACAAATTTGGAACTCAAAACAACAAAATCAATTCTGCCTGACTTATAAGGCAGCTGACCTGCTATATAGATTTGACAACCCACACAATCTTGTACATTAAATCTTTTAAACTCTCTCTCTGTTTCTCTATATCTTCTGTAGTTTTTTTCCCCCCTCTGGAGAACCCTGATTGATACATGAATAATGGTTTAATAATTCTTTATCTTCCAGTAACAATCTATTTTTCGTGTAGAGATTTTTAGGAAAACATCTTGAGAAATTCTAAAAATTTCAGCACATATGGTTAGTTTGCTCTGCTAATTTAAAGATAGATGAAAACAAATAGAAATTTTAATATAAGAAATAATATGGTTGGGCTCCCTGGTAGCATAGCGGGTTAAAGCACAGCACTAAGAAGCTAAAGGCACTCCAGCATGAGTTTGATTCCTGCCCCAGAGGTGACTCACATGGCACGGCAGACCTCTCCTGACCTGCCTGCTGCTCCCCTCAGCAGTGTACTTCCAACAGTCAGCTTGTTCTGTTCCCCACTCTGTCTCTGGTGAATCCTCTCACTGCCCCTACACTTCTGGCCTGTACCCCAGTTCTGTATGCATAAATAAATAAATCTTAAAAAAAAACATAATATGATTAACCTTGAGGCTAGCTGTGTCATGACTGTCTCCACACTATCTTTATCTCTCCTTTTATTAATTTTCCTGATATATATCTATGTTACAGACAAGCTTGTGGGAATTAGCAATAGAAGCATAAGGAAATCTTTGATTCAAATATAAATTAGCTTTGGAGAATGGGGTACAGAGTGGAACTAATAAAGTAGAGGAGTCATGTTCTGCTAGAACCCTTTTAAGAATGAAGAAGGTTAGCAAGAATGTATGCAATATAAAGTTTGAAATATATCTTTTACCAAGAAGATAGCTGTAATATGTTTCAGAGTGTCTGTTGCACATGTTCTTCCTCACCTTCTCCCTATGTTTAACACTCAGTTAGATGCCAGAAAGTAATCACCAAAATGGCAGAACTTTAAGATGAATGTGGGAGAAAATTGGAATATAACCAGATCCTAAAATTATTCTTTCAACTCTGTTTTTCTAAGGCAAAACAGAAATTTAAAAAACAGTAAAATTTTCTAAAAGAGAAATAAATTTAAAATATCTGATTTGAGATAGTGGAAGATACTTTAAAATGTTATCTTTATTAATGCATCCCTTTAATTTTGAATCACGTTTTAAAATCCTCTCACAGAGAATAAATGTGCACAGCTCTCTCTTTAGCTATCCATTTTAGTATTAAATAATTCCTACTATGAAGAATTCTTTCTTTTATTGAATGCAATTTTTCTTTTACTATGGTCCAAACTGGACTTGGAAAGAGCTTGGTGATTATTCCCCATGTGAAGGTCCTTCAAATATTCATAGATTGTTATTAAATTGTCTCAAATCAACCTTTAATCTTCCTGCTGAATGATATTCATTCTCTTGACCTCCTTTAATAGAACTTTTCACTAATCCTTCAGTCACCACTTATAGCTTTATGGTAAACCAGTGCCTAGTCCCCACTTGTATCTCACAGCAGGAGAGAAAACATTTTTGGAAGAGTGGGAGTTTGATGAAAGGATTTTATCCTTTGTATTTATGTATTTGTGTACCTTTCTTTATACAATCGATATTTAAAATAACATTTTTGCAAATCAAATGATATTTTAATGTTATAAAACCTAGTGAGTTTACTTTTTTGAGGTTGTAGTGAGTCTCTTTGAAAATGATTACTTTTAGTAAGTAAATATATACAGAGAAGAATTCTTAATTTAAGAGATTTATGTTTATAGAGGTATCTTCAAGTAAAGACCTGGTCTATTATTATATTAGACCTACCTTTTTTATACCATAGCAATTCTTTAACTAATTTCTGCTTGTGAATTATTATGTTTTAGATCTTCTTTTGAGTACAGCATTTGCATAATCAGTTCAGAATTTATTTGGCACATATTAAAGAATTTTGTAAAAATGTGAAAAATAAATCATTCTCTGTTCTTAAATAGTTTGTAATCGAGAGAGAGAGAGCATGTATGCAAATAATTAAAATACAAATTGGGAAGAATGTCAGCATTATAAATTGTCAACTTTTTCCATTATTCCCACCAAGGGGAAGCTTATCTGGCAACAAGGAAGATTTTTGGAAGAGGTTAAAACTTTTGCACTGCTAGAAATAGACAAAGGTAATAACTAGTAGAAAGAGCTATCTGAGAGGACCAGTGGGACTGGAATGGTCAGCAAAGAATCAGTTAAAAGAAAGAGAAGAAATATAGCTAGACAGGGTGCTCAAATGGAGAGATTATTGCCTTGATCCCATATTTAGGAGTGTAAATCCAAAGGTGAGGGTTTTATTTAAAGGAAGTTGTAGTTAACATTTCTAATTAATATAATTATTATTATTTAGCTACTCAAAACCCAACCATCATTACTATTTTGGGGAAATTCCCTGTTCTGTAATTTTAGTTGGAGGCCAACATCTGTCTACTATTATAGAAACATAGTTGTGAGAAATAAATTTCTGTCTGGTAGATTAATATTCCAGTTTATGCTGTTCTGTTAGTTCCTAAGATACTACTGATTTGAAATCCCTTTTTAAATATTTCTGATAAAATCTGAATTAGACTTCAAAAGACAAGCAACAAAATCAAAACTTTATGAGTGGCTCTATATCGCAATAAAAAGTTGCATGAAATAAAATTCCACAAAAAATGAAAATGAAAAGACAACCTATGGAGTGGGAATAAATATTTACAAATTATATATCTTATAAGGGGTTAATACCCAAATATGTAAAGAACTCATACAACTCAAGAGGAAAAACTCCAAGCAATTTGATTAAAAAATGGAGGAGCTAAAGATCTTTCAAAGAAGATATACAAATAACCAATAGATATGTGAAAAGAGATCCAACATCACTAATGAACAGGGAAATGCAAATTGACGCCTTGAAGAGAAATTACCTCATGTTTATTAGAATGATCATTATCAAAAATACAAGAGACAAGTGTCAAGGATGTGGAGAAAGAGACCTTGTGCATTGTCTGGTAATGTAAATTTGTATAGTCACTATGGAAAACTGAAAGCTTTTCAGAAAATTAAAAATACAACTACCATATGCTCTAGCAGTTCCAGTCCAAAGGAAAGAGATATTTGGAACCCCATTTTTATTGCAACATGTTCAACAATAGCCAAGATTGGAAACCACCTACATTTTTCACATCTGATGACATGGTTAGAACAATATAGGCTATACACACACACACACACACACACACACACACACACACACACACACACACAGTGGAATATTATTTAACCATGAGAAAGAAAAGTTCATTTATGATATTGATGAAACTTGAAGGCATGATGTTAAAAGAGCTAGGTAAAGTCAGCTATTGTATGATATCAGTAGTATGTGGAATTTAAAAAAGTGAACTCATACAAACATAGAATAGAATGGCAGTTACCAGGGGCTGGAGGCATTGGGGAGGAAAGGGGATATAGATGAAATGATAACAAGTTTCTCTAAGATCTGGGAATGGGATATACAGAATGGTGGTCATCACTGATAATACTGTGTTGTTTACTTGAAATTTGCAGAGTAGAATTTAAATATCTTCACTACAAAATACTAATTATGTGATAATGATGGTGTTGTTAGCTAACATATTGTGGTGATCATTTTGCAGCATACAAGTCAGAACAACAGATTGTACACCTTAAATTTATACAATGTTGTATGTCAATTATATCTCATAAAGCTGGAGGGAAGCCCATTTGAGTTTAGGATAAAGGTGAAATGGAAGGGATAATTATTGCCTGAATTTGATCAATATCAGTGATTACTGAGAAAAGAACATTATGCTATTTTTAAAGATTTACTGATGGAGGGAAAGGGTAATTAAAAAAAGTGAAAGCAGGATCATAATTTATTATCCTATTTCTATACTAAGAAATCTGTGAAGTGAAATAACAGAAAAGGGTATGCAGTTTAAACTGGAGTTACTGACAAATAGTGAAAGTATCCAATAGTTTTGAAAAACCCTGAGCTCCAGCCATGTATTCATAAGAATTAAAGAAAAAGTTGTTCTCTCTTTCCTTAATATTTTAGTCTTCGTGAAATGATTAGCACATTAAAAAGGATCTTGAAACTGCCTAATATAATCCTACCATATTTGAAGACAGAATGTGTGATTTAGAAAAATGAAATGCTTCTTGTAAGGCCAAGAGATTTACTTTTTACCCCATTTTCCTGAATTCTGATGGGTTTGAGGTTTGCAGGTAATACTGGCAGATTATTAATACTGGCAGACGTGAGAGGCACAGGTGACTAGCTATGATGTGTGCTTAGAATATTTCTCCAGTAATGCTTCTACATTAGCAAGCCCCAAGGATGACTATGGCAGTTTTAGCACTGACCTGGACAGTGTGGTACAGGAGATACAGAAGACCGTCAGGATTGATATTATTCTTCATTTTGAGTTGTGGAAGTTTTGTTTTATAATTTTAATATTAGGGCTCATTGTTATACCTTCCCTGCCACTTCTACAGAAAAACTTAGGCCTTATTTCTCCATCGAACTTACTTCAAATATGTTATTTTGTCAACTTATTCACCAGTGAATAAGTTTACAATACTATGTAACTTCCAGGAGTACAGTTTACACTTCACTAAATGTGTGTATCACACTGCATCTACCAGCAAAATTTTAGTACTATCACCACTATAAAATTTGCCTTTTCTACCTACCTACCAGCCTTCTCTACCAGTGGCAACCACCATTTTATTATGAGAGTCTAAGAGATGTTTATTTTGTTTCTTTTTATTTCACACACAAATTAAATCACCCTGCATTTGGCTTTTTTTTTTTTTCTGACTTATTGCACTTAGCATGGTATTCAAAAGATGGAACTTAGTTCCACCAATGTGATTGAAATAGTAAGATTTCACTATTTTAAGATAAATAGTATTTATGTGTGCGTGTATGTGTGTGTGTATACATGTATCTCTTTTTTTCTCTGTCCTTTATCCAGAAATCTGTTGATGGGCAGTAGGTTTTTTCCATGGTGTCTTGAATAGTGTTGAAACAAACATAAGTGTGTAGAATTATTTAATTTCTTTAAATTAGTGTTAACTATGTGCTGGATCACATAGCAGTTTTAATGTTAATATTTTGAGGAACTTTCAAAGTGTTTTCCATAGAGTGTGCACCAATTTGCTTTCCCACCAAAAGTGTGTGAGGGTTGCTTTTCTTCATAGGCTCACCAGCATTTGTTGTTTCTGGTCTTTCTGATGTAGGCCATTCTCATAAATGTGAGGTGGGTTTGGTTTGCTTTCTGGCGATGAACATTTTGTTTTCACATGCTTATTGTTCATCTGTCTATCTTTGGAGAAGTATCTATTCAGGTTGTCTGTCCATTTTTTTTTTCCATTAGGGTTGTTGTTGCTGACTTATATAAGTTCTTCATGTATTTTGAACACTAATCCTTTGTTAGCAGTGTGAGCACCATCTCCCAATTTGTAGGTTGCCTTTTCATTTTTTGTGGTGGGTTCTTTAACTGCACAGAAATTCTTTAGTGTGAAGTAGTCCCATTTGCTTATTTTTGCTTTTGTTTTCTTTTCTGTTGGAATCTCATCTCCAAAACCAACTGATGTTAACAATGTATCACCTATGTTTTCATTTCAATATTTGGTAGTTTCAGATTGTACATCTAAGTATCCATTTTCACATGATTTTTTTTCCCCAGGTAACTACATCTTTTTAGATTTTGGCATTGGTTCGATGCACTCATTTTTAAAATCTTTCTGTAAGAGGTAAATAATCAGAAAATTTTCAAATCAGTGTAAAATGTCATAAATATAACATTTACTGCTGTATAATAAAATATACTCTGTTTTAAGTATGCATCTCAAATATCTGGCCTCCATAAAAGTTACATTTTACTTTCCTAGGACACAGATCCTTTGAAGTTAAAATTTTCTTTTTCATTAGCAACTTCCAAAAATAAATCACAGTAAACTACCTGCTGTTAGAACAAGGTCATCTGGATTAATCAGATTTAAATGGGAGGTGAACAGAGGAACATCTTGTGAATTGTGAAGAGGCTTTGTAATCAAGATGTAAACACTAAATTCTATAGAACTTCTTAAGAACATGAGAAATCATTATTTTGATTTCTTCTTTTACAATATTCTCATCAAGATGCAAATATATGGTACTTAGTATTTTCTAATTATACGTTATTAATCAAGTTTAAAAAAGCAACTGCATTTTAGGAATTTGCCAGTAGGTATTACTCAGTCTTGATTCCATAATGCTTGAAATAAAAGAGGAAGCAATAGATGTGAGAATTGGATTGGGTTTGCTTCCACATGTGTAGGATATTGAACCTTTCTGGTGAAGATGGAAACAACCCATGAAAAGTTAGACAGACAAGGTAGTAAGAGTTCACTCTTCATTTACATGGAAGGAGGGTAAAAAGGTGCTGTTTGTTTATCAACAGGGTTTTAATGAAAACAGTGCTTTTTCAGTCTCTTTCCCTCCCACCCCCACCAAAATATTCCGAAGAGGAAGAGATTGAACTGGGTCTGTGAATGTAACTCAAAGCTTTCATCCGTGAATGGAGACATTTCTTAAAATTGTAGAATTATTTAAAATATTCATTTGAATGCTGTATCTCACTAATAGTATATTCATGCTTTGTTGGCTTTCATGTTAAATTAACATTCTATAAATATGTGAATTTGTTCTGTAGCTTTGAGATAGGTTTCTTAAATTTTGATTTAGCTTGTGGGTATGGAAAGCTGTCGTTAATGGAGATTTGCACAAATAAACAGTAATGATGGTATATCTTTAAGGTTTTACTAACTTTGTATTTGACTTTGTATTTGATCAGTTCTGATCTTTGACCTTATCCTAAAAAGGGATTACAATCTAAACCAATTCAAACTGCTAAATACCACCAAAAATTGTGGCATAAATAGATATATGTATACTTTTTGCAGCCATTTTTGAGTGAAGAGTTCTTATCAATTCTGCATCTTCTGATCTTTCTAAATACTTAATTTCTGTTGCTTACATATAAAACATTTGATTAGGCATAAATTTGGTAACTAAATATTGTCATGTGGTAAATTTTAGCATCTAAATTGTTTGTATAGCTTTAAGGCTAAGTAGTCTAGATAGAGAAGGTGGGAAATAAGTCAAACTTAACTGAAATGATTTTCAATAGCTCAGGTTTACCACAGTAAGAAGTGGACACCTAATGGAATCAAATGATTTGACCAAATGAAGTTTATTTTATGTGGCAAAAAGTTTGCCACATAAAAGAACTAACTTGCTTATGTACGGCAGGATTAGTACAATTTGTTTATTTCAGGGCCAATGGCTATATATGTCCTGCTGGTAGAAAAGTGGCTTTCTAGCTAACTTAGATGCTAACTGAGCTTTCAAAAGCATCCTCAAGAGATAGTAAGTGAATGGATGGCTAGATTAATGACTTTTTATGGAGGCAACTGTTTTGTCCTAGTGTTTTAATATAGCAAAAAATCTGAGTTGAAAGTGTCAATTATAGCAAAGGATAGTGCATCAGAGAAAGCAATGGTTTATTACCTAAATGAATACTTTCATCTCATTAAAGTCAAATGTAAAATGCATAATTTACTTTTATTTTTGATTTAAATACTTGAAAACAACTTTTATGACTGTGATACCCCCAAACATACTTAAAAGGTCCAAAAAAGTTAATGTCAGTATTTATGGTAAGTTTTATTTTGGAGTAGATTCCAAAGTGAGTTTTTGATAGGGTCATGTCAGTTTTGAATGTTTTCCCTTGATTTTAGTGTTTTTTTTCTCCCCCTAATGATGAATTTTAAAGGTACATTTAGATCATGAATAAGTTAAATAATGATTTAGCATTGAGGATTTAGTAATTGATCTGAAGTGATCAATTATTTTATCAAGCTCTAAGTGCTGTTTGAGGCATTATATTTCTGTAGTGAGCAAACAGTCATCATTTCATGACGTCTTGAAGCTTGTATTCTGGTAGGAAGAGACAGATAAGAAACCAAAATGTAAAACATGTACTGTGTCGAGTTGTACAAGTATGAAAAGAAAATGAACCAAAATGGAGAAGCAGAGTTTTGGGTGTGGTGGAGTTTGAAATTTTAAACAGAATGCCTGTAAATGACCTCTGAGAATTTTCTATTTTAGCAAAGTTCTAAGCAGATGAGTGATTCTTGCAAATATGGGTGAGAATTGCATTTCTGCATGTGGAATAGCAAGTGAAACTGTCTTGAGACAGGAACTTATGAAGCATGTTCCTTACAGCTGGAGTGGGGTGAGTGGAGGGGAAGTAGGAGGTGAAGTCAGAGAGATACCAGGGCGATTTTTAGTTAAGTAGGGATTTTAGACTGTATGAGAACGTTTTACATTCAGTGAAGTAGGTGGCCATTAGAGAAGAATAACATACCCCTATATGCTTTATAGAGTCACTTTGGCTTCTGTGTCAAAAATTATTCTGGTTTCTATGTTCTTTTCTTTCCTCTATACAGGAGGGTGGACGAACACAAGAGAGATGATTGTGTGACAGATTATTATGGTCAGGAATGTAAAATTTGAACATATTTTGGTGGACAGTACTGGAAAACATATTCTCATGGATCGGATGTGAGATGTGAGTCAAGGTGAGTTAAGTGTTTTACAGCACTGAGTGTTTGAGGCTGCCACTTGTATATATGGGAATATAAATAAGGGGATCAGGGGAAGGATACAGTATTTAAGAAGTATTGATGCATCTTTAGGAATTCCCTAGGAAAGAACAATGTGTGGAAGTAAAAATGTTCTAGGCAAGATGATCATTATGTACATCTTTGACAATACTTTATTTGATAAATGCTGAAATATTCAGAGTAATATAAGTACAGTGTACACTAGAGGTTGACATACTTTGGCTACTGGCAAATTCCAGCTTATTACTTATTTTTCTTTGTCTATGAGTCATGCCAAATGATTGGGACAAGAGAAAGAAGAATTATATTTTGTGACAAATGAAAATTACATGAATTTGAAATTTCAGTGTCTGTAAGTAAAGTTTGATGGGAATATGGCCATATTTATTCATTTATGTATTATTCATGCTACTTTTGCTCTAAAATGAGAGAGTCAAGTATCTAGTCCCTTCATCAAAAATTTGTGACAGATTGTGTAGCATCTTGTATGACTTGGTAAAGGAGCTGGGACTTGACTTTGTAGGCAATTGAGACCATCAGAGGTCACTATCTACCTAAAATATTTCAAAGAATGCAAGGGAAATAATCCTTGTCCAACCTAATTTTCAGATGGGAGAATAAACAGAATCATCCAGTGATTTGCTATGAGTCTCCCAGTTCATTGCTGAGATTAAGTATACTAGGACCTCAAGTTCCAGAATTATAGTTTTACTCCTGTTTCTCATCATCTGTTTTGGAACTTCTTTGTGTAATAAAGTTCTCTCCAAATCTCCTATGTAAGTCTGTTATAGAATGTCAGGAGAAATAGTTTCTTAGATTTTAATGTTTTATCATTATCTCCATATTTATTTCACAATCCATAAAAATTTATTTCAGAAAGGAATTTTCATAAAGTGCAAATGAAATTTGAGCCATTAATTTAATAACATTTGATCCTGAGCTAAGCCAAATTAGACTGAAATTTGGCTTTTCTGCCTGTTATTATTATAATCTCATTTCATTCCTTTGTCCCAACCTGTTTTCCTTAAGCTCTGTGATATAAATGTTAGCAACATTATTGTTGTTGCTAACAATTATTGTTATTAATTTTTAAAGTTAACAAGTGGGGCATATCATTGATTACAGGACTGTTGGACAAAGGTGAAATTATGAATTGACAAGTTATGACAAGGTGAGGGGCCAAGGAGAACATTAATAAGGACTGTGTGACTGCCAGTGTTAAAAAGTAGATCTGAGTTAAAAAATCTATTCACGGGGGAAAGGATGAGGGAAAACAGGTAATAAATGGAAACAGGTGAGTGTGATAGTAAATACAAGTGGGATGTGCTCTTGGGAAGGAAAATGATAAGAGCAAGAAATTAATACTCTTAGCTATCTCTCAGGTCTTGTGCTGACTAATGGTGAATGCAGGGGAAATTTCCTAACCTTTTTCCCCCCTAAAAAAGGGAAATTGGAGTTTGCTTGTATAATTTGAGAAAAGAAGTGATAGAGTATCCTCTCATGAATCAACTTACTGCAGCTAACTACAGCTGTCATTAAGTTCCTTGTTTATAGGCTGTATTTACCCTTCCAGTTATTTCTCAGTTGACCCGACTGAAATACTAGCAGTGAAGCTAAGGACGTAGATGCAGAATAGCAGCGCTTCATACTCTCTGTGCATGAGTCATGGTGATGCACTGCTGCAGCAGCTGCTTGGATATGATGGAAAGCAGATTAGTGCCATCTGCCAAGTATATTAGAGCTTGATTTGTCCCTTGGAGTATAGCAGACATAAATTTGGATGAAGGCATTTAAAATAAACTGAAATGGACCGCAGTGATCCAACATTACCAGTAACTTCTGGAGGCACACAAAGGGTGTTTATGGGAAGCATTATGGTACATTCAGATGGAGACATATTTGAGGGCACAATATATCCAAGTGATGTACAGCCTTCTGTGGTACACAATCATTTTCATTGCGGACTAGCTTTCCAAATTGCATTAATACCATACGTGAGAAGTAGCTGCAACATATGTGATAGATTGATAGGCTATGGCCTTGGCACTCCAGATGTGCTACAATGATTTTTAAGAGATGACTTTGGGTATTGAGTCAGTAATGTTCCGCATGATCATCATGGTGAAAAAGTCTTGCTAATCTAAATGTTGACACCAGAGGGAGCTTTCTTCCAGAATTCACTGCAAGAGAGGCTGATAAAATTCTTAAGTGAAGTAATTGAGGAGTTATATTTTGAGCACTGTAGTCATTGGTAGAGGGAGGTTTGTATCCTCACCAAGGAAGGATTATCAAATACTCTGGTCACTGCTGAAACTGATGTTTTTAAAAAGCTAGCCTTAGGCTAAGCGGGGTAGGTATACTTATGGGAACAATATGCTAATTCTACATTGTGGTAGGCTGTCACAGGACAGTGAGGCTTTTCTAATTGTTTTGTAATGATCAGGGTTTCATGGAAATGAAATTAATCTGTCTTTCCTTTGTTACTTGTTTGGAGAGGATAGATGTAGAACTTACTCTTTGTACCAATCCCTATTGGAGGTAGAGATATTAGAAAGTGATTATTATGTCTGTAAATAGGTATACACTGATATCTGAGATCATTTACAGCCAAAAAAAAAAAAAAAAAGAAAGAAAAAGAAAAAAGAATTTAGAATGTCCTGAATAATCTTTCTAACTCACCACCACAGTCTTTGAAAATGCTTGGTGTGTGAGGAAATGTTTCTATTGGAAAGGGATGGAGACTTGACTATAATTTTAACTAATTTCATGGTGTGTTAAATATTAATTTAATCTTTCTGCCAACATTATCTAGTGAAACAAATGACTGGTTAGTTAATAGAATTATACAACAATTAGAAAATATTTTGGAAAGTTTCATGTATGGGAACCAATTCACTAGAAATATGAATTTTAGAAATTAAAAATTAGAAATAATTATATACAGAACTGGATACCTCTATCAAACTATATATACAAATAACAATAGGTGATAGAGGAAAAAGAGTAATTAAATTTGTAGAAGAACATTAAAAGACCTGTGAATGGATATGGCCACAATTGACATAATTTAGGTTCACATCATGGTAGTTGTTAGGATTGTTAGTAGTTTATTCTTCTGTATAAAATAGTGTAAGACAAATAATGGAAAAATACCAAAGAAATATATGTCAAGGAGGTTTTAACTGACATCAGAGTGGACTGTAAGAAAAATTGTTCGTTGTGGACTTGGATATCTTTTCCCTTTGCTGTTGGGTGCCCCCAGTTTTTATAAACATTCTAAAGCTAGATATCCTGGCAAATTTACTAACATTAGAATCTGATAGATGGAATGCTTTTAGTACATGTATCTGATATGTCAAGATGCTTTTATTAAACCTGGAAATGTGTGAATTCATGGGCCATGGTTACCTTGAAAATATCATGTAATGTATGTAATCATCTGAGTATAAGATGGAGATGTTTCATGACAGAAATACATCCCATTTTATGTAAGTAATGCTAAAGTATGTAACACTTGAATCTTATACATTAAAACAAGACCACAGCAGGTGCTAATGTAGCCCAATAGGACTGGGAGGTGGCATTGGTTATCCCAGACACCCCATCCTTCCCTTTTCTCATAATTTCCTGATTCCTTGAAATGATTAATATAGTTTGATTCTGGGTAACATCTTCATTCTTGTGAATCTGATTGTGCAATTCAGCTTTATATCAGTTCAGTCTATATCCTTCAGTACCCAAGATTTTCCAATAAAACCCTTTATTATGGCCTTCTATTATTTTCTAGATCCAAACATTTTCTCAGAGCTTTAGAGTCACATTGAAACTATGTGCAAGATTCTAACTCTCACTTCAAATCATTTATAATTTAATCATTGATAATATATACTTACTATTTTTATTTGTGTTACTGGTTAAAAAAATGTTACAGCTCTTAACCCACAATTACAGTGACAGGCTGCATTATTTTCTGATTTTCTTCCAGTGGTTTCTTTTTCCTTTTGAATCATTCATGTGACTTTTTAAATGTCTCCCTTGACACAATTGGTCTTGAAATAAAAGTTTTTATAAACATGTCTTATGTTTAATATTCACATAGCTATGTATGTCACTGTTTTGTAAATCTCTCAGTATATGACAGAATATATTTTCTCAAAAGGTACTTCATGAACTTTGGCAAATTAAATT
>NW_004567106.1:6864647-6866333 GCF_000260355.1 Condylura cristata | reverse complement strand
ACCCTGTTGCTACACCAGGGAGGGCTCAAATGAAGATTTTTAATGAGCATTTAGGTATTTGAATGCTTGGAGGGCTTCTCTTCTGAACAGCATCTCCTACCTCTCTCCATCCATGATGAGCAGAAGCCTAATCAATCACCTTGGCACTCCTTGATGGACAATAGATGTGAGAACTTCCAGTCTACAACCTTTCTAGGTTAGGACTCACAGCATGTGCTCAGGAAAAAAGTTACTCCCTAGGAATTTCTTACTTTATTTATTAATTTCTCTTGCAATTAGGCTTCACTAGTGGCTCTTTTGTAATTTTATCTATTCATGCAAAAAGATAACTGAATCGGGGAAATGGGAAATTCTTATGTTACCAGAGCTGTCTTTACTCTCTGGCACTATTAATAAAATTGCAAGTGTAAAACCAACTTCTCTAGGGAAATAATTTATCACATATAGTCTTATGTACTTAGAATTAAAAAAGCTTTTTTATAAGAACTTACAATATCTTTTTGAAATAACTGTGTATCAAATATTGCACATCTTCATTTTACAGGGATGTTGATCCAGACTGTAGTACCAATGGGTCATGTTTTCACCAACTGTTTTACTGGCCTTAGATGGAGCCTGTCAGTATTTGTGTTTTCTTTATATGAATACAGTATCAATGCTATTTATCAAAATCTATTTTCCAGAAAAAAATCTAATATAAAGGCTTCCTTTGTCAACATATCTCATGCCATGAATTTTTTCTTTAGAAAATTATTTACCCCCCACCCCGAAGGCCATTTTCAGGAGTCTGTTCAAAATTTAATGTGCTCTATTAATTCTTACTCTAGAAGCTGGTATTTCAATACTATTGCAAAATTCTCAAAAAGACTTATACGTTAGTCTTTAAGTTGTTTTGTGCTAAAAAAAAAATAGCCAAAAAATAATTTTGTAAAATCTCAAATTTCCCCTCATACTTCTTAAATATCTTGAAGTTCAATAACTTTTGCTCAGGACAGCAAATTCTTTTTTTTTTCTTTTGTTTTTCTCATGCAAACCAGTCACTCCTGTTTTGTTATTGGCTTTTTGTTATTGGTCATTTCCCTCACCTTGAGCAAACTTTAAACAGGCTTCACCAGCTTCTAGGTCCTGACACCTTTTTCCTCAGAGTTTTTACTTTATAGAATTTGTACGTATAGAGTCCCTCTGTCCCTTTCAAAATGCCTCCTGCGAGTTCGTAACCCAGGAATATCTTCTTTAAGGACCTAATTAATAGTCATTCTTTTAATATGTAGCAATCAAGGAAGATGGCAGTTTTATCTCTCAGCCTCTGTGGAAAAGGAGAAGCTTTGTGTGAGTAAATTTCTCCAAGTTGTAATGCTACCTCTTGTCATGAAGTGAAAGTTTCTTTTCCTCTGGGTAAGGCCAGCTTGCTTAACGTTCTCCCCATCCATCTCTTAACACTCTTCAGCCTTTTACTTCAGCAGAATTGTTGAAGATCAGAATTGATCTTATAATCCTGTTGCAATATTTTTGAATTACTTGTCTGTGCAATTTTTTACTTTGAGAGTCTCGTGCTTTCCCTCTAAATTCTGAATTCCCATAGACACTCCTTTAACTTTTGCCTCCTTTATTTTCAATTGAAACCCACCTCAAAAACCCTCTGAAATCTCCAACTAGAGCAGGTTGAGAAACATAAAGTGAGCTTAG
>NW_004567106.1:6844676-6861647 GCF_000260355.1 Condylura cristata | reverse complement strand
TTTAATTGTGAAGGATGGAATTAGATAACAGTGTTAAAATGAAATTTTTTTCCTTGGTTGAAAGAAAGATAAGATTGACATACATGTTTTTTTGAATTGGAAACTTATGTTAAATTGTTCTTGATTATTATGTTTCAAGTATGGGGAGTCTGGAGATCTCTAGATATTTTTGTAAACCGATTTTCTGTTTCCAATCCAGATACAGATACTTTAAAATATTCACTGTAAAAGAGATTAGTAGTGTTATAAAAACCGCTAACTGGGATTTTAATTAAAGATAATGTTTTTATGCACCAAGAAGAAGGTTATTAGATATTATTAATGGCACAATTTGAAATTTATAAAGATGATTTTAAATTTTTTCAGAACTTGTCTTTATATGGGTGATGTTTATAACATTTTCCCTTTTTTTTTTTTATCTAAAGTTGTAAATGTTCTCTCCTTTGCTAAAGAGTGATTATATTGGTCAACTAATTATTTGAAATACTTGTGTTTATCAAACTATTAAAATCTGCTACCAACTACTTGGTTGTTCACTTAGCACATGTGAAAGTGAAATATTTGGTGTTTTATACAAATATACAATTTCTAAAATATAATTAAAACCTATTTTTATGCTTTCCCTATTATATTTTTCTTTTTTTTTTTTGAAATTATGTTGACTGATGAAATGTTGATTTACTAGACTATACATATTTTAAGGGTAGAGTTTCATCCCTCTACAAATACAAATTTTCACATAGTACCTACCAATAATTCTCTACCATCTTCCGTTGGGCCCCTGATTTTCTCTTTCTATCATTTGAGTGGGTGCACTTGTTTTTTTTTTTTGTTTTTTTTTTTGCCTTTGCCTTATTTTTTTCCCCCATAAGTCTTTCACAATTAACTAATTCCTAGCAAACAGCACAAAACAAAACAAAACAAAGCACCAAGATTATCTCATTCCCCAGAGAATTCAAGTAAAAACCAGTAATGAAACTAAGTATGAGCCCAGAAGAACCAAACTGGAATTGCAAAAAACAGCCCAGTCCACATAATGGCAAACATTTTTGTGCTGTGTTAAGTTCAGGCTGTAAGAAAACCTTAAAATATTTTGATGCAGTTTTTTAAAAAGAAAGAATCAGATACTGAAGCTTTTATACTCTAAATAAAGAACTTATAAACACATACGTAAGCATCATTGAGCTAAAAATTAAATCTTGAAGCACTTTATTTAGTGAGGCACTTTGTTATTAAGTTTCCAAATAGGAATAAATGACTCAAAGATCAAATAATAATTTTGATTATGAGTGGGTCTAGTTCTATTGGTATTTTATATTTCTAGGCTTTAATGGATAATATCTAGAAGCTTGAATTTCCATGTCACTTTAAATTTTGAGTCATGGCTTATAGTTTTGTTCTGAGAAAATGCATCATATGCTTATATGCTATATCTATCCCTACTTAAGAAAACTTATAGAAAAAACACCATGTTTGTATTATTTATAGACAAAACACCATCTTTGTATTATTTGCAAATATTATAACTGTATGTTAGTGTGAATCTATAATGAGAATCTATTGGTTGTTACTTCTAAAATATAGTTTTTCTTGAAAGTGAAGATATTTAATCTAAATAACAAATATTTAATCTAAATATTTGTGTTTCATTTATCAAAAGATTTATCTGTATTTTTTTAAAAGATTTATTTATTTGCACATACAGTACTGGGGTACAGGCCAGAGGCTCAGGGGCGGCGAGAGGCTTCACCAGAGACAGAGTGGGGGGCAGAACAGGCAGATCGACGAAGTACACTGCTGAGGGGAGCAGTGGGCGGGTCAGGAGAGGTCTGCCACGCCATGAGGTCACCTCCGGGGCAGGCGGGAGTCGGACTCAGGTGGAAGTGGCTTTAGTTTCTCAGTGCTGTGCTTTAACCTGCTGCACCAACAGGGAGGGCCCTGTATTTTAAAGAAAGATTTATTATGCATACAAGAATTGGGGTGCAGGCCAGCACTAAGGGTGTGAAAGGATTCACCAGAGACAGAGTGGGGAGCAAACAGGCAGAATCACTTGAAATACACTGATGAGGGAAGCAGTGGGCAAGACCAGAGAGGTCTGCTACACCATGTGGGTCAACTCCCTGGTCAGTTATTGACCTGGTGCTGCAGTGGCTATAAATAGCTTCATAGTGCTGAGACTTAACCTCTGTGGCAGCAGGGAGGCCCTATATCTGTATTTATTTGTGTTTTTACTGAGGTAACATTGGTTGACTTAGGGGAATAGGTTCACGCTCTTCGGATATATGTCATAACACCACACTCCCCATAAAAGCACACTTAGTCCTTTGGTTAATGGACCATTGCTCTCCTTCCTCTTTGGTCTCATCCCCACAATCTCCCGAGTAGCTTCAATTCTGTGCTCTTATTTCTAGGGTTTGTTTTGGTTTATTTTGTCAGTTCATTTGTTTTGTTTCTCTGTTTTCCAGTGTGAGTGGAATCATTTGGTACTTGTCCTTATACTTTTAATTATACCATGTAGCATGGTCTTCTCCAATTCCATCCATCTTACTGCAAATGGCAAGAATTTGTTTTTATTTTTTTTCATAGCTGAGTAGTATTACACCATGCATATATCCCATATCTTCCTAACCCACTTCACTGTCATTGGATATTTAGGTTGTTAGATAATGTCTATTGCCGATAGTGTTGCAATGAACATAAGAGTTCATATATCCCTTTGAAATGATGTTTTTACATTCTTCCAGTAGGTAACTAGGAGTGGAATTTCTAGGTCACAAGGTAGACCTATTTATATGATTTGAAAAACTTCCATACTGCTTCCCATAGGGACTGAACTAGTTCACATTCCCATTTATAGTTCCACTTTCGACTCCAGAACACCACCCTCAGGTTCCTCTCTCCTTCCACCTCCTATTCCACAGAGTGTGTCTCCTCAGTATTAATGCTGTTGAAGTTTGCACTGGTCTCCACAGTGCTCATGGAATAATCAGTCCCACTCCTGTCCATGAGACTCTGTCTCTGAAGGCTATCCCTTTGGCTCACTGCTGCAAGAACTACAAGCAGAGGAGACCAGGCTCTGTTGTTGTTTCTGCCAGAGCTTGTCAAATCTGTGCCCTTGGCAGGGCCTGCTTCTCTGTATGCCATGGCCTGTTTTATCTAGACTGCTTCCACGTCCCAGCCCAGGTTTCTCTGGGGCTTCAGGGGCCTTCTATGGTAAGACTGCTTCCAGGTCCTGTTGGGGCTGCTTGCCACTTGCTATGTTGCTGCAGGACCTGCCAGGATGCCAGGCTCCCCTCCCCCACTTGTGCTACCTGCTTGACCCATTCCACTGTTTGCCGAGGAACCCCCCCTGATTGTTGATCCCAGTGGGCTGTAATCATCCACTTTCCCTTTAGGGGTTATTGGATTTGTTCTGCTGCAATCTAGCTGTGAGTACCTGGGGGTCAGTCCAGCCACTTTACTTTGCTGTTATCTTGTCACCAAAATATATCTATGTATCACAGATATTTCCCAAGATATATGTGTTTAAACATTGTCTTTCTAATTCCTCTAATTATCTAAAAGTGACATTTTTTAAAAAAGATTTATTTATGCTTACAGAACTGGGGTATAGGCCAGAAGTGTAGTGGGTGAGAGGATTCACCAGAAATAGAGTGGGGAGCAGAACAGGCAGATCAACAAAGTACACTACTGAGGGGAGCAGCAGGTGGGTCAGGAGAGGTCTGCCGAGCCATATGGGTCAGCTCCCTGGCTAGAGATTGAATTCGTGCTGCAGTGGCTTTGGAAAGCTTCATAATGCAGTGCTTTAAAAAGCCATGTGCCACCAGGGAGAGCCCTAAAAGTGACATTTTTAAAAATTTGTGTTTCCTATATATTCATTCCTGATCTCAAGTTTGTGTCTCCAACACTGAATTGCTGTTGTAAGCTTCACATTCACATATCCAATTTATGCTATATCTTTTTTGAATATCTTATCTGATATTTTGAACCTTAGGTTTCTAAACAGAAGTATATACTAGTCCCTTCCACTTCAAGGACATACTTAATTTTCTCCAAACTATACGTTATAAATTATTGAAATAACCCAAACAAAAGTTAAGAAGAAAAAAATCAAATAAATTATTCTTGACTTTCATTTGTCTCATATTTTCATCAGGTATGCCAATAAGCTCTACATTCCTTCCCTCAAATATTTGTATTCCAAATATGACCACTTTTTACTTTGGTAATCACCTAGTTCAAACAACCATAATTACTTTCCCTGATTTCTATAAGAGCCACTTAACTAGTCTAACTATACTCTTGCCTGTAATAGTCTGGCATTCATATAGCAAACTTGCTAAATAACAAATTATGTTACTCTTTTGCTTAAAGGCTTCCAAAGGCTTTTCATTGTATGTGAAATCCTGTTTTTAAAACTATGTCTACAAAACAACTGCCAAAGAGTGCTAATATTCACCCATATCCTGGTTCTTCTTCTCTTGTGCTTGGGCACATAACTACATTTCCGCCTATTATTTCCCCTGGAGAAAAAACAATGGGAGGTTGCCTCCAACTTTACCAAACAGTAAAAAAGAAAGTGCAGGATTCCATATAGGAGATTTTGATGGGCCAGGCCTAGAAGACCTAGAAGTGATGTCCACTATTTCAACATGCATTTCACTGCACAAATTCAGTCTGTTTATTCAAATTCCTTACCACTCTATTCAAAGTAATTTCCCACACTGATCACTTTCTATCACATCTCACTGGCATGTCTTCTCAGTAATCGTTAGTAGCTGAAATAATCACCTGATGTTTATATTTTCCCCCCTTCTTAGAACTTCAACCCAATTAGCGGAGGGATTTTGAATGTCCAGTTAAGTTCTTAAATAATGGCTAGTACATAATAGTCTCTCCAGTACAAGTTTTTAGCTGATAGACTTGTGTGCATAGGAATGTCATTTGAAAATTGGAATTGTGTTCTATAGTACAATTGACTCTAAAGCATGTTTGTCATGTATATTAGTTCTAACATAATATTTTATTGAATTGCATTAAAATGAGGTAATGATAGAAAGGCATAGGATTTGGAAACAGAAATAACTCAATTCAAAGTTTCCCCCCAGTTTTAGCATGAAATCATTGACATATATCATAATAGAAGTTTAGAGCTTGCTGTATGATATCTGATTTACACATACTGTGAAATGATCACTGTAATAGGTTCAGGAAGCATTCATTATCTGATATAGATAGATATAAAGAAAAGAAAAATGAAAAAGCATTTTCCTTGTGATAAGAACTCTTAGGATTTAAAATCTCAATTCAAGTTTGAGCCTTTCATGTTATTCTAAGAACAAATTCTTTTTTTAGGCTCTATTTTCAGTGAAAATTTTATCTACCATATTCTTATGACAATATCATAATGTTTGTGAATAAGCAGTGTAAACTGCATAGAGTTTACATTGTAGTATATAAGACTTAAGGACACAAATCTGTTTTTTTTTTTTTAAAGATTTATTTATTTGTGCACACAGAACTGGGGTACAGGCCAGAGGCTCAGGGGCGGCGGAGAGGCCTCACCAGAGACAGAGTGGGGAGCAGAACAGGCAGATCGACGAAGCACACTGCTGAGGGGAGCAGCGGGCGGGTCAGGAGTGGTCTGCCACGCCATGTGGTCACCTCTGGGGCAGGCGGGAATCGAACTCATGCGGAGGCGGCCTTAGATTCTCAGTGCTGTGCTTTAACCCGCTGCGCCACCAGGGAGGGCCCACAAATCTGTTTTTAAACACATACAGAATACTTTGCGTACAGACATTTTATGAGACTAGTTTATGGGTAGATAGTGCTAGTATGTGATATGCATACTAACTAGAAATGTTATTGAAAAACAACGTTCTTAGAGATATCGAAGATTCTTGAAGTTCTTGGCACTTCAAAATAAAGAAATCACTTTCCCTTAAATATGCAGTTCTGTAACTTAAAATTTTCTTTAACATCTGCTATTTCTGTCTGTGAAGGTGAATTAAGTGTCAATATATATGTGGAAACTCAAGGTTTTGCTTTGGTAAAAATAAATTTTTACTCAGTGGTTCTATTTAACATTGTTTTCAGAGCCAACACTCAAATTACTCTTTATTTGCTAAGAATATTCCCAAACTTACAAATTGGGAACACACAGTGTTGTGGAAACAAATATGTATTGTTCATAAGTAGGTTTTTCAATCTATTATCTGTGTGTACTTTTTCCAGAAAGGATATATTATAACAAATAGAACATGTAATGCTTATAAATTCCTGTGAGAAACAATCCTTGGGAAATTAGATTGCTTGCTATTTAATACTGTTACGAGAGAAGAGGAAGACTTCCCAGGTGCACCTGCCTAGTGCTGAAACATCTATTCTATTGCTTATTAAAGAAAGAATCAAAGTCTTCATAGTTCTGAGGTGAGATCATTTCTGAGGTTGACAAGAGCTCCAAACAGAGTTTTAAATGTCATTATGCAAGTTTCACAGAGCAAGTTACTAGCAAAAGAAAATTTCATGATTTTATAATGAAATCTACAAATCAAGGAACATTTGAATAGAGACCTAGGAGAGCACTTCTGTTAATGTTTTATGATACTTATTTAAAAAGATATAAAGGAACCTGAGAGATTTTGTGTCAAGATGGAGTTGAAATGCATTATTGCTTACCAATCAAAATATACAGGAGTTATTTCATAAATTGATTCCAGCTAACCCAATACCCTGCTATTTAAAAGGGCTTTTACCTTATGGATGTATACTATTAACAAACTTTATGGTGTTAAATATATTGTATTTATATGTCTAGTGGGGCCTGATCCAGCTTTTGAAAATTGTGCTTAATTAAACACTAGTGCCTCTTTGAACACTTTAAAGTGAGGAAGAGAATGAGCTCACGTGAGCTATTGCTGTAGATATGAGTTAGGTGTGTTTTGTTTATATTTCATTTTAAACAAAGAAAGCCTCCCATGGCTTTCTTTCTACTTACTTAACAGTTCTTGCTGTATTAAAATGTAAATTTGAACAGAAACTCTAGCAGTTTGAAGTGATCTAAAATCCCAGCAGCTAAATAATCCCCCCCTTCCCTACTGACATTGACCACATGCATGATCTGATAATTTAGATAATACTGAAATGAAAAAGTTACTATCCCACTTTCATTCAGTTCCTAAAACTATGTTTATCACTTTGAAACACTCTGGATATGCATCCACAAAATCATTGTGTGCCTGAATACACATATATGACTATATCCTTGTAGGTCAGTAGGAAAATATACTTTAAAAATTGTTTGTGAAAAGAAGTATGTTATCATGGTATACTCACTACTCAGACATGCATCTTTTCACAAATATAGACACATGATAAATTCTCAGAGGCTTAATTCCTGGGTCAAAGGGCAGGTGCATTTTAAATTTTGTTAATTTTGCCAAATTGCACTAAGTTGTTGCTAATTTATAGTCCTATCAGTCATACCCAAGAGTGATTCTCCCTCACATTTTCACTAAAACTAATTTTACTTGAATTTTAGTTTCTGATTTGGGCAAATGTTACCTACTAGGTGAAATTTTTGCAAATTAATAGATGGGAAAGTGCTGCTCTTACCTTTGCAAAATTATGGAAATTTGTTTAGAGGGCCTAAGGGACTTGAATGTCAATTTAAAGAGTTAACCTTTCTCTCTGGTCATTCAAATCCAGTAAATGCTGACAGAGCTGAGACAGACTATCTGATGACATACATGGTTTGTGTGCTTAGTAATAGACTTACACATGTGTTTAGGAGAAATTTTTCTTCGTGTTTGCTGTAGGTTTTGAATGATTTTCTTTCCAATTCATTTTCATTTACTTAATATATTTCACCTTTTGCTGTAAAGGATGTTGATTATTGTAAATATTAATGCTTGATATACTTTCTACATATATCTTGAATATAAGCTACATTTCTTGATAAAATGTTTAATTTTAGCAAAAGAGACTAGCTCTTTTTATAGCACTAGCTATGAAATAAAGAAGGGTCTTACAAAGACTTATTTTAGTCCATCCTTTCTTTTATTTATTGTTTCATAGTTGACATAAAAGTTTTTTCTTTAAAATTGGATGGCATTTAAATTGCACCATTGTTTATCTAACTTCACTGGGGAATCTGATCTGCATGGTTCTATATTCCAAAAGGCTTTTGTTTCACTTTTATGTATATTACTGCTATTTGTATTTGTTTTTTGTTTGTTTGTTTAATGGAAAAGCAACAGCAACTATCACTGTGACTTTTTCTATTTCAAATATTTTCACTAAATCCAGGGAATAGGAACATAGTACGCTCTTTTCTCCTTAAGCCAAATGAATTTTAAAGTTACTTTTACATCTAAAAATGGGAATGGTATGAAAGTTTCATTTTTGGATTTTCTCTCCACTTGGAAAAGCCTGCTTCCATGTAAAGCATTTGCATTTCAATCGCTTGGAGGTTTGGCCTGTGAGGACAACCTATTGTTCATAGTTAATTTTAGTGGGTTCTTCTCTTTGCTGTTATCTAGATAGCATTTCCACTTGGCTGGCTTCTATCTTTTCTCTCATCTGGTCTTTCATTAGACCTGGTTGACCTGAATTGGCTCTGTTCTCTATCTTTTATTTCACACTTGCTCCCGTGACTCTCTGTCAGTTGGTCTTGGCTATGGGTATTCATTTTGTTCCTGGCGGAGTCCCCATGTGGAATAGTGTTACAGGGCTCTTATCGTCTGATGACAATGCTGAATCTCCTCCTTTATCTATCCTGCTACCCTTTAGCCAACCTTCACTTCACTCCAACCAACTTTGTGTTTAGTAGCAACTAGGTCTTTTTATAGCAGGGATTGATTTAAAAACAAGTCTGAAAGTTGACTCTAACGTTGAAATAAATAAAGCCTAGAGCAGTTACATATATATCTATACATCGGATTTAGTATTAGACCTGGTCTTCAACAAAATAAAATAGAACTAAAAAATAACTCTATCCTTTCCTGGAGCTATTTATTCTAAATGTACATATAATTTTTTTTTATTTTATTGAGGTCTGATTGCCAAGTAGAAATTGTATATATTAAATGCATACAACTCAATGTTTTGATATATATTTATTTTATTTTTTAAAAGACTTATTTATGCATACAGCACTGGGGTGCAGGCCAGAGGTGCAGGGGTGGTGAGAGGATTCACCAGAGACAGAGTGGGGAGCAGAACAGGCAGATCGATTAAGCACACTGCTGAGGGAGCAGCGGGTGAGACAGGAGATGTCTGCTGCACTATATGGGTCACCTCCCAGCTGGTTATCAAACTAGGGCTGACACAGCTGCCAATTGCTCCATAGCACTGTGCTTTAACACATTGTACCACCAGGGAGGGCCCCTTGACATATATTTATATTGTAAAATGATCACCACATCAAGATAACTAACATGTCCACTATCTAACATACAGGAAATGCAAAGATAGCTTACAAAACACAATCAAGTATTAACCAACAACCGTAACTTCTTTTCTGCTTTCCTGACTTTCTCTCAACACCTAGGAAATAACTTCTTAGCAAATTTCCAATATGCAAACAGTATAGGTCCCCATCTCCAGAATTTACTCACCTTACTTAAAAGAAACCTTTTGACAACCTCCTCACATTTCCCCTTCCACTGCCCATGAAAAGCATCATTTTATATTCTGCTTTTTATGAGTTTGACTATTTTAGATTTCATATATATGAGGGATCAGATAACATTGTCTTTTGTGTCTCATTATTTCACCGAGTATATTATTACTAAAGGGCCATTTCCTTTTACACAGGTGAATAATGTTACTCCATGTATAAATAGGTTTATCACTTTCTTTTTCTCACATTTTATTTATTTTCCAATTGGAAAATTGGAACTATATAATTTTGGGAGTCCAACTTCACTCATCCATATCCACACTGCTTCACTCATCCTCCACCAAAGCTTCAATGCCAATAATCTGTCATAATCTCTTCTCTTCCTTCTCTCCCTCATACTTACTCTAGTAACTACTATGTTTTCCAAAGCATCTAAGAATTACTTTTTGTGTTTTTCCAGTTTTTTCTTTTATTATTTGTATTTAGCAAATGAGTGACCCCATCCAGAAACAGTATCATTCTCTTGCTGACATACTTCATTTAGTATAATTATATTACGTTTTATTTTTTTCCCAAAAGGCACTAGTTAATCTTTTTTTCTAGTAAAACCAAATATTATCCCATCAACTATATATTCCACAACTTATTTATCTAAACATCTGTCTATGGGCATTTAGATGGACTCTATGCCTTGGCTATTGTGAACAATGCTGCTATAAGTATGGTAATGCAGAAGTCTTTTCACATTAGTGTTTTCATATTCTTTGGTTGAATACCTAGAAATAGTGTGTTGGATCATATGATTTTTCCATTTTCGTTTTTTTGGCAATCTGGTGTATATAATTTTTAATGCATTCATCTGTTGGTGGGCATTTTGATTGTTTCCATACCTTGGCTTTTGTGAATAATGTGGCAATGAACATGGGAATATGGATATCTCTGAGGTACTTATTTCAGTTCCTTTGCATTTGTACACAGAAATTAAATTGCTGAAATCAAAAAAGATAAACTCATACCTTTAGCAGCAACATGGATGGACTGGAAGGGATCATGCTTAGTGAAATAAGCCAGAAAGAAAAAGATAAATACCAGATGGTTTCACTGATAGCAGGAGTGTAAGGGTCATGGAAAAAGAGAGAGAGAGAGAGAAACAAAGGCAGTAGAGTAAAAATGAAAATAATGAGCAACTATAAACCAGAGATAGTTTATGGGGGTGGAAGGGGGAAAGGGATTGGAACTGGGGTGGGAAGAGTGCACTGACTGTGGTGATGGCACATGGGTGAATTGGTAATCCATGAGGATTACAACTGAGATGAAAAAAATGCACAAAATGAAGAATGATGTAAAAAACCAAAAAAATTAAAAAAAATTAAAAAAAGAAATTAAATTGCTGAATCATACGGTAATGCTATTTAAAATTTTTTGGAACTTTAAACTATTTATCATAATGACACTACCAATTTATATTCTCACAACAGCCACATGGGTTCCCATTTCTCCACATCCTTGCCATTACTTGTTATCTTTTGTCTTTTTAATAATAGCTATTCCACCAGGGTGAGGTGTTATTTCACTGTGGTTGACTTGCATATATATCTGTTGGTCATATTTATGTCTTCTTTGGAAAGATATCTATTCAGGTCTTTTATCCTTTAGAAATTGGGTTATTTGTTTCATACACTACTGAGTTGTATTACTTTCTTACATATTTTGGATGTTATCTGTTTGGATATATGGCTGTCAATATTTCCTTCCAGTCAACAGGTTACCTTTAGACTATGTTGATTGTTTCCTTTGTTGTGCAGTGGCTTTTGGCTTGATGCGGTCTCATGACTTTCATTCTTTTGTTGTTTGTGTTGTATCATCTCTAGCATGTTGCTGGCAAGACAAATATAAAGAAATTCTAGTTTATTTTTGGAGTTTCATAGTTTCAGGTCTTATGTTTTTAAGTCTTTAATCCATTTCAAATTGATTCTTGAATACAGTGTGAAATGAGGGCTTAATTTCATTTATCTGCATGTGGGATATCCATCCACATGTGTTTTCTCTACAACCATTTAGTAAAGAGATGATTCTTTAGCCATTGTGTTTTCTTAGCACCCCTCTTAAAGTTCTTTAAATATATGGATTTATTTCTCTAAATTGTGTCCTCTGTCTCTGTGTGTATGTGTGTCTGCCTGTATGTCTGTGTTTATGACACCATGATACTGATTTGATCTCTTTCTTTTATCTAATCACAATTCAACATAAGGTAACTCTGACTCAAGCTCATTTCAAACAGCTTGTTCATTTGAAACTACAAGAAGTTGTAAATCAGTCTTATATAAAGTGATTTAATTTTACTTGAATCTGAATACCAGTCATGTCACAACTATCCTTGGGTAATTCACTTAACCTTGGGTTCTCCATTTCCTCATCCATAAAATGGAAATACTTTATAAATGTAAGTACTATAGGTATAAGGGAAGCAAACAAATAATATTGAGAATTATTAGGATTTACAACTTTATGCTTTTAAATATTTCCTTAAAATCCCTTGCAACTTGATAGGAATAGGAAATTAACTTGATTTGTAAATATTCTTCAAGTTTCATTTTTTTAAGTTTTTCTATAGTTTTAGACTTTATGCAGGGAAAAATAATTAACTGATGAATTCTTTTGAATAAGAGTAATTAGGTCTGTGCTTTTCTAAGGTCACTCAGGTTGCATTGTGAGAATGAAATGGGTAAGTGGTGGAGGTACTGCAGGCTAGTGAGATCTTCTAGGAGGCTGTTTGAGTAATCCCACAAGGAGACAGTGGCATATTATTTTACAATGAGAAGCAGCAAATATTGATAGGAATGTCAGCTCTGCAAAATTTTGAAGACTTGGAATTGATGTCGTGTTAGAGAGGTGTCGGTTACACTGAGTGGGGTCCGTGGGTTACTTCTGAGAAAGTTTTACTGGCATTCCCCTTTCTGCAGCATGTAGTGAGTTTACTCAGTGGATCAGACATTTGTGCAGACCCAAGCAGGTGAAGGTTACTTTTTTAGAGAGGTTTATTAGAAAAGTGAAAGCAAAAGAGAGGCATGGGCATAGTCACAGGTGGACAGGAGAGCTGCTGTTTCTGTTTTGCAAAGGGAAAAGTTTTGTGAAAAGAAACTGCAAAGTTACAGGCAGGAAGGTTTGTTAAAGACACACCTGAATCTAGGGACAGGTTTGTTAAAGAGACACCTGCATAGACACAGGGGGGGCAGCCTCCAGATGACAGCTGCATCTTGCCAGGGTACTGAGACAGTATTCTTCTGACTGGGAGGGCTTCTTTTATGGAGTAATGTATTGCTAAATTAATTATTTTTAGAGTATGACTAGGTTGATTTATAAGGATCAGTGAATCTCTTTCTGTATGTCCACCTGGTCTGAGCCTCCTACTACTTTATATCACAGTCTGATACTTGCTATAGAAGTCGGGGCCCAAGAATTTTTCATTTCTATAGCTGGTTTAGTGCCTATGTTAATCATTTTTACACAGCCATCAGTTTCTGGTCTTGTGATGCTTCTACCCTAAAATTGTCTTTATCAGAACCAACCAAGAAGAAGAGTTATAAACAACATACAGCATTCTGGCCTGATCAGAACTTTACAACTTTTCCCCAGGATAAGAATCTTAGGAGGGTTTTAGTGAGCAAGATTTTGCTACTTTTTATGGAACTAATCACAGAAGGAGCATTTGTGGGAGTATTTACTGGTTCATTTTTGTTAAACAGAGCTTGAAACATGAAGTGGGTAAATATCCTTACAATTGTGTAGTTTTTCTCGAATTCAGGACATTGAACTAGTGATGGTAATTGCTGCCAGAGAATGAATGAGGTTCTTTAGGATGAGAGTTTGTAGACTAAAAAGAATGTAAGAAACTCTCAGTATGAAAGGCTGTCCTTTGCCTATTTCATCAGAGAAAAAGTGGCTAAGACCAGTAGGAAAATGTGGCATAACCTAGACCAAGGGAAGAGAGAGTTTGGTGCTGAGGGTTGCTCGACAGTGTTACATGCTGCAAAGACAGCAGATGAGTGCTTCACAGTGTCTATTGGATTTACTCAAAGAGAGACTAGTTGTCACCATACTTAGTACTGTGTTAGTGAGCAAAAGGTGGAAAACTGATATAAGTTGACTGAGAAATGGAAAGTAAGGAAATGGAAACCAAAAAATGGACCAGTGAAAAGACTGCCATCGAATATTGCTTATTTGCTTAATGAATAAAGGAGTCTTTTTTTTTTTTAAAGATTTACTTATTTATGCATACAGAAATGGGGTACAGGCCAGAGGTGCAGGGGGGTAAAAAGATTCACCAGAGACAGAGCAGGGAGCAGAACGGGAAGAATGACGAAATACACTGCTGAGGGAAGCAGTGGGTGGGTCATGAGAGGTCTGCTGTACCATACGGGTCACCTCCAGCCTGGGGATTGAACTTGCACTGAAACAGCTGCGGCTAGCTTGCAGTGCTGGGTCCTACCTAACCTATTGTGCCACCAGGGAGGGAAAAGGAGTCTTCTTTGAAAGCTAGTGCAAACATGAGCATGGTTAAATTTTCTTTGATTGAATGATAGAACAAGAGAAAATAAAGTTTTCAGAGTTGAGTGGGCAGAAACAGGAGAAAGGGACACCCTGGGAGCCATTGATGAATACAGATATTGGGAGGACACTCCTGTCCCTTTTCTGTGAGAGGAAGAAAGAGAAAAAGTGGGCCCTCCCTGGTGGTGCAATGGGTTAAAACACAGAACTATGTGCAAAGCTAATCTCAGCTGTTGGGCTCCAGTTTGATCCCTGGCCAGGAATGTGATCCATATGGCATATTAGACCTCTCCTATATCGCCTGCTGCTCTCCTCAGCAGGATATTTCAGTATGTCTGCCTGTTCTGCTCCTCACTTTGTCTCTGGCGAATCCTCTCATCACCTCTGCATCTCTGGCCTGTACCCCAGTTCTATATGCATAAATAATCTTTAAAACAAAACAAAAGAAAAACATAGGCATGGTTGCACAGAATTGAGATAGGTTCCTTCTACTACCTTCTATTTTTTTTTTAACATAGAGGAAGAGGGAGTGTCATTTGCTTAATAATGAGGGTTTGATAGAGTTGAGGATAATGGAGAAATCGGAAATAAATGCTTTGTAGAGTGAATTAGAAAAACCAAGAATGGAATCATCAAAATGTTTGGCAAGCAACTTTGTCAAAATCAAAGATTTAAAATGTATTGGGACACCAATATACCTATTTGTGTGAGTTTTCTTTAAATGCCCATCGATCTGAGTGTAGGTACAGAAGAGATGAGAAGTTGTCTATCAGGTATTGGCATTAGTTAGGTACAATAAATGAAAATAAAACAGAAGATAAGTGTTACAGATAATGGCAAGAGAATTGTTGATGTGATCATGTATGAAGTTTAGGGAAAATAGAGAAGGAAGTTAAGGTTGAAGATAAGAATGAATTTTCTTGGAAAGGATCAATGACTACTGGTCTCTATAAATCAAAAGAATAGATGCTGTGAAAGTAACTATATGAGAGAATCCTCTACAATTCTAATGTTTAAGGAATGGTACCTAATGAGTGAACCCAATCAAGAAGGAGGTTCAGGGAGTGACTTAGAGTGAAGATGAAGTGGATGTCACTAGAACTGAGGATGCTAAGAAATGATGGGATTAAAATGGCTTTATTTCGGCCCTCCCTGGTGGCGCAGCGGGTTAAAGCACTGCACTAAGAAACTAAGCCACTTCCGCATGAGTTCGATTCCCGCCTGCCCCGGAGGCGACCACATGGCGAGTCAGACCTCTCCTGACCGCCCGCTGCTCCCCTCAGCAGTGTACTTCGTCGATCTGCCTGTTCTGCTTCCCGCTCTGTCTCTGGTGAATCCTCTCACCCTCCGCATCTCTGGCCTGTACCCCAGTTCTGTACGAATAAGTAAATAAATCTTTAAAAAAAAAAATGGCTTTATTTCCCCCTTGGTTTTTAAAATTATATATATATATATATTCGAATATATATATATTCAAATATATATATATATATTCATTACATCAGCCTTCATTTTTGTACAATGTATGATTTCCCTGTGAAATTCCCATGACCAATTTATCTGTGCACCATCACCATAGTCTCTCGTGCTCTTCCCACTCCTGTCCTGGTCTTTCTCTCTCTTCCTTCCTACATTCCTCTACATTCCTCCAATAAGTGAGACCATTTGATATTTTCCTTTTCTTTCTGGCTTATTTCTGGTAATCCCTTCCAGCTCCATCCATGTTGCTGTGAAGGGCAAGAGTTTATCCTTCTTGATTGCTGAGTAATATTACATTGTGTAAATATACCACATCTTCTCTTTCCTTATTGAAGCCCCTGAGAATGATGGGAATGCTTAAGATGAGGAGGACGACTATGACATGAACTCTAAAGTTAATTGTACTAGAGACAGTTGCCAGGCAGTTAGAAGATGTAAAGAATTAGAGAGAGAAATGGTTTGGTTTAATTTTAGATTATACAGTCTAAATTGGGGTCAAATTTGGGCTGTATATGTCTTATTTGGTTCATAGTATATAAAATATGATGAAATAAGTGTTTGACTTTTCATGCACATGGGAACACATGTGCCATGCACATAGTATTAATAGGTAGGCATATACACACATAATGAATTTCTACCTTAGCTTACAATTTAGAACAATATTGAAATAAAGAATGTAAATTTTCCTAAAGCAGAACTGTATGAGGTAGGTGCTTGGTAAAAAATTGAATAAACTTAAGAGCAGTTTAGCACTTAAAAATTACTCTTCCCTTTGCTCTTTTCTTGTCAATAGGAATGTGCATTAAATTTAATATTTATAGTAATCGTTGACTACATAGATTTACAACAAGCTGTGAAGTGAGGTCTACTAAAACATGGTAGAATTTTTAAGATATTTTTAAAAGGTAAAAATGTGGTAGAATTTTTTTTTTAATGTGGTAGAATTTTAACTACATTTGAAGATTTCATTTTCATTATATATTATGTAGTATATGTATAACATTGTATATATTAATATTATTTCATGAATTCTTAACAAATCATTATGGAGCTTAAATGGAAAGACTTGCTCCTCCTATGCCTTTGATAATATTGTTCCAAAAGTGATTTTGTGCTCTTAGGTACATTATTTACTGTTCTATTTTTGAAAGGTCATAGACTTCTTAGCTGCATCTGGCTTTGATTCCTTATGGAAAAAGAATTGCAAGAGAGGTGTTTGTTTTGTTCCTTTGAATAGCCCTCTTCCATCAGGAAGTTTACTGTAAAAATAAATTCTTTATTCTCTTTGTGATTTCCGGTTTTAGTCTTTTCCTCTGCAT
>NW_004567106.1:6842495-6844416 GCF_000260355.1 Condylura cristata | reverse complement strand
GGGCCCTTCCTCTGCATTTCTGACAACAGAAAAATCTTTTTCATAGCATTCTAACAGGGAAATATTAACTAAATTGTAAAAATTAAGAAGCCATATACTTATTTATTTGGAAAGTTGCTGAGCTGGTTAATTTTATGTGTCTGGGCCACTGAATGCCCAGACATTTATTTTGTCAAACATTCTTTGGGGTGTGTCTCAGAGGGTGTGTCTAGGGTAGGTTAATGCTTAAACTGGTGGCCTGGAGGAGACAGGGGATTTAAGGGGACAGGGCATTAACACTAGAATTTTGGTGGAGTGTGTATACAAATGTATATGTTCAGTGAGAGTTGTTTCCTCAATATTATATAGTTAAGTAACTGATTATTTTTTCAAGTTAAAACATTTTGAGGAAAAAAAAACATTTTGAGGAGAAATAAATTGGTAGATTGAGTAAGGTGGATTCCCTCTCTAATGTGGATGAGTCTCTTCCAACCAGTAGGTGAACTGAAGGAGACTGTTCCTGCCTGATTGCTTGAGCTGGGGGTATTGGTCATATTCTTCTTTCAAAATCAAACTGAAAAGTTAGCTCTTCTTGGGTATCCAGCCTGTTGGTTTTCAGTGTGGAACTTACACCATTGGCCCTCCCAGTTCCAGGTTTCTTCTAAGTCTCCTCGAACTTGCTAACTGCACATCTTAGGACATACGAGCTTTCATATTATGTGAGTCTACTTGTTACAAATACCATTTGAATCTCTGTTGGTTTCATTTTTTTTTTTCTGGAGAATCGTGACTAACACAGGTGCTAAATGAGTATAACAGTGTTTTAAAATTTGATTTTCTTCCTTTTTTTCTCCCTTCTTCTTTTAGAGTAGAGGACAGGAAAAGGCAGGTTTCAGTGGAAATAGAGACTGAGTATTTGAGGCCATTTTCTGTTCTGCAAAACCAGATATCAGCCAATGATGCTTGAGTGGTTACATAAAATGGTATCACATAGTAAATGCTTCATTTTCAATTTGAACTTAAGTGTTTTCATTTGATAATATAGAGATAACTATTCCTTATGTTCTAAAGATCTACTATCCTAATGATCTAGTTAGTGTGAATCATAAATGATTGCTTCAGATCAATGTTTACACAATTATTTTGATAAAAAACATATTTTCTCTTTCCTAATCTAATATTTATGTTTCTTCTAACATAGCAAGCATGAAATTCAATATTCGTATTAAAGTGCTTCATTTTTTTGGCTCATATGTTCATGAGACTATTGTATAGGAACAATATAATACTATTCTTGATAATTTCAATCAAGATTGCATAATATAGCTTTTTGGAAAATAAAGGTATTCATGTAGTAACTAGGTAGTCTCACAGATTGGAGAGCTGATCTTCAGATAGAGATCTTAGGGTAAATCTTAAATATAAATACTTTCTGTGACTGATACTTTCATTAAGCCTTTCAACCAGTCTTGTTCTTGCCCTACTTGCAAATTTCAAGTTGTATGAATTCGTCCAGGCATAAGTGATTTACTAGTAAATTAATTAACATTGTTTCTACTAGGAGTTTTAAGTGGTCTTGATAACTTATTTTTATTTTCCTTCTGGACCTACAAAAAGATACTATCCATTTCTTACTTGAAAATAGTGTAGGGATAATATGTTCAAAGAATTTTACAACTTAGTGAATAAAGAGTTCTCTTTGGTTCTGTTCCTTTTGCTGTAACTTAAAAAAAAAATAATTCAATTCCAGTGAACTCAGTGAACACTGAGATGTGCATTTTATCTTCAGTTTTACTTCAGTGTGTGTTTGTGCTTGAGTGTTTGCTCATGTTTTGGGTGCGGAATTACTATTGGCGGAGATTGTTTCTATCTTTGAAAATTGTGGTCTGGACTTGCTGTTCATGTGCCTTCTAAACTTGAAAAAAATCTTTTTTTTTTTTTT
>NW_004567106.1:6839671-6841090 GCF_000260355.1 Condylura cristata | reverse complement strand
AAAAACAAAACAAAACAAAAACAAACAAACCCAAAAAACCTTCTCTTCTACTGAAATGCATTGTTGCAATATTCCTGACTAATTTCCTAAATTACTATGAGAGAAAAGTACCAAGTTTGTTGCTACTCAGATGTCATGACTCTGCTTGTATTAAAACAATACAGACCTTCCTCCTGCATTTCCTGTTGCCATTTATTTAATGCTAGCTACATCATTACTCATTATGCTTCATCATCCATCATGCCACCTGTGAATATTTGCTTCCCATGATTTTCTCACAGGTTGTTACTATGCTTCTTTGAAAATATAAGACTTACCCAGAGTATGCAAGAAAATGTGAAGCATGCATAATTCAATTTCTGAGTATACTAAGTTTTTTCAAAAGCTTAGAGAATAAAGATAATACAACACATCTTTCAAGCATATCCTTTTTGGAACTTCGTAGGCTGCAGTCACTGCATTTCAAGCAAATGACATCCTTTGACTTTGAACTCACCCTGGTATTCTGTGTATTCTAGTCTTCCACACATTGACATCAGTGGAAGGATCTGAATTCCTAAGAAGAACAATCCTGGATGTAAGGAATGTCTGTCATCTGGGATGACTTACACCTGCAAGGGAGAGTATGATGTCACTATGACTGGAATGGTGATGTTGGTGATTTTAACATAGATTAACAACAGTCTCAAAAAATCTTCAGTTGATATTGGATAGCCATTTGTGGGGGGCCATAGGGGTGAGGTGACCACTCTGTTGCCATGGCAGGCATGTATGGGCACAGAGTAAATAATGTGTACTGCTACCTCCATCACTTGGGTGGAGTAGACTGAGGTGGCACTATTGAGAGAAAAATGACACATGGAAAGCATGTGTGGGTCAAGCTCAAGGGTTGCTGCAGACCATTAATAACGCATGACTCTGTGGCCATCCCTGTGTGACCGGAGTGAAAACCCCAGCCTGGATACTGCAACAGGCAGTGGGAGCTGTCCTCAATTGGAGTCCCCAAAGTGAACATGACAATCCCAAAGGTCTGAAGTTCTCTATCCTTTGGTTAATTCATGCTGTAAAGAGAGCACAGTTCCAAAGGAGAGGAACAGGTTGAGACCCCATTTAGAATTCCACCCTGTCGCTTATGCATTCTACCTTGTAAGCACTGCTAGTCCCTGTCTGTCCCTGATATTAAAAGAGAATTTAGAAAAGCAAGAAAAGCATTCCAAATTTCTAGAACCCCCCAAGCAGTACTTGCTTAGGCTAAAGGAGTTACTGGTCTTTAATGCCATGCCATGCAAACAGTAGTCTTTATTTGGCAATTGATCAACCAGGTGTTCTTTATGGCAACTTCATTATGTTTATTTCTCCCTTCATGAATATTTTATCAGCACTACCATACCAATCCTTCCCCAAGTAAGGCATGTTTTT
>NW_004567106.1:6808603-6838941 GCF_000260355.1 Condylura cristata | reverse complement strand
CACTGTAAACTTAAAAAAAAAATTATTTCATTTGCAAGTATTTATTCAGGTAAGTGATCATAAAATACATTTTTATAGTACACATAAGAAAAAAATACATTTGAATGAAAAAAATGACAGGAAGTAACAGAATTTAGTGTTTATAAATGCATATCATTGAGTTTCATTGACCTCCCACTGCCACATGTCCCCCCAAAACCTGGCCCCCATCACAGCTCTTTCTGATTTGCACTCAGAAAATATATTTGTTTTAAATATTGATGTGAGGGGATTGGGGCTTCAGGGATAATCTTTAACAATCTCTCTGTCTCAAACTCCTTAACCTTAATGGCATGTAAATTAACAGAGTCACAGGTGCTTGAGGATTATGATGTAGGCACCTTTTTTTAAAAATGATTTTGGTGTGGTTAATTTATTATTATTATTATTATTATTATTGTTATTTTTAAATTTATTTATTTGTGCATACAGAACTGGGGTACAGGCCAGAGGCTCAGGGGCAGTGCGAGGCTTCACCAGAGACAGAGTGGGGAGCAGAACAGGTCAACTGATGAAGTACACTGCTGAGGGGAGCAGTTGGCGGGACAGGAGAGATTTGCTTGGGGTTGGATCAAACTTACACCAAAGGGGCCAGGGCCAGCTTTGCAGTGCTGTGCTTTAACCTGTTGAGCCAGTAGGGAGGGCCACATAAGGAGTGATGCCCCTAATTACATAACAATTGACATTTGATCTTTTGATCATTTATAGGTAAGAAAATGAATAAAGTATTCATGCTCTGTGCTTACAGGTCTTTTTTTTTATTGAAAACTGTGACGTTCTCACATATGATTATACAGTATCATTTATAGTACCCTGCTGTACTGTTTAAATGATAAAGTATCTCAAATCATTATTGATATTTCCTTTTATTCAGTAAACTTCAAAATTCCAGTGTTGACATTTAATATTTAATTACTCATACAGAAAGATTAGAATCCTAAATTTATCACAATCCCCAAACCAAGAGAAAATTGTATCCTCTGGCAAAGGAGGATACAATCAAATTCATTACCTAAGGCAGCTTGTTAATTTAAATTCAGCTTGAGAAGAAGAGAGTAATGATGGTCTCAACTGCCTCAAATCATACTTCCTGGGATTGGTTGACTGGAATTGTAGCCCAAAGAATGTGGGAATTGTAAGGTTCAAATACCAGCCAAACATAGGCATACGGAAGAGGCAGTTGCCCCAAGCAGAAACAGATATTCCGGAGCGACAACCTCATGATTTGTTTGTCACCATCCATTAATGTGAGATAGGGCAGAAATTAAGTTCCAGTTCCTTGTCAAAATTTTCCACCTGTCCATTTCTCCCTCCCTACCTAGGCCTATAAAAACCCCCTCTTAACCATCTCTCTGACCGCAACTTTTTCTGGGGTCAGGAACTCACCCAGGAGTGCAGAAATAAACCTACTTTTGGTTTTACCAGCCTTGCTACCTCTTTGCATGCTCCTCACTGCTACAAAACTTTCAGGAATCAGTGACAATGAAAAGGAAAATATCTTTTATTGTCTTAAAACTATGTAAAGAAAACTGCTCTGAGGTACTTCATATTGATACCATATGGTGATATGATTAATAAAATACCCTCAGTGCTAGACTAGAAGCCAAGAGATGTTTGCTTTGACTCTATCGCCAATTTATGTAAATAAAGTACTTCAATTCCTGTGGGTAAATTGGAAACTTGGGATAGATTATCTCTAAGGTCTCATACAGTTTTAAAAATTTATAATGGGCCCTCCCTGGAGGCACGGCGTGTTAAAGCACAGCACTAAGAAGCAAAAGCCACTTCAGCATGAGTTTGATCCCTGCCCTGAAGGTGATCCACATGGCGTGGCCCACCTCTCCCCACCTGCCTGCTGCTCCCCTCAGCTGTGTACTTTGTAGGTCTGCCTGTTCTGCTCCCTACTCTGTCTTTGGTGAATCCTCTCACTGCCCTTGCACCTCTGGTCTGTACCCCAGTTCTGTATGTATAAATAAATAAATCTTTAAAAAAATTATAATTCTCCACTTTTTTTCCCAATTGTCTTGGAATATACTTTTCATATGTTACTACTTTCAAAGAACTAGTCTCAACCTCAAAATTCATCCTCCTCAAACCTAACAAGGCAAGCAGTCTATGTTCCATTTATGTATTAACATATCTACTTGCAGATGTTAGACTAGCAATCATATTGAGTAGTAATCTGAATTATTGGTATCACTTTCCCCTACTAGAGACTTGGTTTCTCTAGAGCAGATATTGGCACAGGTACTCATTATTCATCATGTCCCTGGAATTTAGACTAGAGATTGTGATGTGTGGGAGGTCTTCAGTAAATACTTTTTGAATAAATACACTCATGTTCTATTTGTCAAGTATACATAAGAATCTACTGAAATATTCTGCAAAAGGAGTTCTGTAATTGTTACAAGGCAGGGTAAGGGGGCCAAATCTGGACCCCCAAATCTGCCCACTCTAAATAGGTTCTGCCATCTGCCCCATCAAGACAAAATGTATATGACCTTTAATGGAAAGGAACTTTAATACAATGAATATGCAATACAGAAAAGACAAAGTATACAGTTTCCAATTCAAACACCCAAAGTTACCCATCCCCTCGTGGGCAAAAGTCTACCTAAAAGGGGTTGGCTTCAAGCAAGGCCTGAAAGCCCAACACAAGGCCTGAAAGTCTAAAATACCTTCCGGTAGGGTCCCCTGAAAAAGGGTCAGAAATGGCCAGTCTGGGAGAAAAAGAGCAAAATCAAAATCAGGATAAATGCTGCCATAGTGAACCTCCCCTTGGGTCTCTCATCCAAATCTGTTTCAACCAGTCCAGGACCAAGAAGAAGCACGCACAGTTTCTTTACCTTTCTCTCCTCCATGTGTGTCCCTCAGGTCTCCTTCTGGTTCTCCATCCTGCTTCCTTCCTCTTCAGTCTCCTCTCCAGATTCCTCTCTTCTCTCCTCAGCTACATCTTCCTTTCTGGTGGGACAGGGAACCTGGAATCTCCCCTTTTCCTGTGGACCATATTGTTACATAACTACATGACTGAGGGTTATCCAGAAGCCCCAAAGTGTAAAAGGGCTTGCCCATCCACATTCACAAAATCAAAGAGAGCAAACTCCTATTGTGAAAGATTTTTAACTGGTGTGCATTTTAAATTGGTATGAAAAAAGGATTTCAAACGACAGATTTCCACTAAAATGTCTAAAATAAAATAAAATCACTCATCCCCTTCTGGGCATTTGCCAGCCAAACAAAGTTGACCCAAAGAAGGGCAGTTGAGGCTCAAAAGTTTGCCACAATCTGAGTCACCTTCTGGTGAGAAATTATAAGAAAAGGTTTAGGTAGGTCACAGCAAGCTGGCACAGAAGAGACCCAAAATTCCAAATTTATAAAATAGTCCGCCACATGATCAAGTCAACAGTTGCCATTGCTCTGAAAGGACCAGGCATGGCCTCCCCATGTCTTCCCTCCCTCCTTCTTTCCACTTTACTTTACGGACCCATCTCATTACTTCCCAGCTCCACCCCACCTGGGAAATGTGGCTCATAGCAGGCTGGGAGTGTAATCCAAGGTACTTCAGCTGTCACGGGTGGGTGTGGAGATTGGGATGGAGTGGGTAGAGTTCCTTCAGGACATTCTCACTGGCTTGGAGGGTGCTCCTAGCTGCTCCTCTGACAGTTCCATAATATAATATCTGTTAAATGCTGTATTTCTTTCCCTGTATGAGTATTTTTAATTCATTGTTCCAAATTTTCAATACAAAAGAAAACAACTAAATTTTATGTATGCATATACTAGACTAGGAAATCATTTAAAATGAAAATGATGATCCTTGCATATTGTGTGGAGCAGTACATTACTGAAATAAGCATACAACTCATAATTTATGATTGTGGTAATTCTAAAGGAATTCCATATTTTAAGAAATGTATTTTATCAATTATGATGTGACCTGTGCTTCATCTCACAATATTCTTTCCAGACATCATTATTCAGTTTCTAGTTTTGAGTCAATTATTATTATTGCTTTGTTTTGTTTTTAAAGGCCAGTGTCTGTTTCTTCCACATTATAAGATTTCTCCCCTTTGGCATTGTCACCAACAATGCCCACAGTGTCTACAGCCTCCACTCTCCCTGGGACTCTCCTACCTCCCCTAACCCCAGTCTATACTCTCCAATCTAACTTCCTCCCTGCCTCTTCCTCCTCCTCTCCTGTGTGTCTGAGATCTAAAGTCTGGTTTCAAGGTTTACTTTATGTTTATTTTTTTCCTAATCCTTTTTTTTTGCCAGTTTAAAAAATTTTTAAAAATATGTTTGTTAATTAGCTCATCCTTCTTTTCTGTGCAATGTATGGTCTCCCTGTGAAACTCCCACCACCAATTCCCCCGTGCACCGTCACCGTGGTCCCTCATGCTCTTCCCACCTCGGCCTGATCCTTCTCCCTCCTGTTGCCTTACAGAATGTCTCTGATCTATAATTGCCTGATGATTTTGATTTTTACTTTCTAATCCCATGGTTGTCTACATTCCAAATACATGTGAAACCAGCTGGTATTTACGTTATTCATTTTCATAGGCCTTTTCAAACCAGTAAATAAATTCTTTACACAAATCTTCCCATCTTTTCATGCTATTATTTGCTGAACATATCATGTTTCTAACACTGAACTAATTTTCATTTCTATACTGAAATTTCACCTTCTGGATTTGTTATTCTCTTATCAAGTCTTGTTAGCTTCCTCTATAGAGTGTATAACCATTAGTGGTTTTATTTAATGTTTTTCTTCCTCATTAGAGTCTGTGACCCCATTGTTTCACTGGTTCATCATTTTTCCAAGGCCTTAGTTAGTTTGGGCTTGCTAGATATTTTTTGAATAGGAATAGGTATATTTACGTTTTAATGATATATGTTCTCTCCCTGTGCAAAAATTAGGGATTTCCTACTATATTGCCAAAAATATGAGTGCAGCAAATAGTGTTCAGGAAGTATTTGATGAGTAAGTTAATAGCTTATTCTATCAGTTTAAAAAAATTAAGTGGAATGAAAAACTTTGTTTTTTTATTGATGTATACTTGTCAAAATAAGTGCTTAGTGGGCCCTCCCTGGTGGCGCAGTGGGTTAAAGCACTGCACCGGGAAGCTTAAGCCATTACCGCATGAGTTCGATCCCCGCCTGCCCCGGAGGAGATCCACATGGCGTGGCAGACCTCTCCTGACCTGCCCGCTGCTCCCCTCAGCAGTGTACTTTGTTGATCTGCCTGTTCTGCTCCCTACTCTGTCTCTGGTGAATCCTCTCACCCTCCGCATCTCTGGCCTGTACCCCAGTTCTGTATGAATAAAAAAAAAAATCTTAAAAAAAAAATAAGTGCTTAGAGCATTCATTGTTATAACTATATATTTATATATGTGTGTGTATGTGTATGTATATATATATATACACACACACACACAAATATACCACACACATATAAACATATACACACATACATGCATTGTGAGAATAGTCCCCCCATCAGGTTAATCAAAACATCTATCATGTCACATATTTACATTTTGTTTTTATGAGAACATAAGACATTAGAACATTTAAGTTCTAATCTCTTAGCAACTTCAGTTATACAGTTTAGTATTATCAAATATAATCATGAAATTAAATGTTAGATCCTGACATCTTTTTTTAATCTTATAAGAGGAAGTTGGTGTCCTTTATCATGCCCTCCAGTTCCTCTACCTCCAGTCCTTGGCAATCACTTTTCTACCTTCTTTTATAAATTTAATTTTTCATCTTGTTCCTCCTCCTCCTCTTTGTTCTCTTCATTTTTATCATTACTTTGTTTGCACACATAAGTGATATCACATGGTATTTGTGTCTCTGTCTGGCTGAGTCCAGTTAGCTTAATATCCTTCAGTTTCATTTATGTTTTTGGATTTATTTTTTTATAGCTGAATTATATTAGATTGTTTTATAGCATAATATTTTCCTTATTCATTCATCTACTGATAACCATTAGGTTGTTTCCATACTGTTGATTATTGTGAAAAAAAATGCTATGAACTAGCATTTAGAGATAATGGTTTCATTTTCGTGGATATATACCCAGGAGTAGGAGTAAGAGAAAGAGTAGGAGTATGATCCTTCTATTTTAATTTTTTTTGAGGAAACTCCATACTTTTTCTCATAGTGATTAAACAAACTTACTTTCCTAATAGTATATAAAGGTTCCCTTTTCTCCTCATTCTCTGCTCCCTACACTGTCTCTTGTGAATCTCTCATCCTCCCTACCCCCCGCCGGCTCCGCACCTCTGACCTGTTTCCCAGTTCTTGTATGCATAAATGCATCTTTTAAAAAATAAAATAAAATACTTATTAATTAGTTTCTATCTAATAATACTGGGAATTAGAACAAACAGGTAGAAAACCTTTTCCTTTATAATGAGCATGGGAGAAAAAGAAGAAACAAAACATTGTCTGGCTTGTAGCTTAGTAGAAAGCAATTTTGCCACTAAAATAGGATTTTAATAGATATCCAAATTAGAAGCCTCTTTTAATGCTGTTTCTATACTCAGAAATTTCTTTGGGAAATTGAATGTACAGGAAATGGGCTAAAACTCAAGAATTGGAGAGTTTTATTATTTTATCAAGTATTTATTGAGGCTACCAGGAATTTTGGAGTTCAGGAAGATTAGGTATCAGTGTGAGTATCTGAACTATAAAGGATAGCAGTTTGTTTTTCATTATTAACAGTGATAACAACAAAAAAACTGTAGTGTCATGAGACTGTAACAGTTTTCTCAAATATAAACCTCAAGAATTGCACTCTCTGAGACCAGGGGAGGAAGGGGTGAGGACCGAGTTATCCTTTTCAGCATGCGGAAAGCTGGGCCGGGTGGACTTGTGACTGAGTTCTTATCAGTAGTGCTTAAGGGTACAACTGGAAATAGCCCTGTATTTGCTGATCTGTTCTTTTTTTCCTGCTGTAGTGATGAATTTCTTTCTCTCACCAGCTTGGTAGTTCAAAAAGTATTTTAATCTAAATATTTTAGGTAGAATTGAATGCTCAGGAGTTTCATTTTTGGGGAAAACTTAATGGAACGAAGGCATTAAATTTTGGTAGGAAAGTTCTCTTGACACAGTGTAGATTCAAAGCAATCATTGCAAGTGAGTGCATGCCATAAGCATATGTTAAGCAGTGGCCACGATGAGTGAATTATGAATGAGAAAAAGTGTACATAAGATAGAGCTTAGAGCTTAAAGCAGTCTATTTCCAGTTTCTGAAACAGTCATGTGTGTGTATTATATATATATGTGTGTAACACACATATATTAGTGTGCGTAATACACGCTATATGTAATTTCTGGAGGTTTTTAGGTGTATGGCAGCTGGAAAACTCTGAATGACCCATGAAAGAAGATTATGAACTGTTCTCTAGGGATTTCTTTTACCTGAAGTATGGAAGTACAGAGATCACATCATTGTTTTGTTGCAAATTATACCTTTTTTTAAATTATTATTTATTTAATTAGTTTTGGTTTAGAATATACTTAATACTTTTGATCACAATGGATGTTCTATTATTGGCTATTAGACAGTGACCCTAACCAGTGCTTTCATTATTTGAGAGCATAATCCATTATTTAATATACATTTCTTGAGTGATGGTTGTGTGACAGGGACTCACTTTCCTATGAACTGAACAAAGTGGCAGAAAGCCCTGTCCTTATAGAACAAAAGAAAGAAAGTATATTATAAGTTGGATAGTGACTACTTCTGAGAATATAAATTAGGGAAGTGAGGTATAACATGTCAGGGTGCCTCACCACTGTGAGGTGGCCCATATTAAAAGAAAAAAAACAACCTTAATAAATGCTGGTGAAGTTCTGGTGAAAAAGGAACTCTCATCCACCGTTGGTGGGAATGCAAACTGGTACAGCCTCTGTAAAAAAGTATGGAGATTTGGCCCTCCCTGGTGGCGCAGCGGGTTAAAGCACAGCACTAAGAAGTCAAAGCCACTTCCGCATGAGTTTGATCCCCGCCTGCCCCGGAGGTGACCACATGGCATGGCAGACCTCTCCTGACCCTCCCGCTGCTCTCCTCAGCAGTGTACTTCGTCGATCTGCCTGTTCTGCTCCCCACTCTGTCTCTGGTGAATCCTCTCACCCTCCGCATCTCTGGCCTGTACCCCAGTTCTGTATGAATAAATAAATGAATCTTTAAAAAAAAAAAGTATGGAGATTTCTCAAGAAAATAAAAATGGAAATTCTACTTGACATAAAATAACTGTTATTTGGTTTCTAACTAAATAACATGAAAAATTCAATATGAAAATATCTATCTACACCTATGTAGATAGCAGCACTGTTTATAATCAGCAAATCATGGGGCCAACCCAAGTCTTCTTCAGCAGATGAATGGAAAAGAAATGGTGGAACATATACTCAATGGGCTATTATACAACTGCGAGGAAAGATGAAATGGTGGCCTTTGGGACAAAATGATGGTTGGACCTAGAGGTGATTATGTTGAATGAACTAGTCAGAAAGTTAAAGGCTGATACAGGATGTTTTCACTCATCTGTGGAATATAAACACCCTCAGAATGATTACATGTAAACAACAGAAGAAATACAAATAAATAAAAAGAGATGATAATGGTTATCAGAGGGAATAGGGGAAAGGGTGGATGGGGTAGGAAGGGAGGCAGATGAGGTATGGTCATGAGTGGTTTGGTGGAGGAAGACAAAAATAAATTATAAAAATAAAATAAATTTAAAAAAATGCCAGGATTGGCCAATGAAGGATCTCTCTCTCTCTCTCTCTCTCTCTCCCCCCCTCTCTCTTTCTCTTTCTCTCTCTCTCTCTCTCTCTCTCTCACATACACACACACACACACACAATGTGTTTTATTAAAGCATAAGGTCAATAAAGGAGCTAACTATTTTGGGAGCTGCTTGAGAAGAGGGGAGAGCCAGTGTATAGCACAGGAATAGAGAAAGGCCTAAGGTGCCTGAGATAGTGTGATTGAGAAAGCAAAGAAAAAGATGAACTCGGAGAGGTAACAGAGGCTCACTTTGAGCTTTGAAGTCATAATAAGGTCTGCATATTGGAATTACTTGAGCAGCTTAAGGCACATAAAAGAACAATTAAATCAGAATTCTGGCATGGAATCTACATGTTAGTACTTAGAAGTTAATCTAAGTACAGCTAACCATGAGAAACATGGCTGTTAGTAGTGAAATTATATGGAAGTCTATTTGAAATGCAGCTGTAGAATTGATGCTACCAGAAGGGAGGGGGCAGGGTGAGAGTGAAGAGGAAAGGGGACCCAATGAACTATGATGGAGGGTTATGGATACTTTGGTGGTAGACAGACATCTAAAGAGACGTAAACTCATACCTCTGAATCATACGTGGTGTTGTAAACACAAAATGATAATTAAAAAAAAAAAAGTTTGTGTTAGCTGGTAGTCTGAGAACATTTTGAATGTAGGGATTTTCAGTTGGGAGGTTATTGTAAGATTCCAGGAAAAAAATGTTATTAATATGGGGTGGCAAGAAGTAATGGAATTTTGGATATATTTTTAGCATGGTGTTACATAAATTACACACCCTAAAAATTCTTTATGCTGGTCTGTGCTCAGTAGTTTCTATACCTAGGTATGTAAAATGTTGTGGCACTGACTCCTTATTTATGATGGTTCAAATTAAGGAGAAATTGGCATTGGAATTACCAGCAATGTTTTGTTTCTTGATCCAGATAATGATCACAGATTTATTCAGCTAGTGAGAATTCATCTAGGAATTCATTGATGATTTTAATACTTTCTATGTATTTTCTTGCATGTCTTCATAAAAGAAGGCGGAGGAGGCATTCTAGAATAAAAGAGACTACAGAGACTTAAAAAAAGTAGATGCACTGATGATGCTTCTCTCTTGTTTGATAGTTGCAGGATGATGCATGTAATAATAACATTTGGACATCCTTGCTTTCCAGTCCCCCGAGGAGAACATCTTTCTGTTTGCCAGGTTTCTGCAAAGACCTTTGCCATAATCACGAACTTGTAAGATGTCTGTTCTGTTGTGATGAGTTTACTTATATGAAGGTCTTTTCCTCCTTGTTAGTCTCAGACCTGATAGCATTGAGGCTCTTGTGGACATGAGATGGTTCTTTGTCTTGGTGGGAGGAAAAAACGGGCACACGAAGGTCACCAAGTGAGCAGAGAAATCAGTTAATTTGAGAATCTTTGTTCTCTTTAATACCTACTTTGCTGTGTGACCTTGCACTTTACAAATCCTGCAGTTTCATAATGAGCTTGGGTACTTTAAGGGAGTTCAGTAAAAGTTAATGTTTGAAAAGGTTGACTGGGCCCCAAAGAGTAAACTGGTATAGTTGCCATGCACTTTTGAATGTATTAGTGAGCTTTTTAAAAATAGACTTAAGCAGTTTGCATTTATAAACAAAGTGAATAGAGTTCAAGAGTGCTATCATGTAGAATGGAATGACATACCAGACATAATTCATTGTGACATTCATTTGTTGGCAAATACAATGCATTAAAAGAGAGCATTTGCAAGAAGCCAAGTCACAGCGACTACACTGGCACTATTTCATGGATCTGTACCTAGAAAGAGTAAGCTCAGAAAGACCTGCCAGTATTTGCTTGGCACGGTGGGTAGGGCACTTGAAGGGGCACATTGGATGCCAGTGCATGTGTGCTCTTAGGAAGAGCATCATTTGGATCACCACACTCAATTCTGCTCTTCATTCAAATACTTTGAGAGGCTTCGAGGACAGCATTTTTCATGATGTGAAAGGGAGGCTTCTGTGTGCCTAATTAACATCCTATGTAATATATGCTAATCATGAAGTGTTAGCTGAGCAGCTTAAAAGTCATGTTAACAAAGATTTCTTTTACTTGTTTATTTATTTTAACTATGCCTCTAAACCCTCCACTGGATGGAGAGAGGAAATTTTTTCTCCCCTGCAAGGGTTGCAAAGAAACCAATCATTGGCTTTTGCTGAGTACACTTAACTTCTGCTGCAAATGCATTTGACTGTAATAGGATGATGTGAAGAAGGATGTTTGCCACATATATACAGGCAAATATTATACCACAGGCTTTGTATTAATTGCCATGTAGACCATATGCTCTGTTTAATCAATGCATTGCCTTGTGAAAATTGCTTTCCTTGATAAACCTAGTGTAACCATCTTTCATTTATATTCTTTTTAGAATTTAGTCTAGGCAATCAAGCTAATCATAATACATACATTAAATGTTTGAAAACATACTTTTCTTGTTCTTTCTAGGCTTGAAATTTAAAGAAAATATTGGAGGTTTTGAACATTGTTTATACGTTTGCTTAACTGAATATAGTCTTGTGATCTTTAAGAATGTTTTCAACACATATACCTTTGAGCTTTAATTTAATTTTGTTTTTTAATCCTTTACCTACTGAGGAAAAGAGATCATTATGAACAAATTTATAAATAAGAGAAGCTTATTTCCCTTAATTCTCACTCAGTGGTGTCAGATATGGCCTTTGTTTGAGTTTCCATAGAAACAAAACTTCCACCATGAGGTTTCTGTCTTGGTTCTGGATATCTGGAAGTTGTTTTATGTTTTGATAAAATTAGCATAAATGACCCTGTTGTCAAGGATAAAAGAAACATTTCTGTAGTTCATGCCACATTATGGCAAAGTGCTGATGCTTGGTGTTGGTAAAAAAAGTTTGATGATCCAGTCTTCCAACCTCTTAGCCTCATAAGGAAGGGTGGTAGCATTGGGGTAGGTTTTTTCTTACCAAGCGATCCAGAGCTAACATAGCATGTGCCAGGCTTATCACTTTGCGTGGGAAAATATTTGTCATTGTAAACTCCGCGTTTCTCTTTGTTCTACCAAAGTGTGTGCCTTCTATGGCACCTAGCCAACTCCCCTGAAGCTCTGTCATCTGACAGGAGGGATGGGATCCTTCCCCTGAGATAACAGAGGGGTGCTTGTGCCGGGTAAATTGCTGTGTCAACTGCCAGGAAAGGCCTGTAGGCCATGAGCTGATGCCCACTATTACAGTGATCTGGCTCTTCTTTGCCTTTATGTGACAAAAGCATCCAGTGCCTGGCTGTGTTGTGTTTTCCTTGGTGGCTCTGATACCTACGTATTAAGGTTCATGTCATATGTGTTGTTCGTGTAATGATTCTGACCAAGAAAGGCACAATTGAGTTTGTGTGACTCAAATTATGAATTATAAAATAATTACTTGTTTGTGAAAGCACCAATAAATAGACATCAAAAGACAGGGGCAGATGAAAAATATGGCTGTTTGGGGGCCCCACCTAGATGAAAAATAGCAGATGGTCCTGATAACATGCCTCTGAAAAATATCATAAGTATAGGCACTACATTTCAACCCATTTGAGTTGCTTCTGGGCTCCACACCCTCCAGGTTTTGGTGTGGACTTGCTGGGACTCTTGCTCTGAGAAGTGATCCTCCTCTCCCTGCAAATGGATGACTGACTGCCAAGAACTCTCTGGGTCATGCTCTCTGTGTTCTGCTTTAACAGTCTCCCAAGCCTTGCCAAGAGGTTCATAACCTCCCCCCCTTTGTTGTCAATTAAATTGTATGCTAATATTGTTATAATATGGATTTCTTTCAATACATTCATTGTGGGTTGCTTACATCCTACAAGAAACTTTTTACTCTTGTGGGCGTTAGCACTTTTGACATTTGCAACTGAGAGAGGAGGGCAGAAGCATCTGAGTCAACACTTAGGATTGATCAATAGTGCACATTGTTTTGCTATACACTGGACTATTTCTTTTTAAATTTTTTTTAAAAATTTATTTATTTATGCATCCAGAACTGGGGTACAGGCCAGAGGTGCAGGGGTGGTGAGAAGATTCACTAGAGATAGAGTGGGGAGCAGACCAGACAGATTGATGAAGTACAATGCTGAGGGGAGCAGCGGGTGGGTCAAGAGAGGTCTGCTACACCATGTGGGCCACCTCTGGGGTGGGGATCGAACTGCACTGAAGCAGCTGTGTCTGTCTTGCAGTGCTGTGTCCTAACTCCTTGCACCACCAGGGAGGGCTCCACACTGGGCTATTTCTAAGTGTGTGAATGTACTTAAAGAAAGACATGTTGTTCTCAATGCTCAAGATTTAGGGGAAGGACTGGAATGAATATGTGAATGCTCTAAAATAAACTTATTTAGTGTAATCATAGCGATGAGATTTCTGAAAACCATACACAAAGTCTAGTCCTGAAGTCACCTGAATTACAATGCAAATAGAATTCACAACCTTGCAGAGTATTTCTTTTATGTTGATTACATTGATTTGGAAGAAGTGGGAACCAAAATTTTTTCTGTGGCCATAAAGACAACTCCTACTAAAAATGAGGACACTGGACTCCTAAATTCTGTGGAAGTTTCTCTTTTAGGAGCAACTCTTCATCCATTATGTTGGAGGCTTGTCTCCAATTATTTGAAGAACATGAAACTCCTTAGAGGTAAAAGCTTTGAAGTTACATAGATTCTTTTTGAGGCCTCCTTCCCTCTATGCAATATATTCTAGATCTCTAGCCAGACTTAAGTCCTGGAACCAGTACTGGAGGTGGGGTACAAAATGTGGCACATGAACTAGTGCCATACACACCAAGATAATTATAATTGTTGACCAGTTTACAGTGACAAAATCTTGGGGCATAGATCTGGAAATGAATACCATGGCGGTTGGAATGATGTGAATTGGACTATAATTTTTGTAATGTATTAACTAAGCAGAAATTAGGAATCTTATGTGTTAGGTTAAGCAGGGAGGAAGGCTCCAAGCATTTGCTTTGTTGATTTATTGGAACATGGGCCCAAAGATGGAAGCAAGCTCGAGGGGTGCTACAGCCATCCATGGACAGTGTTCAGTAGAGGAAGGTCACGGTCTGTGAGCTTTTTACCCATGTGAAAAATTGCAGGGCCACTCAGGTTCAAGGAAAAACAGTAATGGGCTGATTTAACAAACATGAGAAACAAAATGTTACTTAGGCCACAAGTGGCTGGTTATCTTACCCTAGACAGTGTCCACCACACTCAGAAGTCCCAAGCAGAAGGCCATTCCTCCAAGATGAAATCTGCCTGCCAACAAGGGTATGGTAGTCAGCAAGCCTGGGGCTGAGACACTCAGACAGAACTGGCAGGAGACCACAGCAACAGTCTGAAGGTGAGGATGAACAGCACTGGATGCTGGGACAGACAACAGAGGCAGCAGTACTGGGGCATGACAGTGGACTCTCTGACAAGCAGTTCGTCGCGAGCCATTGGCCCGCACCACCAATAACAGCTCTGTGAAATACTAGGCCCAGGACCTTGCTATTATCTCTCGACAGCCACAAGAAGACTGGAGGCATATTTAGCTATCCAGTTACCTGCAAAACTTTTTAGCATTTCTCTTTGGAAGTCAGTGGCTGAAAGCTTTGTTCTTGGGAAGCAAGGACAGATTACCAGGACTCAGTTTCTCCACATCTCAAAGTCTGGACATTTGGCCTTAGGGGTAGAGGGGATTGGGGGGTGCAGGGGTGGGGTGGTATAGGTCCTGCCTTCCTTATCTTTTCAGAATCCTCCACCCCCTGCATGCTTCTCCCCTCATTGATACTTCCTGCCTGGACCATTCAACCTGGTCCATTCAATTTGGCTGCCTATAAATAGCAGTCTTTGGCATGGGGTTGGGGTGATATACATATTTTTTCTAGCAACTTCCACTCCCCATGCAGATCCCTGTAAAATGCCAGTTTTGCCCTTTAGTTTATATTACAGGGCCCCAGTAACAAGATGACCCGTGATAATTGAAATGGAAAAATCAGGATTTCCTTAGGGTACTACAGAGGAAGGTATCCAAAGTCCTAGTGTTACAGGGCAGTGAGAGGGGTACCCCTGAGCCCCCAAACCTGCCTGTTCTAAATAGGTCCTACCATCCGTTGCATCAAGACAAAACATATAAGGCCTTTTTAATGGAAAGGCAATTTTATACAATTAGTGTGCAGTACAGAAAGACAAAGAATATAATTTCCACTTCTAACACTCAAATTTACCTATCCCCTCATGGGTAAAATCTACCCAAAGGGATTGGCTCAAAGCAAGCAAGTTTTGAAAGCCTATCACAAGTCTAAAGCACCTTTTGGTGGGGATCCATAGGAAAGGGTCAGAAATGGTCAGGCAAGTCTAGGAGGGAAAGAACAAAATAAAATCAAGATAAACACTGCCATAGTCAACCTCCTCATGGGTCTCACCCATGTCTGTTTCAACCAGTCCAGGACTGAGAAACAAGCGCTGCTTCTTCACATGTCTCTGCTCCATGTCTCCTTCTGGCTCTCTATCCTGCTTTCTTCCTCTTCAGTCTCCTCTCCAGATTCTTCTCATCTCAGTTGTACCCTCCTTTGGGTGGGCAGGGAACCTAGAACCTCCCTTTTACCTGGGAGCTACCCTGTTACACTAGGAAGACTGGAAAGCATGAGTGAATTCCATACATAAGACCTATATACCTATCCTGAGTTTGGGTACATTAGAACGTAGGTAGAGCCTGCCACAGGAGAGACAGCTCCCTTCAGCTCAGCTAAAACAGTTCAGTATCCTTGCAGAACTCTGTAGTGGCTATTCTACATAGCTCTGGATTGACAGTGGGGATGCTGTCATCTCGCTGGACTTCCTAAGTTCAAGGGGCTTCAAGACCTACCTAGTGGCAGGAACTAAAAGGTAGAACTTAATCACAATCACTAGACACAAGGTGGGTAGAGTTCCCATATTGGAAAGCAGAAGTAATGCAGTTATCACAACTTGACTGGAGGGATGGGGCAAGGGATGAGAGAGAGAGGTTTGATGCTCATGATGGTAAAACAAAAATATTTTTATAGTCTCTAGACTATAAAGTGGTCTGGGAAGTCTGATTTGTATCACAATAGTGGCCTATTTTTATGTTTTAGCTATGGGTAATAATACTAATAGCAGAAATGCCTGGGGGCACTCAGTGAGCCAAGCAAATTTCCCATTGGACTTTTCCCCTTTTAAACCAATTTCATGACTGGATTGACCCCTCAGTTTTATGATTGAAAGTTGCCCTTTAGCAATAACCATCATTTCAGAGGAAACTTTGAAAATATAGTGGTTTATTACTTAGAAGACCTGGAAATTACACAGCATACCTGGGCCACAGTGAGGTCATGGGTAGAGAGTGAGAGGGAGATAACACATGAGCCAGGAATTTCCTGAATATTGGGACTGAGTTGTTGGGGTGGGGGGTGGGAAATGATGGTTAGGGTGTCAAAGCCTTATTCTTTTTTGATGAAATTTAACCATAAGTGTAGGAGCTCAGGAAGGAAAGAGAAACCAAAAAAAAGAAAAATAAATAAAGGTCACACCCAACTGGCCAGTTATATAAATCAAGTAGGACCTGTAAAACAAAGGAAACTCTGGGGTGGGGGAAAGGCAGTGAGGCTGGCTGGAAGTTGAGATAGAACCTTAAAGTGGGTGCTTTGGCAATCAAAATTTAAGTCAGATATTTGCACTGACAAAATGAAAAGACAACTCTGGGAGTTTACAGTACACATGTCCTTTCAGTACTTTTCCAAACAAACGTGAGTCAATTTCTAGACCGAGTCCCTTGAATGAAAAGAGGTCAAGTCACCTTGAGGAAGAGCCCCTAGACACAGCCAGCATTTTATACTGGAAATTTCTTGCATTCCTCAAAGGCCTCTATGATTATCTTCGAGGACAGTAAGTTGAGGAAGGAGAAATAACCATTGTTTCTTGTGAATCACTCTTGTTTGTTTAGTCCTGGTCTCATAGCTGATATATATTCTTAGAAAATCCAGATGCCATTGAGATCCACCAGTCAGAGAAGGGATTAACAATATAAGATAATCAATAGATTTTTGATTTATAGCTGAGTGGACAATGAATCCCTGAATTGATCCTGTGATTATTTCCTCAGTTCAGCAATGCAATTTGAAATAGGTGTATCAGCTACTGGCAGATTCCCCATTGTGGGTGGCTATATTAGTATACTAGAAAGGTCATGTTGTAGTCTCTAGCCTGCGTCCTATCTGGGAACATAGTAAATCAAAGCTAATACTACACAGTTGGAAGGATTGTAGAGAATATGACCATATCATTGCTTTAGAAGCAAAGAAAATGTGTAGTGGGAAAAGGAAGTCATATATACTAGCTATAGACATATGACCAGTTTGAACTGAGAACTGTAATGGTTATAATAATTTCTGACTTATTTTAGTGTGAATCTGTGGGTGTATGTTATTTCTGTTTTCAGTTCTTTCTATTTCCTCTTCTTCCATTCCTTTGCTGTCTAATTTAAGATATATTCATAAGTGGTTAACCTATAATGCAAAGCATCACATAGGGGCTGTCCATGCTGATCTACTGGCTCATCTTTTTGGAAAACATATATTTATTTCTTTTGTTAAAGAACTGGGGTATAGGTCAGAGGTTTGTGTATGTGAGGGGATTTGTCAGAGACAGTGGGGGTTGGGGGGAGGAAGAACAGGAAGAACCACTGAAACACACTGCTAATGGGAGCAGTGGGTGAGACAGGAGAAGTCTGTTACACCATGTGGGTCAATTCCCTGGCTGGGAATAGAACTCAGGCCTCAGAGGTAACGACAGAGATGAGTGCAGAGACTTAAATTCTGGACCACCTGGGAGACCCTGCTTGCTCATCGTGGTATAGTAGGGCATCATCTGTGCCTGCAGCTTCTCAGTCTCCTCTTTTAGTTTATACAGATCCCAGGCAGGCATGAGTGTGATGTCATTTTTGGAGTTAGTGTGAGGTCCTTGGGTTCACTCTGGGAAAGTTTTTACCAGAGCTTCCCTTTGAGCGTCACTTGGCGAGTTCCCAGATGAGTTTCTCTATGAGACAAAGACATTAGTTATATTTAAAAAGCAGGTTTATTAGGGAAAAGGACAGAGAAGTAAAGGACACATGCATAGACACAAGCAGGCAGGAAGAGCCTGAAAGGGACAGGCTTACTGAGAGGCCTGCATGGTTGCAGGTGGGCGGTCTTGAGGAAAGTGGCCTCTGCTGAGGGAGGTCAGTGCAGCGAAGCCCCAGCATGGTGCATACTGGTCACGGGCAGGCAGGAGGCTGCTGTCCTGCAGAGGGAGAGAGTGGGGAGGGGAAAGAAGCAACTGTATAATCACAGATGGGCAGGACTGCCCCCCCAGGTCAGTGCAGAGACTGCACTCATATAGTTCTTTTCTCTTTGGGAGGGGCTCACTCCTTGTGGAGTGGCCTGTTTGCTGCTGATTTTGGATAACTGTGTGGAATGTTTGGACAATCAAAGGGACTGGAGCTTTCACAATGGGCCCAGTCTCCGTATCTTTACCCTTATCTGTGTTTCCTGCACTCCCTACAGTCTGATACAGCAATCTTATACCTGTTTGGGCTGTATGCCTTGTGATAAGGCACTAAGGGTCTTGATTTCTATGGCTGGGTTCATGGTCATGTTAATCCCTTCTACCCCTACCTTGTGTGAGTCAAGTTTTAATCTTTTGATGTCTTCTTCAGGTTTTCTATTCTTTTCCTCCATCAAGCGTAGCCCTGTAATGAACAGGGCCAGTTTCATCTGTAAGTCACCAGTCTGATGGAAGGTTAGAAACACTGGGAGTCAGATACACTTTCTAGTGGCTTCATTGATGTAGCTTCATCTTTTCAGATTTCAGTCCATTTTGTTTTACCCCTTTTTACAGTGCATTGTTTGGGCTAACAAACAAATGTTGCCTCCATAATCACCCACAGACTTCTTCATCATTTCCCTTTCCTGTTCAATGGAGCTGATCTTCCAGCAATTGCCATCTGGACTTATGCTTCCCTATCTTCTCCCCTAGTCTAATCTTGATAATAAATCATGAATTCACAACACTCAGCTTGTTGGAGCCCTAATATAACAGTCATTTATATTAACATTTATTGGTTTGCCAATGTTGTTACTGTTTAATTTTTTTCTATATTTGAAATTGAAAATGAAAAATTTTAGCTTGAGTGGTAGGATTTGGGTTTAATGGAATAAAACATTGCTTTAAGAAAATGCTTAATATTTACAACTGTTAGGTTCTAATTAGTTTTATTGTTTTTTCATTCCTCTCTCCTGAATCAAAACTGGCCATACTAAACAAAAATCCAAAACAGAAACAGGACTTTTGTCCTTAATTCTCACTTCCTGAAGCTAACTGTGGGTTTGATTTGTGAAGTTAAGCAATATGTCGGCTTTTGGGTGAACCGATAACTCCTATGCATGTGTTTTTTGAAGTTTGACATTATGAGTTCACTGTCACAGGAGCATGGGGAGAAAGTGTCAGCTTTGCTGTGGTATCTCTTTGTGTCTGAGTTGTTATAACATATTTGAATGTTGGTGGTGTTCCTAATCATGTGCACTTTCACTTTCTGTAGTGTAATTAAACTTTTGCTAGCTATGGCACATACATTAGAAAGAGAAATGGGTAGTTTTTCTGCCCTCTTATCCACTGCATAGGTAATATGTTACATTACAGATTTTTAAAATTTAACATAGTAATGCTCTCTTTCATTGTATTTTGTACCTAGGATGAAATCTAATAAATACAACTACTGGGTTCTGGAGAGAGAATTCAGACAGATTCATCATCACAGAATCCATTTTTGACTTCTGATTAGTATATCCACATTACGTTACAATGAAAGAATTAGGCTTTGCAGAGGCTGTTAAATGAATGTCATAATGAAGGGGATCCTTATACTGATCAAAGTTATATCAGATAAATTTACTGTAATGATATATTTGCATAATATCCCAATGTTTTGCATTTTTTACTTTGTGCATTGTTCTTATTTATATGACATGATAAAAAAATTGCTTTATGTTTTATGGAGCTTGATGTAGCATTCTTTCTTGGTGAACACCAAAAAGCACAAAGATTTCTAATTGCTTAAAAGGTAAAATTGAGGCATTTTTTTTAAGAGACGAGGGAATGCCTTTTTTGGCCATACCTACAGGAAAGGAAAATGTGTCCTTTTTGCATTTAGGATGGAAGTACTTGAAAAATCAAAAATAAAGAGGAAAAGCATTTCTTGTGCTTTGGCTTGTCCCAGGCAGCTATCCTTGGGTGTAGCAGTAACTAACCATTTACCATGTGAACCTGGCTGGGATATAACTCAGCTCAAAAACAGTAAAAGTGAAAGACCATAATAGTAGTTGTCTGTAATGTTTATTAAATTGGTCAAGGACTTAAAAGTAATATCTTTGGTAGGTCAGGTCATAGATTCTCTAAATTTGACAGTCCACTCAAGAGGAAAATGCAGGCTTTCAGACAGCTGCCAACTGTTAAAGAATTTTTATCACTGGCTAATCTTAGTTTGTGATTTAGGAGATGCTAGGGATTACATGAGGCTTAAGTCAGGCCATCCTCCATTGCTCTATCTCCTGGATCCTCTTTTCAGTATTTTGCACAATGAAGAAGTTACATAAATATTCGCAGATTATAGTAGTCAGCGTCCGGTCTTGTCCTTTTAGCTGACTGTCAGGAAACTCCAGGGAAGACGGCTTTAGAGGACAGGATCAGGTGAGGCATTGCAGAGTGTAAGAAAAGTGTATCCTTTTATGTTGAATTTTGCTGAAATGATAAAAACCATGCCTCAAATTACAAATGTTAGGCTTTATCCTGTCTGAGTTTACTAAGATTGTAAAAACTGATTGTGTTTCTGGACGGTCTTGCTTCCTGTTCATCTTTTCAAACTCCAAAATGATGAGAGGGAAATGAAAATCTTATTCTATTTTCTTTTCATTTCAATCTGAATAACATAGGAATAATTTTCCTTTAGCCACATTTACATTCAAGTAGTCATTTTTTCTTTTTTAACAGACCATTTAAATAGTTTATTTTCATAATAACCATTTTATCCCTGGCTCTCTGTTAAACACACACACACAGACAAACACACAACATTTTTCCCCCTCAAAAGAGAACAATGGGTAATCTTGATATGCGCTGTTTTTTGTTTATAGGATCAAGAATACATGGAATGAAATATAGTACTAGTGATCATCTTGTCCCCTTTAGATAGGGCTCACTGCAGAGCTAGTAATGCAAACCTACCCTTATTTCCTGAAAACAAAACAAAACAATACAGGAAAAGGTAAGATGGAGAAAATTGGCAGGGAGTGTGTTAAGGAGGAAAGGTAAAGTTTAGAGTTAGCTAGACGCCTAAAGTAAATACTGGGCATTAAAGTAAATATGGGTTACTTTAAGTAAATATGGGTTTTAATGCACAATTTTTGTTATTTGTTGCAGGAATAAGTTATGTTAGATATTGTGTCTCAGTAACAATATAATTGGAGCTCTGAGGTTTATTTATGTGCTTACAAAAATGTCATTTAAAATCTGAGGTCTAGTACATTTGCTAAAAGTTTAGAAAGCCTGATACATGGACCTATCATCTGATGAGGTAGATGTGATCCTAATAGATGGTGAAAACAGGGCATGTGTTTATGATGGTCGTAACCTCTATCAGGAGTATTGCAGGTGCTTGGTCACAAAGTCTACTATGTTAAATAGAGATGCTGTTAGCTCTGTGGCCCTCTGTATCCTCAGTATCTTGGTCATCTACTGGTCCTGGAGAGAATTGGGGACCAGATGGTTGTGATGTAATTACGATGACTGGAAAAGTCAGAAATAGAATCTGTGTCTTCTGAAATAAATATCTGGATACTCACTTACTCTCCTTTGCCTTATAAAAGCAAAAGCATGGCTGAGAACTACACTAGGCATATTACAAAATTATATTTAAATTTCTTTGGTTTACAACCTGCTGTAAATAGTAAATATTATGCTACTTACTCTGGCCAGCACTAGAAAAGAAATGTAATGGTATTAGCATTTAGTTCCTGCAACATTGTCAACACTGAGCTACAGTTATCTTTAAATGCAGTGAGTGAAAATAGCAGTGAATGAAAAAATGTGGCACAAGGGCCAGTGTTAGCTTCTGTGTTGTAAATATTGACCAAGAGAGATATACCATGTATTAAAGTCAGAAAAATTGTAAATACTGTGTACCAAAATGAACATATCTCAACAAAAGAAATGAGCTCATCAAGCTCTTCCTGATAATCTTCCTTAACATAGGTCTTTAAGAGCATTATTTTGAATTATTACTACTTCTTAGTATTTTTGTTTGAGGTTACATTGCTTTAAAAATATATGTTTTAGGGCCCTTCCTGGTGGCACAGCGGGTTAAAGCACAGCACGAAGAAGCTTAAGCCACTTCCTCATGAGTTCGATCCCCGCCTGCCCTGGAGCAGATCCACATGGCATGGCAGACCTCTCCTGACCCGCCCGCTGCTCCCCTCAGCAGTGTACTTCATCGATCTGCCTTTCTGCTCCCCGCCCTATCCCTGGTGAATCCTCTCACCCTCCGCATCTCTGGCCTGTACCCCAGTTCTGTATGAATAAATAAATCTTAAAAAAACAAAACAAAACAAAACTATATGTTTTAGGACTATAGGTTCATACTTTTCAAATGGATCTACCACATTATGTTCACTACTAACATACTAATAAAACTCCACCACGGTCCTTGGGGCCCTCACCATCCTTTGTTCACACTTTCTTGCCCCCTCAAGCGCACCTGTCCGCCCTGGCTGATGTTGTGCATGGGTGAGCACACTCCCCAGTAAGAGCACAGTGCACTCTGGCCTGCAAACAGCTGCAGCCCACTACCTTGCCTTTAGCAGATACTGCAAGAAGCCCCAGGCCCGGTACAAATACACCCCCCACCCTCCCCACTACCACCGCGTGGGCAGATCCTATATGTACCAATGAGCAGTCCTGATAAATAGACTCCGGACTCCAGACCCCAGGCTCCTGCTTCATTTTCTTGTGGCTGCGAGTCGGCTATGTTCGGGTGAACGTAGTGGTCAGCGCGCCCCTTGGTGGGTTAGCAACAGTATCCTAAATGCTAAAAGACAAACGAGTAGCTAAAGAAGATTTGGTATATATGCATAATGGAATACTATTCAGTGATAAAAACATTTAATCTTGCCATTTGTGACAACATGTATGGAACTGAAAGGATTATGCTAAGCAAAATAAATCAAGGAAAAGACAATACCAGGTGCTTTCACTCATTTGTGGAATATAGAGAAATACGACGAAGGAACAGACAAAACTAAATCAAAACAATCCCTGGACATCTGATTGCAGAACTGAGGCGACTTAGTGGGGTGTGGAGGATGCCCAGTGAACTATGGTGGGGGACTAGATGTCTCGGTGATGTGTGTGGTATTGTAACATGAATCTGAAGGGATGTAAGCCCACACTATTTAAAAATCATATACAGTGTTGTATGCCAATAAAATATAATGAAGTTTTCACTTTTGCTATAGTGTTTATCATAGATACATTTTAAATGAATTATATTCTACTTCTCTGTTACATGACTTCATGTGCAATATAAATATATTCCAACAGTGTACTTCCAGTCTTCCTTCCCCTCTTTCATGCTGGTTTTGCCACATCTTTTAACTCTTGACTATGCAATGGTCCCAGAAGAAATTGATACCATTTTTGCTTAAAACAACTCTGAAACATATAAAACTTGCATTTGTATTAGCTTCATTTATGCCATTTTGATATAGTTCATTTCTTGTGTGGATCAATGTTTTATTCCCAAGTACTATCACTTTTACCTATAAAACTTTAAAAGTCTTTCTTATAGTGGAAGTCCGCTAGTAACAAACCCTTTGCTTTTTTTTATTTGAAAAATCTTATTTCTTATTCATTTTTAAAGATCTATTAATTGCCTACACAATTCTATGTTGAGTGCTTTTTTTAAAGTACTCAAATATATCATTTCATTGAGCAATATTTAATATAAAAGTCATTAAATTATAAGAATGGGTAATGACAAAAATGAATAGAAAAAGATTAAGGAATATAGGAGTAGCAACTATTTCTAGTGCTCAGAGAGCATAAGCAAGAAAAGACCAAAATGTTTGATAGACATCTCCTGCTCCAAGAGAGTCAGACCTTACGGAATGAGGTGTGTTTGTGTATTGCTAGATGGTACAGATATTTTGTATGGCACCCATGCATGAATATGGTCTGCAGGAGTCAGCTTTTAGAGTACTGGAGAAACCCAATGGAGAGTGAGCTCCCCTGGGTTTTCTGCATGCCTCCAGATACCAAAAGAAGGGAGAGAAAAAATCATTCTAGATCTAGAAAGAGAATCCCTGTCTGTGCTATTCCTTCCAGTTCCCCTTCAGTGCTCTCACTAACTAACAAAGGAGAAATATTTATATGGCTGAGCTTTACTTTTAAATTTAGGACACAGAATTGTGAATTTGGAACTAGAAGTGATAACTTGATAAAGTAACATACCAAAATAAATTAGTGGCAAAATGTACATCAAGGTACCATATGACACTTGTTCACATAAACACTTAGAAAACTGGTTAAAATATAAAACAACCTGGCATGACAACTTCAGCAGGGAATCTTCTCCTTTCCTGTTCCAGTTTCTGGTGGCACCAGACATAACTTGTCTCTGCCTCCACTTCATATGGAATTTTCTGGGGGTCTCTCTCTGTCTTCTGTTGATTTCATCTTCAGTTCCATAACTAGTTATTTGTGCAAAGACCCTATTTTAATATAGATCACATTCTGTGGTTCAAGGTCAACACAGATTCACCTCAGTGTAGTCATTATATAAAACTTAACTGCATTTCGGCCCTCCCTGGGAGCGCAACTGGTTAATGCTCAGCACTATGAAACTGTCCCCAGCATCTGCAGCAGGAGTTTGATCCCCTGACAGGGAGGTGACCCACATGATGTGGCAGATCTCTCTTATCCCTCTGCTGCTCTATTAAGTGGTGTATTTCAGTCAATCTGCTTGTTCTGTTCCCCACTCTGTCTCTGGTGAATCCTCTCACCCCCCATACCTCTGGCCTGTACCCCAGTTCTGTATGCATAAATAAATAAAATCTTAAAAAAAAGAAACTTGACTGCATTTCTATATACTAATAAGGAATAATTGAGAATTAAATTTAGCAAATGATTTACAACCACAATTAAGGATTAATTTAACAACATGCAAGTCTGGAATACAACAATCTGTCAAATATTGCTTAGAGAAATTAAAGATTTAAATAAATGGAGAGCTATAACATGTTCTTAGATTAGAAAACTCAGTATTATTAACATATTGATAGTTCCCACACTGATCTATACATTTAGTGCAATCTCAATAAAAATTCTAGCAGACTTTTTGGCATAAATCAGCAAGTTGACTCTTAACATTAAAATACTAGTGACCTAGTAAAGCAGACTTGAGTTTAGACTGCATTTTATTTGTCCTACTTAGTGTCATAGACTTGAATAGTCCTACTTGCCTGTTTAACTTTTTCTAGTACAACTTCTGCTTTCATGCTATATACTATAAAGAAAATTAAAAGGAAAACAAAAGCAGATAGAACATATTGACAATCCATATATTTGACAGAAGACTTCTATCAAGAAAATATAAAGATGTATTATATTCTGTATTCAGAAAGTAAGCAACCTTATAAAATGAGCAGTTTACAGATATTTAACAAGAGAAAATAAGAATGGTTGGTATTTACATGAGAGGATCTCAGCCTCTTTATTGTTATGGAAATGCAATTAAAATCTCAATGGAATACAGATAGACACCCATTAGAATGGCTAAAATAAAAATAAATGGTAGTATCAAATTTTGGCCAGGGTGTGAAATAAATGGCAATTTCATACATTTTTGATGGGACTGTAAAGGTGTCAGAACTTTGAGAAACCAATTGAGAAGTGTATATGGTGCACTGTTTCTTGGTGTGTAAAAAAGAAAAGCACATTACTTTCATAGACATAGAATACCTCAGAAAGAATAAGAACATATGTATGAAGGAGACTTCCCCCTGCATACTCTTTGGTTCAGTTTGTATTTTAAATCATATTAATATATTTTCCATCCAAAATTAAATTATGAACAAACAAACAGAAAGTCAACTCATCTTATAAGCCAGAAATTGTGTTCTTAAATATTTATAAGAAAGAAATGAAAATGTATGGCCATATAATGATTTATATATAAGAATATCCAGAGCAGTTTTATTCATGAACTCCCAATGAGAAATAACTCAAATGTTCCTCATCAGATGACCTGATAAACTGTGAAATGATAACTCTGCTAGGAGGGTCTTAGATAGATTCTTGGAAACTACAACATTGAGTGAATGGCATGACATAAAACCAGTTTTACCATAAGGAATAAACAAGAGTTAAGTTCTTATGGTATATTTCTGGTCACAAAAAAACATGATCAGACTTCTAAGTGAAGTCTGTGTCCACCAGCATTGATGTGATCCAGAGATCTGCTGCTTCCAAGTATAAAGTTGAAGCTCTGCATTACTTTGGTAAAAAGAGGTGTCATTTTTCTTAGAGTGTCCAACAAGTCAAATGTTTTGACCTACAGTGCAAAAAACAGAGTTGTGGGAGACATATTTGTTGTTTACAGTCATCCTCGCTAACAACACTTTGATTCAATTCAGGTCTTAATTAACCTGTCCCAGGTAAAACTGATCAATCTAATCCAATTTGGCAATCTCATGCCCTCCACCATTGTTTGGTCTGAGTGTGAACATGTGACTTAGTTTTAACCAATGATAAGTAATGGAAATCTGGTGGAGGGGAGGGAAAATAATTTTCTCCTGCGTAACAGAGAGTGCTACATATAGAGGGGATGCCACTCTGTTCTCCTTTGCCTGCCTCCGATGTCGCCACAAAATGCAGGTTTCCTGTCTTGGATATTTGGGTTGGAGATGGCAGCCCGCAGCTGGAGATTAGAAGGCAAAGGGTAAGCACATCAGTCTCTGGGACCTGGTGGTCCAGCAAAGTTGGCTAGTGAGCCGATCCTGGGATTGCTATTTCAATTTCTTATTACATGAAGATTATCCCAATTTTTCAAGTAGCAGGATATTGAAATAGCAATTTCTTTAGTCATTTAAGTTCTAATGATCAGGAGTTTTGTTACTTGCTGTGCAAGCTTTCTGACCACAGAGTCATCAGTCAATGCAGATGATTGGGTTCTTTTCTTCCTCCTATAAAGAAGAATGCTGACATCACTATAGTGCTACCATACTACTGAATGTTAGTGAAGACAAAGTGCGGCACATTTGCTCTTCTAAAGTTTTTAATATTCTTGAAAATCTTTAGGAAATGGAGTCAATGCAAAGTAATGATCTAATTATGCATTTCTTGGATGTCTATTAGCACTCAGTGGAGATATGTTGAAATGATGAAGCCTCAAGCCATTGTCTATTTTCAGTGCTCTCTTTTAAACATTGCTATTCATGTTCTTAGACTTTGAAGTGCCAAGGAAGAAATGGAGAACTAAATAATTAGATTCTCAAGTTTTGTTTGGCATTGGCAAGAATGCATTTGTGTGTTTTCCAAGCAGAACAACCTTTAGTCCTTAAGTTAGACCATTCCTTTATCTCTATTTCTTGTAATACTTATTCCAGGATTTCTTTTTCCTTTCTTTAGAAAAATATACTAACTTTTCAGAGCCTTTGGAGACCACTGTAAATAATTTACAGCTTGACAAATGCCTGCCCTGCACAGAGAGCAGAGAGTGCGTGAGGTGGGACCACTCATTACTCTCACTTGCTGGCAGCCCAACTGCACCTGGAGGTCCAAGGGAAAAATCCTTCTCCTCCATTGCTTCTGCTTAAAACAGGGCAGGCACCTTTTGAATATTCTGAAGATTTATTTTTCTGCCAGGTATAGTTGGCCCCCATTGATATCTTAAAGTCCTGGCCAGAAAGTTACATGGCCCTTGGTATTGCAATTAAGGTAGAGTGATTTGTATTGAAATGCATGCTGTTTTATTTTTCTCCTCTTTGGTATGCACACCCTTTCTTCATGTAGCTGGAGATTTCTGCAATATATAGTGTGTCTATAAATACTTCATTATTGCAAACAAAAAATCCTGTGCTTTTTTTGTGGTTTCAGAGTAACCAGTGCCTTTGTGCGGATCTCCCAGTCTCCCAAGGATACTTGGCATATTAGAAGGTGGAAGTAGAGTTCATAGTGCTATTGTTTTGATGTTTCTTTTCTCAGATTTTATTTGGGAAGAACACCCCTAGATCATTTAACATGTGCTTTTGTCTCTGATCACATGGACTTTCACACTAATTCCAGTTAGGAGACATTAAAAAGACATAGTATTGTTTTTTAAAAAGAGAAAAATATTTTAATGCTTATTGAAAAAATGCAGGTTATGTTCAGATAAACTTTATATGTTATTTTATTTAGCCCTTTGTCTCTAGAGTAGTTCTATTATATTGTTTGCAATTTGAAATTATCATTCTTTAAAAGCTTTCATTGATGTTGCACTCAAATAATACTTTATCTAAAATAGACTGCTAGTCTTTATTTCTGATGCCTAAGAATCTCTATAACGATTGCTTTTCTTTTAAAATAGGGCCATCAGTTTCCAACTGAAATGGCCATCGAGACTGAGCTTATGGGCAAGGATTTTCATTCTAACTGATGGGTAATGTTTCTAATGAAGTCGGAGAGGTGTTGCTAGTTTTGGAAGGAAATGACAAATCATGGGTCAAGTTGGTGTTATTTAGGCAGCTTCAGGGACAAGGAAGGCAGGGACTGCTGGAGAGTTAAAGAGGCTTCTGAATGAGTAAATTCTAAGAAGTAGTGACCAAAACATACTCCAAGTTGAGGTCAAGAAGTCCAGGAGGGCTGGACAAAGACAGTAAATCTTGAGGGAATAAGACTTTGAACAGCAGAGGTAAACTAAGATAAGAGCTGGGAAAATGGGCACATCAGTTCCGAGAATGGCTACCAGGACAGACAGCCCGTCACAAAGTAGGATGATGAGATTTTAGAATAAAGAAAAAAACAAGGCTTAAATACCCCGAGATAGGTCCTGCAACAGCTTCCTTGCCCCTTCCACGTACAGCGTACCTGGGAGTCCTGACTTTCTTCCTTTAAATAAACTTTACTTTCTTAAAGTACTTATTTAAAAGTCTTTACTTAAAAATGTCTGCAAATTCCTTTTTACAGCTTTTGGGGCCAAGAACTTATGATGGTTCAGGGGCTAAATTAACAGCTCACTCACGCATCAATGAGAGTTGGATTTTACCAGGAAGGAAGTTCAAACACATGTAATGATAATTTAAGAATTTATGCATTTAGTATAATCTGGTGCTTAAAACAAGTGAGGAGACTTGGGGTATAGTCTACTTACTGTGTGGTACAGGGGTATTTCAATATTAGATATAAATAGCAGATATAAATAGCTGCCCAGCGAAGGGTAAGTGAATTGTTCAGGCTTTTTTGCCATTGGCCTCTGTGACTATCACCTGCGGCTTTGATCTTGTTAACATAAAAGGTGGGTGGGTGTGGGGCACATGCCTGACTGTGGACACCTGAGCGTGATGTGGGTGCCTGTGCAAGTTGCACACCTGTGCTTAGGAGGGAAGGGCTATAAAAGTGGCTACTGGGAAGGGCTAGGAGAGGAAAAGTGACTACAGAGAGGCGCGGCCACGAGAGGACACCAGAGAGAGTCCAAAGAGAAAAGTGGTTCTCTGGCGGCTGGGAGGCCTGCCAGCCTGCGGGCTTGCCCACAATTAGCATTTGGAAGAGCATTAAAGCCTGAACAAGCCACTGAGGGCACCAGGACCCTCCCTTACTTATCAGTCTGAATCAGTATAGAACCTGAGTTTGCTGCCACTACACCTGCCTTCTTGTCGTGAGTATCCTTTAAATGCTCAGTGGTCAAAACTTGATGTATGACAGAACACAGTGTCCTACTACCTCTATTTAGTTTTTTGTCTCTCTGGATTTCAAGGCCAATAGAGGCATTGTTTTAGCTTTATTGTAGTTGAGTTTTCATTGGCTTTCTGATGTACACATAGTTTATCTTGTTTTTTTTTTTTGTCATAGTTATAATTATTTAAACTATTTTGTCATAATTATAATTATTTAAAAAAGCAGTTAAGGCAGACTGGGAAAACAAAGTGTAAATTCAAAAATACCAAATTAAATGGAATTTTCTTATAATACTTGGTTCTACCAGTGCTATGTGTTTTGGCCACAAAAGTTTTCCCAGTTCGAGTCAAATTGACCTGAAGTCTGATTCTCTTCTCAGCCATATTATTTTTCTCCATTCTTACCACTTCACCAAAACGATCGATCACCAAAGACTTTTTGTTACCAAAATCAATACATAACTTTTTTTTAGAAAAATATTTT